>NW_028317956.1:500500-826000 GCF_062004578.1 Staurois parvus | reverse complement strand
CTGCCACATGAACGACTTATTGTAGACATCAACAGCGTATATTCAGCGGTGATGGCGGCACGGCAGCAGAGTGACCTTAGCCTTCAGCCATCAGAATAACTGAAAGTAGAGATCATTCTACGTCTGGACAGATGCTGCCTACTCATTGTTGATGTTTACATGTCTAATCTCAATTTATTAGGTATGGTTGCACAGGGTCCCTTTACACTGTACACATGTAAATGTTAGAACAAATATTTACCTGCACACCATGGAAAATGTGGTCAAAATCACACATTGAACGCAAATTCTGCTAGTTCTGATTTGCACAGCTAAACACTGTGGACCAAAATGGAGCAGTGTGAATGGGCCCATAGAAGGGGCGGACTGACCATTTGGAAGCTCGGGCACTGCCCGAGGGCCCAGGGTCAGTAGGGGGCCCCATGAGATGCCCCTGGTACCTTTTTCATAGGCTTTTTTGAGTTTGGGCAAGGACACAGGGGCCCCATGATCCCCTATTGCCTGGGGGCCCCATGAGTTGTCAGTCCGCCCCTGGCCCATAGCATACAATGCTGCTGCACTCAGACCTGAGGAGCTGCTGAATTGTTTTGTGATTTCACTACACACCTGAGGATGGCACACCTTGCTCACCTACCACTGAGGTTGGTCAATTTTCTTGTACAATTTTTTTTTCAGATTTAACAAAACTGTAATATGAAGTCAAAACTAAATACTTTAAATTTGTATGCAATCAGGCAGGCCCTTGCACTACATCAGTGGTCTCCAAACTGCGGCCCAGAGGCTGAATGTGGCCCTTTGCTTGTCTTTATCTGGTCCTTGGAACACTATTCTTCCCTCTGAAACCAAAGTGGAGGTACCATTCTTACCAAAGACACCAACAATGGGCACTATTCCTGGCACTGAAACTAATAATGGTTTCCGTTAAAATTAATTATGGGGTATTGCTTACTCCCATAGATGGCAGAGCATTTTCTACTTGTACAAGCCACAGTTTGGCCCCCCTAAAGCCTGAAGGACCATGAACTGGCCCTTTGCATAGAAAGCTTGGAGACCCCTGCACTACACAGTTGAAAGTAAATCTAAAGGAAATTGAAGAAGAAAATTGGATAATGTATGGCCTGCTTTACCAACACATCTTGAGGTATTTCAAATAATTTATTAGACTAAGCATAGCACAAAAGAAAAAAAAAGGATTAGCAAGTGTACTTCTATGAACAATTTGAAAGACAATAAGATTACCCTGAGAGATATGGTTAAATACCTGCAGTATTCTGAATAACAATAATTAACAGAACTAAAATGCATTTATCTGGCAACAGTATATAAAGACAATCCTGACCAGGGGTGGAATGACAACTCATGGGGCCCCCGGGCAATAGGGGATCATGGGGCCCCTGTGTCCTTGGCCAAACTCAAAAAAGCCTATGAAAAAGGTACCAGGGGCATCGCATGGGGCCCCCTACTGACCCCGGGCCCTCGAGCATGGCCAAAGTTTCCAAATGGTCAGTCCGCCCCTGGTCCTGACTTGCTACGCCTGTCCCTGTTTTGTTACTGGCCAGTGAATGGTGTAAAAAGACCCCATTGGCCTGCAAAGTTGGGGCTCTTGAAGAAAGCGCAACAGATTAACTTTTGCAATGTCAGTCTCTTACCAGACCCAGGGTTCCCTCTTCTGGGTCACCAGACATGTGCTCTGGTTCAGTTCAGGTCCTCAGACAGGAACAGGAATTGCTGCAATGTCTCTTTTTCAGTCCTGCTGGGACAGTCCTTCTTTTACTTCCTTACAAGCAGTACAGATGCTCTTTAGTACAGTCTGATCACACCAGGCATCCAAATCACACCTCAAACCCTCCCAGGGAGAAAGTTCTCAGTCTCTGAGGCAAGGTGAGTAGTCTCTTTGTTTCTCCTGATTATGGTCAGCTATGGCCGGGTTGTGTTCAGTCTGCAGCTCAATCCAGTCTTTTCTTATGACCCTTTGCTGTGATTTAAGCCTCTCCTCTCTTTTCCTTTCAGCAGTCTGCAGGTCCACTTCGCCTTGCTTTTTTGCATCAGCCAAGCACCGTCCTCAGGATAAAAGCTGAACCAGCCAAGGTGGCTGCCTCTTGCACTGGAGACACTCCATAGATGAGCATTGCAAAGTAGTCTCCTTAAAGTGGAACTAAAGTCTCCATACTACCCTGTCTATTGGTCCTGTGCTGACATCTTCTTCTTAGTGCCGGTCTTCAGGCCTCTTCATTGGTCGGCATTGGATGACATCACTTGGAGACTGACCCAGCACTGAAAGCTGATCTGCAGATGCACATCTCACTTTACAGTGCTGGAGGAGATGGCAGGCAGGCACGTAGGGGTATTTTATTGCAGAAGAGACAGTGTGTGTCTCTTCTCCAATAAAAGCCTGCCTACTCGCAGTTTTTTTTTTTACAGTGGGACTTCATCTCCACTTTAAAGATGGTTACTGCACTTCTGCATTAAAGCATTTGTAAAGGCTATATTTTTTTTTTTTTTTACTAAAGCATGATATACTTATCTGCTTTGTGCAATGATATTGCACAGAACTGTCCTGGAACCTGTTCTTCTGGGGTCCCCCACCAGCACTCCAAGCTCCTACTCGGTGTGCCACCATAGGAAGCTTCTTATGGTGGCTCACCTGCAGGCCCAAGTCAGGCTGTGTGTGTCCATTGACAGACACAGTGTGGCTCGGCCCCACTCCCTGCTCCCTCCTTACAGGATTTGCTTGACAGCAGCAAGAGCCTAAGGCTCCCGCTGTTGCCTCCCTGTCCTGTGAGGAGAAAGAGGGAGACCAGCTCCACTGCAGACGAGCACACCACTGGACCAAGATCAGGCTTAGGTAAGTATAATGGGGGAGTTGAGGGGGAGTGAAGGGGCGATACTTCCACTTGAACATTTTCTATCTTAAAATGTTACTAAACCTACAACAGTAAAAGCAGTCTGTATATGCAGTAAAGCATGCTTGTTATACTCACTGTGGAACCTAAGGGGTTAATCCTCTGAATTGTGTAAAAACTCTGTTTAATCCTGACTTCTCTGATCCTCTCCTTCTTCCAGTGCCCCCCTCTTGTCTCCTGATAAGACATATCATGTGGAGTCACTCTGCACATGCTCAGTTTGGTGTGTATTGTAAAAGGCTGTTTGATCCTGTCTGATCCTCCTCTTGTTCAGATGTCCACCTGATAAGACAGACTGAACCCATAGCCACATGCACATGTTCAGTTTAGTGTGTATTGCTAGAGGTATTTTCTTTTTCTTGGGAGAGTGCATGTGATCAGCACAGGGCCAATTAGCACTGTCCAGACAGAGGTCAGGCGTCCTGCATCCTCCTACAACAGAACAAAAACTCCTCCTACAAGTCTTACCAGTGCTCAACTGGATACTGATAGAAGTCAAAAGACTGCTCTAACTGCTGATGAGAAAAGGTATTAAGCAGTTTATATTTACTAAAATAATTGTATTTCCCTCTTCTGTGTACTGTGGGAGACCAGATATAGTGAATGCAGGGTCCTGGGTTTAGTAACACTTTAATGCAGGGAATGCATTAAGAAAAAAAAAATGTTCTGCCTTTAAAACCAGTTTAATTAATATTGAGTTCAACCCTGTCCACACTGCAGAAGGGGATTACAGCAGCAACAAAGGAAGAAATTCTTGTCACTTAAAGCGTAACTTCACTCTTCCCTTAGAGCTGAGTACTGAATGGACAGAAATAAAAATCTTTTTTGGCAGATAAAACAGATAGATGTACTGTGTATATGTACTGTGTGTGTATATATATATATATATATATATATATATATATATATATATATATATATAATGTTTGTATTTAGCTGTTTGCCTGACATTAATTTTTTTTTTTTGGTTGTAATTGGCACGTTTATTAGTCGCTTTTGTTACGCTGAGTTGTTGGGACTTTTGGCATAGGATGGCATAAAATCTATTTATGACTCATCCAAAATTTTATATGAGAAAATATGGGCTTAATATTTAGCTTCATGGTGACAAAGAACCTTGTACACAATCCAGACAATTAGAGTGCTTTCACTGTGATTAGTGCTGTACAGTCAGTATGTGTCACAGATGTTCTATAGCCAGTGTGAGTGAGTCAAATCCATCTGCTAATCTTCAGAGCCCAGCAATGCAGGTAATAATAGGCATGTGGAACCAATGGACCTAAAATTGATTTCTCCAGCAGAGTCATGCTGATACACAGGGGCGGACTGACAACTCATGGGGCCCCCTACTGACCCCGGGCCCTCGGGCAGTGCCTGAGTGGCTAGATGGTCAGTCCGCCTCTGCTGATACAGTATTGTTACTGATACCTTTACTGCAGGAGAGCTATAGATCCATTCTGTGTTTTGTGGCCTGAAAAAGAAAAAAACAATATCACTTTCAGATGTCCCATAAAACCAGACACAGCTTGGGTATTGCTTCAGGTTCTAGCGAACCAAAGCACAGAGGATTCTGGGTACAGTTGTGCAATTAGCTCACCTGGGACATAGTTTAGCTCTGTCTGCGTCTGTGGAAAAAATAACATACACACAATCGAGTGGCTGGTTTTAATTAACAAATAAAAATGGTGTTTTAATAAGATGCTGTTGAGTTTCGAACCCCTTGGGAAGTAGTCACAATGAGTGCGCCTGAGTAGGGAGAGGAATTTGAAAGAAATATGTTCGTTATTTATTAATATTATTGTTTTTTTCTCACACACAAAGAGTAGAACATATGAGCAGAATTTATAGACAGAGACATTTTAATGCATATTTTAAATTAAATTAAATAGTGCCAAGATTTATATTATATTAAAAACATAAAGAAAATTCACGCAAAACAGAAAATTAAAGGGGAACTATACCCACACACTTCACGACAAGCAGGGCTTTTTTTGAGTGGGAACTCGGGGCAACACAGCATCTTCAACACTGAATTGATGTAATGGCATGGGGTGTAGAGGTATGAGCAGGTCTATTGATGCTGGCTGTTGGGCAATCTATTGTCGCTTGGGGGGGGGTTTATTGATGCAGGTTTTGCTGGCACGGGATCTATTGCTGCTGGTGGGGACTTATGTTGCTGGAGGCACAATTGTTGCTGGAAGGGATCTACTTTTAAAGGAGGGGTCTATTGTTTATGGCTGCTGGAGGTTCTATTGGTCCCAACTACTGGGAGATCTGTTGTTGCTGGTGGAGGTCTATTGTTGCTGGGGTGGATCTACTTTTGTGGGGGGATCTATTGTTGCTGGGGAGGGGTCTATTGTTGTTGGCAGCAGGGATCTATTATACTGCATTTATAGTTATAATTAGAAAATTGCATTGAAATTATTTAGCAACACAAAATGATGCTTGGTTCTGTACTTTCTAATCGTGGTGGTACTGGGAGATGGTCAACAGGTAGAACCAAGGGACGGTGCTTGGAGGTGGGTAGGGGTGGAGACAAGGGGGTGACTCGTGCGTGGGGGGGGGGGGGAGTACCAGCACCTATTCTCTGAAAAGAAAAAAGCCTTGAGGATAAGTAAAGGCAAATCCAGTTACTACATAATGCAAAGGAATCTCTAAAGTAAATTAAAAAAAAAACCTTGATTACCTTCCCTGACTGAACCAAATCCTCCTTCATTTATTTCTCACAAGCTTGTGAATCAGCCGTGACAAAGTTTATAGCCCCCAAAACATTTCTTTAACCTGATATAATGCAAGAGAGTAGCAACTCTGCTCAGGAGCAGTGCAGCATTGTTGCCTCACCATAACAGGAAGCTGTATTAAGTTCAACAGGCACACATGGGACTAAATGTCCGTCATCAAAGTCCTGAAGAAACTGCTGCTGTAGGCTCCTTATTTTGTCATTTATTAGACCGAAAGTCTTGGCTTTTGATCACGTGATCTCTGCTAAAGACAAGGTTTGTGGTTCTTACTAGGTTATACCTTTGACAGGGATCACAGAATCAAGTCTCAAGGTCATGAATTTTACAGGAAAACTATACATAGATCACAAGCTCCCAAACGTTACTTTCCAAGATAGGTGCATAGATAGTAAGATGATAACACCCATGGCCAAGTAAAGGATGGAAAGGTTGGAAAGTCGCTGCATATTCACAAAAATCTCAAAATAGATATAAAAGTTTTGGACACCACATCCTTATTTCTATACTTTATCCAGCTCAGTGGCTCAGCAAGTCAAAGCATCAGTATAACAGAAGAAGAGGAATGTCAATTTTCTGTGCTAGATCACAAATGTTTTGGGTCAGGGCAGTGCTGTGGACATCTTAATTTTAGTAAAGCATTTGATGCAGTTCCATATAATGATCTCATTAAAAAAATGAACCCTCGCTCCAGTGGTTATGTAGTTGGCTAAAGAAATGATATCAGACTGTGGTTGTAAGTCCCCATGTACACGGGACACTTCTGAACGATGGAAACTGACTGCTGGAAAACGTAGGTTAAAAAACGTCTGTTTAGCCACGTTTGCATACCTCGTTTATGCGCATTTGCGTTTAGAAGCATTTTTAAAAGATAAGCACAGGAGAACCTCTCAAATGCCCAGAATGCACTGAGAAGTGGAGAATTATTAACTATTTCAGACTGTTTCAGAAAAAAAAAGAGAGTAGAAGCAGAGAGAGCAGTATGTGTTGACATTAGCTAGGTTTGAGTTGCTCATTAACATTTCTTTTGTTTCCAAGGGTGGGAGAGGTGTCTGGTGGAGGGAGTCATTAAGGCCACCTGGCAGGAGGTCTTCATGATGAATTTGGGGTGTGAATGTTCATTAACATATATTTTGTTTCCAAGGGTGGGAGAGGTCTGAGGTGTGAATTGGTCATTACAATGTGTGACGAGCTTGGTAGGAACATCCTGTGTTCAGTGTTTTTTCCATCTGAGTACCTTGAAAACGTTTTGTATGCATTTTTCATGATGAAAAAAGGCTCTGGACAGCATCGGGAACTGGAAGAGTTAAAAAAAAATTTCAGACGCAAATGCTTATAAACACGATTTTTCAAGCGTTTTGCGTTTGAAACGCTGATAAAAATCGATTGCTGAACACAAATTTTCTGCGTTAAAAAAAATGACTGTAAACTCAAATGCCTGTAAACGACTGTAAACGAAGATGTGTACATGGACACAGGAAAACATTAGAGTGAGTTCAGGGGCTGCTGAAAAAAACCCCTGAACAGCTCCTAAATGTGAGTTTATTAGCTGCAGTGTACAGGAGCCCTAAATGGAATTTATTCAGAATAGAGACCAGTCTATTGGTGTACCACAAGGCTCTGGTATAGATCCTGTTCTATTTAAAGCAGTATCTGAGCACCACAACACACTTGTTTAATTCATTTATAATATTCAAAGCAAACTCACCCACCCACCCATGCCTCCATGCTTTATTTTGTTGAGAAATCAATTCGAAAAACACTTTCATTTGCATTTATTTCCTGGAATCCATCTGTCCTTAGCTCTGGCATATAGGCAGAGAGTGTGCTTAGCTGAGAAAGTCCCTCCTCCAGATAAAAGTAAAAAAAAAGCCATTGAAGACTTTGGGGATGTATGACATCATTTGCCTAGGCCAGAAACCAGGAAGCAGCTGAAGAAATGTAAAAAAAAAAAAGTATAAAACAAGTAAATTTAATAATCCTATCTGTTTACTAATCCTAGCAACATACGGATTCAAATAGTTAATGTTGATTGAGAGAGTTTAGTTCTGTTTTAGGTTGTTTGAAATAAAAAAAAGCCATTGAAGACTTTGGGATGTATGACATCATTTGCCAAGGCCAGAAACCAGGAAGCAGCTGAAGAAATGTAAAAAAAAAAAAGTATTAAGCAAGTAAATTTAATAATCCTATCTGTTTACTAATCCTAGCAACATACGGATTCAAATAGTTCATGTTGATTGAGAGAGTTTAGTTCTGTTTTAGGTTGTTTGAAAGAAAAAAAAGCCATTGAAGACTTTGGGATGTATGACATCATTTGCCTAGGCCAGAAACCAGGAAGCAGCTGAAGAAATGTAAAAAAAAAAAGTATTAAACAAGTAAATTTAATAATCCTATCTGTTTACTAATCCTAGCAACATACGGATTCAAATAGTTAATGTTGATTGAGAGAGTTTAGTTCTCTTTTAGGCATTTTGTAAGGGACATAACAGAAGAGTTGGCGGGTAGAGTATGTCTTCTTGCAGATGATACAAAGGTACGTAATAGTGTTGATATTCTTGAATGTGTCTTTAACATGGAGCATGACATGGCATTGCTGGAAGATTGGTCAAAGAAATGGAAACTGCAGTTTAAATTCAAAATAATGCCTTAAGGGAAAAATAATCCTCTGATAAAGTACAATATTGGAACTACAGTGGAAAAAGATATGAGTGCCTAGTTCAGATAAATGCACAATAAGCAAACAGTGTGACCATACAAGAGAGAAAGAGGATTACATTCTGGGGTGCATCATTAGAAGGATCACCAGCAAGAGGAAGGAGGTCTTGATTCCCTCGTATAGATACTTAGTCAACACTAAAGGTATCACTAACAGGAGGAAGGAGGTCCTGATCCCCCCATATACTGTAGATCCTTAGTCAACACTAAAAGTATCACTAACAGGAGGAAGGAGGTCCTGATCCCCCCATATACTGTAGATCCTTAGTTAACACTAAAGGTATCACTAACAGGAGGAAGGAGGTCCTGATCCTCACATATGCTGTAGATCCTTAGTTAACACTAAAGGTATCACTAACAGGAGGAAGGAGGTCCTGATCCCCCCATATACTGTAGATCCTTAGTTAACACTAAAGGTATCACTAACAGGAGGAAGGAGGTCCTGATCCTCACATATGCTGTAGATCCTTAGTTAACACTAAAGGTATCACTAACAGGAGGAAGGAGGTCCTGATCCCCCATATACTGAAGATCCTTAGTTAACACTAAAGGTATCACTAACAGGAGGAAGGAGGTCCTGATCCCCCCATATACTGTAGATCCTTAGTTAACACTAAAGGTATCACTAACAGGAGGAAGGAGATCCTAATTATTCCATATGGATCCTTAGCTATCACTCTTTGGATCACCAGCAGAAGGAAGGAGGTGCTCATTCCCCTATAAAGATCTTTAGTTAGTCCTCATTTAGACACGAAACAAAATATATTGAAAAGATAAAATGAGCCCAGAGACAGGCAACAAAAATGAGTGATATAAAAAATCAGGCGAGACTGCAGGAATGTAATATGTATATTTGTGAGGAAAGAAGGGAAAGGAAATATGACTGAAACCATTAAATACATTAAAGAACTCCAGGAATAGAATTAGTTCAAACACTTACCTTGGGCCAGCTTGGCTAAAACAAATGATCCTCATGCCACCTTCGTGTGGCCACTGGTGAAGCTGTATTTCCCTTTTGCAGCCTATGCTGCACACAGTAGGTGGGATCCTCTTCCAGTGGGTGTTCGAGTGATTTCCCTTTTGTTCAATTAATACAGATAGTTGTTCATTCCTGCATCTCTGCTACCCACAGGAAGTCTTGTATTTTTTTACAAGGCATTCTCCAGTTGGCCAAGGCTGAGATCATGATGTCTTCTGCCCATCCTATCCACCTTAGCCAATCAGAGATTGCCTTACATCCACTGGAAGACTACAAGGCTTCTGTTTAGTGGTGGAGATACTGGAGTGAGCGACTGTCAGACAGACCTGAGGTCTCTCTAGCTCCTGGAAGAGAATGCCATTTATTGTATGTAGTAAAGGCTACAACAGTGAGTCCCAGCTTCATCATTGGCCATATGGAGGAGGCATCTGTATAATTACTGACCAAAGTAAGTGTTTCAATTAATCTCATTGCTGGAGATCTTCTTTAAGACTATAAATAAGGTTCAGGAGGACAGTATTTTAAATATGAAGCTAAGATCAGGAACACAAGGACATGACCTCAAACTAGCATGAGAACATTTTGAAACTAACCTTAGAAAATATTATTTTACCAAAAGAGTAGTTGATGCTTGGAATGGACTTCTAGCAGAGGTAGTCGGTTGTCAGTCAACAGTAAGTGAATTTAAACATACTTGGGACAAAAGAGACATGAGAAATTCAGAAATAGGATCAGACTCAACAGACCACTCGCAGGATTGTGAGAAAAACAATTCAAAACCCACGTTTGACTGCACGATCCCTCCACAAAGATCTGGAAGACACTGGAGTTGTGGTACACTATTCCACTATAAAGAGATACTTGTACAAATATTGTCTTCATGGAAGAGTCATCAGAAGAAAACCTCTTCTACGTCCTCACCACAAAAATCATCGTTTGAACTTTGCAAATGAACATATAGACAAGCCTGATGTATTTTGGAAACAAGTTCTGTGGACCGATGAGGTTAAAATTGAACTTTTTGGAAGGAAAGAGCAAAGGTACGTTTGGAGAAGAAGGGGCACAGAATTTAATGAAAAGAACCTCTGTCCAACTGTTAAGCATGGGGTTGGATCAATCATGCTTTGGGGTTGTGTTGCAGCCAGTGGCACAGGGAACAACATCTCACGAGTAGAAGGAAAAATGGATTCAATAAAATTTCAGCAAATTTTGGATGGTAACTTGATGCCATCTGTGAAAAAGCTGAAGTTAAAGAGAGGATGGCTTCTACAAATGGATAATGATCCTAAACACATCTAGAAATCCACGGGGGATTACATCAAGAGGCGTAAACTGAAGGTTTTGCCATGGCCTTCACAATCTCCTGACCTCAACATAATTGAAAATCTATGGATAGACCTTAAAAGAGCAGTGCGTGACAGACAGCCCAGAAATCTCAAAGAACTGGAAGACTTTTGTAAGGAAGAATGGGCAAAGATACCTCAAACAAGAATCGAAAGACTCTTGGCTGGCTACAAAAAGCATTTACAAGCTGTGATACTTGCCAAAGGAGGCAGTACAAGATATTAACTCTGCAGGGTGCCCAAACTTTTGCAGACGCCATTTTTTTGTTTTCTGTTATTTTGAAAGTGTAAATGATGGAAATAAAATCTAACTTTTGTTGACATATTATAAGAATGTCTAATCTGTAATTTGATGCCTTTTGGAGATTTTTCCATCTTTCCTTGGCTTCTTTATGCACATTAATACAAATTTTTAGCTGGGGTGCCCAAACTTTCGATCCCCACTGTATCTGTTTTCATCCTAACCATGTAACCTTATGTAACTAATTATCCTTTTCGAAATAACTCGCAAGAGTGCCGTTCTAACAGATTTGCTATTTCCTGAGAAAAGTGTCTTCATCCAGAGTTATTGGACGATAACAGAAGACAGAAAGCCAAATGGACTTTTTGTAATCTCTAAGCACAAATAAGCTACCATTCCCATAATGCACCAGGAGAGGAGTCATGCCTTTTTTCTGACCTGGATTTCAGCTGCTTTTCAGGGTGAAAATCTCTATTTATACCAGATGGAAAAAGAGAGAGAGAGAAGCAATTCTCAAAGGGCCGGCCAATAAAAACAGACAAACTGATTACAGAAAGAGTCAACAGAGGAATGAGCTACAGAGAGGCGAAGGAAAACAGTTACAACCTTGGGAGGCAGAAAACATAACAAAACCTTTGCAGGAGTGAATGTAGTTCATGTGTGCAATGTACTGTTAAATGGATAATACACCTACCTCCAAACATGCCTGCTATTTTAACCACTTCAAGTCCAGACACTTTCACCCCCTTCCTGTCCAGGACAATTTTCACCTTTCAGCGCTATCACACTTTGAATGACAATTGCGCGGTCATGCAACGCTGTACCCATATGAATTTTTTAGCATTTGTTTGAGACAGATAAAACTTTATTTTGGTGGTATTTATTCACCACTGGGATTTTTATTTTTTTGCTATATAAATGAAAAAGTACAAACATTTTGAAAAAAAAAAAGTGTTTTGCAAATAAATAATCTTTCTTCATAAATCTTGGCCAAAAATGTATTTAGCTATCTTTTTAGTAAAAGAAAAATAACCCAAATTAGATTATAACCAACAATTATAATTTAAAAAAAATTATTTTTATATTATTATTTATCATGTGCATTTGATGCAGTTGTGGAAGAACCCCATGCACTTGAACGGTACTGCCTGCCAAACATGACAAGGGGGAAAAATAATTTCTGGTGTGTGTACAACCCCCTCCAGTGTTGGGTTAAGGGGGATAGTAAGACTGCAGCTCAACCATATATTTTAACCACCCCCTGGTTGCAAGGGTACACTAGGCAATGACTAGAGGGCTAGGGCGAACTGTTTGTCTGTTTGATAGTAATATGGGTCTAGGTGTCTGCAGACACAGTGGGAGAACTGTAATCTCAAATTAATTTATAGCTAGAAAGAGAACTATGCAAGTGGTTACGGCATTTAACAAACAGTACATATATTCCCCATAATTCAATGCAACTAGTCAGCTTAACAAAATCAAACTGTAAAACAGAATTTTATGGAACTAAATTCTGGTCTGGGATGGGGAGGGGGGGGGGGCCTTGGCATAATGTGCAAGTATGCCCAGCATATCCCATCCTCCAGGGAAAGGGGGAGAACCTTGGCATAATGTGTAAGTACGCACAGCACACCCCTTCTTCCAGTGATGACAGGTCCAGTCGCTGTTCCGCCACCACTTCCAGATTCCTCCTATTCAGCCCCTGGTCCTTGATGCTGTAAGTCCTGGGCATGGGCACAGGAGTTACATAGTCCTTGGCACCCAACTCTATTCTCAGTGCAGTGTAGACAGAAAGATTGCTGAGAGCGTGGAGAAAAGTTTAGTTTTTTTGCAAAGGAGACTTTGTATGTCTCTTATGCCAAAAATCTTTTTTGTTGTTGCATGTTTGCGTATATATGAGATGCTACATCACAGTGCTTTGTTACCTGCTCTACCCATGTACATCTTTCCCTTGCTAGCTTATAAATTGATTTGATTGGCTGCCATTTTTGCTTTGTTAGATTATTGAGAGCTAGGTATAGCACTTTGCAGAATTGTCTTGCCATGGCAGTGTGGCTTCCGGGTACTTATATAGTATCATCAATTTACACATTTGCAAATATATGCAAAATCATTTGTTTTTATCTAAATGTTAGAAAGTTTATCATTGGTTTTATTATACTGGCCTGCTGTATACTATAAGCACCCATAACATTGTTCCACCCTGCTACTCTTGCTGTGTTGGCTAGACAGATATCTGGCCCTAGACATAAAACTGGCCTTGGTGGCACATAACTCTTTTACAACATTGCCTTCTAGAGCTATGATATACAGTATGTATTCATATTGAAGAAGGTGGGATTTAATTTCAACTTGGCATGATACACTAAAACCTTAAAGTAAACCTGTGCTTAAGTGGGCCCTGGGAGGCCATATTTCCCTCTGTACTTTTTGTACTATATAATTTGTATGTTTGTACTTCTATTTTTTACTTTGGATTGATTTTGTGCATTAACATTAAAATTAATTTAAAAACATTAAAAAGTGAACCTGTGCTTTGCCCATGTATGATTCTCCTAATTGCCTGGTTCCCCAGCTGCACACACTCAGACGCTGAAGGAGAAACCTCTGGAGAGATCAGGGAACACTTTTCCTGTTTTCGAACACTTTAGATCTGGTTCCAGCAGGCTGAACAGATTATCCATCTCCATCTTGAACACACGGCCACCATAGGGACAGCATGGGATTTTTTCCATCTCCAACCACACGGCTACTTGGAGCATTATCTATACCTTGAAGAGAGCCTGAGATTGGGAATCCATCCAATATTTGTGCACCCAAAGCTTCGAGACCACCTATCTGGGGAGCCACCATCCTTGGTCCTCTGGATCCATATTCCATACTAGAAGATCAGGAGGCCCAGTCCATGAGAGCTTGCCATTTGCTGTCAGCTTATTGCATGACCATAAAGCGCTTTTTGACCACCTTAACCAGGGTCAATCATTTCTGGTGAGTGAGGAATTCACTTATTGTCTACACCTGGTGAAAAAGAAAATCCTTTGACCTACGGGATATTTTCATGGGACTGCCACTCACTACATGTTTAATATATATTTTGTTTGGGACTTTTAGTCATTTTATGTTATTGTTAGATCATTTTGATATCATTTGTCATATGATATATTGACTTAGTGCCTACCTATTCACAAATTTACTTTATAAGTGTTTTTCACTATATAGGGGCAGCTGTCACTATTGCTGGCTTAATGCTGGCATCATTCACACACTTTTGATGTATTCACTGATTTAGGCTCCACAATATTGCTTTTTCACATACTCATCTCACCTTCACACCACCACTGCTCCAGAGTAAAGTTGAAAACCCAGTTGTCAAGCAATGGTGATGCATTTGACCCTCTCCTTCTTTCACGAGCAAGCAAGAAAATGCAAGTTTTATACATAAGGGCATCTCTCTGACTATGGACTCTGGATTTACTGATCTTTTTGACAGCCTTTATCAGTCTGCTCATGTAGTTTTTTTTTGTGTGCCTAGTCTCAGTTGTCCATGTTTGTAGCAGGTTTCCTACAATTCAGATGACATCAGGATCTTTTCCTTGCGTTCAGCTCTGGAATTTTAATTCTCCTATTCAGAGACTGGATCTATGAGGCCAGTCAAGGCAGGTAACTGTAAAAGCAATCTTGGCCTAAGTGTAAGGAGCTTAGCGCATTGCACTGAAACAGCAGATGAGAATGGATTGAACAGCTGTTTTCAATTCAGTGCTGTGCAGAATATTGCATTTCATAGGCTCTTCTAACCTGGCACCAACAAAAAGTAAAAATACATAAACAACTCTGTGCTCTGACTTAATCATGCCATATAGTTATCCCATGTTAATGAAGGTTACTTGTTCTGCTAGGCGTGGTTGCCAAGCTTTACAAAGAACATGAAAGGGCAGATGGTTTGCACATCAATGGTAATGAGCAGAGGCCACAATCTCTTGTCGACTTCAGCCAGTGCTTTATGCTCTTCAACTATTGACACACTATATAGCGGTTCATATCCTCCATTGTTTTACAGGGCTAACACCATAATGACTTCTTATACTTTCAATAAAGACTTAAAGCTCACATCCGGACTTATAGGAAGCAGTAATTTCTTTTCTTCTTTGAATAATTTTTCTAGCGGGCATCTGGTGTGTGTTATTATGGAACACCTGTTACTAGGGCTAGGTTAGGCAAAGCAGGCAGCTGCTTAGTGGCCAGTGATCTCTCACGGCATTACAGTCAGCCTGCTGCAGAACGTGAAATTCATCTGCTGCAAAATTATGCGCTGCCAGACCTAAGTGCAGAGGTCAGCAGCGCACATCAGAGGTTGTCAGGGCAATGAGAGGTTATTGTGCTATTCTGCACTGGGCTGCATCACTCCTGTGGGTGTTGGTGGGAAATACTCTATTCTTGTCATACATACAGCAGTGTTTAGACAAGAGCCTCCTGGCTGACTGCCCTATAGACATGACATCACCATTAGGAAGAGCTGCCATGTGACAATGTTGGAATGATTTTGCGGTCAACTGCAATCGATCGTAAAATGATCATCTGCAGAGAATGCTATTCCAACAACATTTAGAATCCCCTTGACATATATATTTTTATTGTTTGACAACAACCGCTGTTGTTCCCAGAATATTGGAATCACTGATGAGGGAACATCAAAAATTCTGACGTGGCAAGTGAAACTCATTCTGTCCTGGGGATATTACCAACACACTCAGCGTATAGTGAACTAGTAATGGGATTCTTGCCATTCTGACCAAAGGTGCCAAACTGGCTAGAAAACATTTTCTGATAAGGATAAACCCTAAGTATGGTATCCATTTTTAAAGGCGGTGATGTCACAGGGAATTATATTTCATAGTTCCCATTGTGTCCTGCTCATAGGTGACCCATGAGTGTTCATCCTGGATCTTGGCATCCCATATCACTAAGCTAATTAGTAAAGGATCCCATGGACTATTTGACTAGTTCACAAAAGATGTGATCAGCTTGACTGATCATCCATAAGAAGCATCCAATCACTGCAGATCATCTCCTGGGAACAATTCCCAGTTAAAAAAACAAAACAATCCGCACATCACTGGTTGCGATTATCATTTAGTTAGGTCAATTTTTGTGAAAAAACCCAGCACATGTGCAGCTAGGCTAAGGCCTAACAATTGTTCAATGCTATTAAAAAGAAAACAGCCTATATCCGTAATGACCAAATATGGCTGCTTCATATACATATGGATATATACAAACAATACTTACAAAAAAGTTTAAAGACACTTCTACATGTTGATGAGATTATTTACAATAAAGTGAACCTGTCGCCATGCAGAACAAAACAAAAGTTCACTTGAATGGTGGCCCTACCATCAGGTTATACAAACCTTACCTTTATTCCCCCACCACTCCCTTTGGCTGCTGGAAGCTAAGTATGTCTGGGTATAGGGGAGTATGTGTCTACGGCTGGCCATACATTATACAATTTTCTTGAGAATTTAGCTTTAGAATGACCAAAAACCATATAATATGAGGTCAAACCTAAACAACACTTTCAATTGTATCCAATTAAGCAGGCCCTTGCACTACATAGATGAAGGTAAATCTAAAGGAAATTGGGTAGAAATTGGACAGAAAATTGCAGTGTATGGCCAGCCTTGCTACCCTACTTCCCATGTGACAGTTCTAGTGTTTGAAAATCAGCTGATCAGACAACCAGAACTGTCATATGGAGACGGGAAGAGTGCTACCAACCCTGTGTAAGGTCCAAGTCAATAGTCAAGTTTACAGGGCTTCCTCTTTAGGCTACATGGAGTGCTGGGAATTATGGGAAGGTATGTTTAAAGAGGAACTTCACAGTATCTGAGCACCACAAACTTAAAATCACTATTAAATCATTTTTATTATTCATAGCAAACTCACCTATGTATCCAGGTTTCCATGCTTTATTGTATTGAGAAATCACTTTGAAAAACACCCCTTAGCATTTGTAGCTGTGGCCATTTTGAGTAAGGGCAGATGATTCATGTAGCATGTACTTACTGGAGTCCAACTGCCCTTGGCTCATGCATGCAGGCAGGAGGGTGTGCTTAGCCGAGAACCTACCCCTATCCCCAGATGAAAGAAATAATTGGCCATGGTGACTCATGGAATGTGTGACATCACTTTGGCCTAGGCCAGAAACCAGGAGCCAACTAAAAAAAAAAAAAAAAAAGTTTAAAACAAATAAATATAATATACATTCCTATCTATTTACTAATGCTAGCAGCATAAGGATTAAAAATAGCTACTATTGATTAAGAGAGTTTGGTTCCGCTTTAAGTTGCTATGGGGGCTGGAGGTAAAGTAAATTTGTTGCTTTATCCTGCATGCTAAAGCATAGGTTAACCGTAGAGTCCAACTGAACAATACATTGTAGAAGCATCAAAACAAAAATCTGTGCCAAGTCCTACAGTTTGTGTTCTATAGAAAGCAGCCACAGCCTAAGTAGAAAAGCCTGTTTCCTCCTCCTGCATGCTGCAGAGAATGTTTCTGCTCTCTATGTGGAAGCAGTGGTCTCTCAGAAGAGGTCCAACATCATTTCTGCGCTCCAAACAGCAGGAAGCATTACTACTTCCTTCAAGTGGATGTACCTGTATGTTCTTAGGCTTCAGGATTATACTGGGGCCATGGCTACAGCTGCAGTCATGACCCTGCTATCTATTTTTCTGCCACCAATGTTTTTTCATGTAAAAGCTAAATAGCCGGGGAGCCTGGGACTGAAGCCAGCTGTTTCCCCAGCTTACCATAGAGATGACCAAGGATTGGAATGTCCCAGATTATTTCTATGGTCGAAAAAACCTGAAGCAACAAGTATTTTGTCACTTCCGGTTTTGGTCTAATGTAAACAGACTGTTACTTGTGAAAGCATCTTCTCAAACTGAGATTAGAATGATCAGATGCTTTTAAGGGCAGAGGAGAGATTTGGGGTCTAATAGATCTCTCCATAAAGAGGACCTGTCACTGCCCATGCTGTCACAAAAGATGTTATTCATCCCTTGTGATAGCAATAACAGTGATAAAACATTTTTTAAAGAGGCAAGGTAAAATAAAAATAAATAAATAATAATAAAAAATGTAAAGTGCCCCTGTCCCCCCGTGCAAAGACGAACACATACATAGGTCACGCACGCATATGTAAACAGTGTTTGCACCACATCACCACGAATGTTATAGCAAGCGCAATAATTCAAGCACCTGATCTCCTGTGTAACTCTAAGCTGGTAACCTGTAATGGCTTTTAAAGCATCACCTATAGAGATTTTAAAGTACTGACATTTGTTGCCATACCACGAGCGTGCAAAATTTTAAAGCGTGGTGCGATAGGTATATATTTAGTTAACGTAACATTAACTTTTATATTTTACCAAACAATTGGGTATTATATTGTGTTTTTGTGCATTCAGAATGATTAAAGTGTATTTTTCCTCAGAAAAGTGCGCTTGAAAAATTGTTCCACAATTTTATGTGACATAAAAAATTGCAACACCCACCATTTTATTCAGTAGGGCCTCTGTTTAAAATGTATATGATCTTTGGGGGTTCTAAGGCATTTTCTAGCAAGTAATTATATTTTTGCATTTATGTAAAGTGTAAGAATAGGCTTGGGAAGCAAGTGGTTAATTTTGCTGATTGGAGAGTTATAGGTCTGGCTAAGCAGAGAAATGCCAGATCTCTGCAGAGAGACCGCTGCTTACACACAGAGGGCAATGCTCCATCTGTGCACATGAAGGCCAGGGACAGGCTTTTTTACTTGGACTGTGGCTAAAGGAAACGAACTGTAAGGGCTCATTTATATGAATGCAGACAGTATGAATCCAGATCCATGCACCTATTCCTGCATACCTGACAAAATCAAAGCTACTCCGTCTTCACTGAAAAAAGCAGGCTGGCTGTGTGCAGCTCCACACTGCTCGGAACTGATAAACGACTCTTCACACCATACGGGCCATTGCAGCCCCGTGAATGAGCCCTACGAATCTGCACAGCTTTTGTCTTAATATATCTGTAATGTGTTTAGTTGATTTAAACTGAAAATTCAATTGGGTTTAATCAGAATAAAGCCCATCTGATCCTTGAACACCACACCAGGACGGTGTTGGAAAAGCACACCATTGCCCTATTTTGAAGCCTGCTTATGCAGAGTCTAAAATTTCCAGAAAGAAGTTACAAAAATGTATCCGACCTCCGAGTCCATCTTTGTTTAGATAAAATTCAGAATCTAATTCCCAGACTACCTTTAAAATCATTTTAAAGAAAACCAAGGAATAACACAGAAGCAGTGTTGCGAAAATATATACCAGCATATTAGTTACATCACTTTTCCAACTGCTGGAAAGTTACAGTTAAATGTTTATCCAATATTAGAGGAGGAATTTAGCTTTGTTTTCCTGTGCCGGCCACGGAGACATTCAAAGACACGGAGGCCTATAATCTGCTTTAAATAAAACAAAATTAGAATGATTTTCTTAGTGGCAGAAGATGATCCAAAGTGAAAATGGATATTAAACCATCTGCAAATGTGTTGAAATTCAGGCTAGAAGTCTCTCTTACTGAGACTGGCCATACATTATACAATTGTCTTGAGATTTTTGGTTTAGATTTACCAAAAACCATATAATAGGAGGTCAGACCTAACAACACTTTCAATAGTATCCAATTAGGAAGGCTCTTGCACTACATAGTTGAAGATAAATCTAAAGGAAATTGGACAGAAAATTGTATAGTGTATGGGCAGCCTAACAAAGCTCTTCCCGCCAGTAGGATCTATGAAGTCAGCGACTGATCCTGGGAATTCTTCTTCCTGCCACTGATGAAGTCAAGCTGTCTCACTGGGGTTTTTATTTGTCTTCTTCTGGATCAACAGGTGGATTTCCCTTCACTTCCTCTCTGGGAGACACAACAGGAATAAGAGGACGTGACGGTTATTTTCCTTTTGTTGTTACTGGAATATTTGCTCCCATTGGGTGAATTCCTGCCACCTCGTGCTCTGGTGACAATGGTCGGCAGTGCAAATTAATCTCAGCAGGAACACAAACAGCAAATAAAAATTGACAGAGGCTCTAACCAAGGGTTTTTCAACCAGGGTTCCTCCACAGGGTGCTAGGGGTCCCTTGAACAATGAGCAATTTCAAATAAGTTCCCACTGACACCATTGATCTTTTTAGCTATCTGTAAGTGGATAATTCTTCCCAGTGACCACAAGTGTAAAGAGCATTCTTCCCACTGACCATCACATTACTGTAGCATGATTTGTACTTATAGTAAGGGGGTTTCCTGAGACCGAAAAGTTATTTCTAGGGTTCCTCTGAGTTGAAAAGGTTGAGAAAGTCTGCTCTAACCCTTCTCCATAAAAGAAAAAGTTTTGCCTTTATAAACATTTAAAGAAGTATGGCTTTTTTTTTTCTCAAATCATACTTGCCTAGGTGGATGCAGCATCGGTCTGATGTCTCCCTGCCGCTGTAAGCAGAGAGCGGTGACTGTCAGTCACCACTGTCTGCTCTGACACCTACACCCCCCTCCCCCCCGTTTCCCCTTCCAGTTGTTGTATTGTGACAATCACTGCTCCTGCAGCTGTCTGGATACCTGAACAGCGCCTGCATCTACTTGGCTGCAGTCACTGTTCGACTGACAAGTTTCCACCGAGCAGCTGTGGGAAAAGTTGATTGCCCACACAACTTTTATTGAACTGGGATGTACCAACATTCGTGGCTTGAATTTCAAGAACTGGCCAAAATTGGAGCTGTGTATGGCAGCCTCTATACATTTCTATAAAAATTCCACCAGAAGGCCCAGGACACTTTGTTTAGTTAGTTATCTTCTAGAGGTGGCAGTGACAGAGTAAGATGAAGGTAGAACTGGTTAAAGTGTATGTAAACCCTAACAATCAACTCAGTTTTCTTCTATATACTATTCATAATGTGTTTTGTTACATTTATTCACTAAGTGCAAACAATACCTTTTGATCCTGCCAGAAATTCAGTAAACTTAACTTCCAGTAGTAAGCTGTCAATGCTGCATTAACATCTCAAACACTGTTGTCAGCCCTGCCTGAATTTTCATCTGTGGGCTACATAAGATGTTCCCCAATTTTATATAGATGAGGAAAGAGGAGGTGTTTTATAGTCCTAGAGTGACAGCACTGCTCCTCCACTGAGTGAGTACAGCGAGTGAGCGTTCTCACCCTAGAAAGTGTGTTACTGGTAGGATCACCAGGTTAAAATAAAAGGAAGAAAACTCATGCAGCCACCACATCTAAGGAATAGTAAGCTGCAATATCTGCCATTTCTGTTCCTAAGCCTGAAAAGGTTAATAGATGCTGGACTCCAAGTCCTCATCACTTTTCTTCGCCTGCTTCCATCCAGTATCTTATTGTCAGACTTGCACATTTTTGTGGTTTGGAGAGAAGCTCGGGGAATATTCTAGCCGCGCTGAGTCTCTTGTTGGCATTAATGTGCAGCGCAGACCCAGCCCTGCTATTTTCCGACTTCTGTCCTCACATTTGGGTGAAGAAATAAGGTTTAAAGAGACTTGGAAATGGCTTTCTTTCCAAAAGTCTTGCAGTATATGTTGGCCAAAACAGATCGATTATGCTGTATCCCCTATAGGGTGCCATTACTGGGAAGGGCAGCTGCAGCCAAACACTAATTACACAATTAAAACACACATAGGAACTGTTTTGGCTGCTATAAGATGTAAGAATTAAGACACTTACAGTGCTTTGAAAAAGTATTCATACCCCTTGAATTTTTCCACATTTTGTCATGTTACAACCAAAAATGTAAATGTATTTTATTGGGATTTTATATGACAGACCAGCACAAAGTGGCACATAATTGTGAAGTGGAACAAACACTGCTATTCCTTCTAGTGACAGACTACACCGTACATGTCTTTTAAAAGAAAAAAAGGTATTGGCTGCAGTAGTCCAAAATGTTTATGTAAGACAGTGGTCTCCAAACTGTGGCCTGGGGGCCAGATGTGGCTTGAGTTTATCTGGCCCTTGGGACACTATTCCACCAACTGTCACCAATGATGGAGCACCATTCACCCTACTGACACCATCAATGGGCAATTATACTTCTCACTGATATCAACAATGGGGCACTATTCCACCAACTGTCACCAATGATGGAGCACCATTCCCCCTACTGACACCATCAATGGGGCATTATACTTCTCACTGATATCAACAATGGGGCAATATTCCACCAACTGTCACCAATGATGGAGCACCATTCCCCCCACTGACACCATCAATGTGGCATTATACTTCTCACTAATATCAACAATGGGGCACTATTCCACCAACTGACACCAATGATGAAGCACCATTCTCCCTACTGAAACCATCAATGGGGCATTATACTTCTTACTAATATCAACAATGGGGCACTATTCCACCAACTGTCGCCAAGGATGGAGCACCATTCACCCTACTGACACCATCAATGGGGCATTATACTTCTCACTAATATCAACAATGGGGCACTATTCCACCAACTGTCACCAATGATGGAGCACCATTCACCCTACTGACACCATCAATGGGGCATTATACTTCTCACTAATATCAACAATGGGGCACTATTCCACCAACTGTCACCAAGGATGGAGCATCATTCCCTCCACTGACACCATCAATGGGGCATTATACTTCTCACTGATATCAACAATGGGGCACTATTCCACCAACAGTCACCAAGGATGGAGCACCATTCCCCCCACTGACACCATCAATGGGGCATTATACTTCTCACTGATATCAACAATGGGACACTATTCCACCAACTGTCACCGATGATGGAGCACCATTCTCCCTACTGACAACATCAATGGGGCATTATACTTCTCACTGATATCAACAATGGGGCACTATTCCACCAACTGTCACCAATGATCGAGCACCATTCACCCTACTGACACCATCAATGGGGCATTATACTTCTCACTGATATCAACAATGGGGCACTATTCCACCAACTGCCACCAATGATGGAGCACCATTCACCCTACTGACACCATCAATGGGGTATTATACTTCTCACTGATATCAACAATGGGGCACTATTCCACCAAATGCCACCGATGATGGAGCACCATTCTCCCTACTGACACCATCAATGGGGCATTATACTTCTCACTGATATCAACAATGGGGCACTATTCCACCAACTGCCACCAATGATGGAGCACCATTCACCCTACTGACACCATCAATGGGGTATTATACTTCTCACTGATATCAACAATGGGGCACTATTCCACCAAATGCCACCGATGATGGAGCACCATTCTCCCTACTGACACCATCAATGGGGCATTATACTTCTCACTGATATCAACAATGGGGCACTATTCCACCAACTGCCACCAATGATGGAGCAGCATTCTCCCTACTGACACCATCAATGGGGCATTATACTTCTCACTGATATCAACAATGGGGCACTATTCCTCCCTTTAAAACCAATGATGGGGTACTGATGCCGGGCCATTTTCTACTCCCACTTGCTACAGTCTGACCCCCCTAAAGTCTGAAAGATAGTACACTGGCCCTTTGCTTAGAAAGCTTGGAGACCCCTGATGTAAGAGATCAGCTCAGCAATATGGTTCCTGTATCGCTCTTTATTGTTTATACACATTTCTGTGGATAGTCTGAAAGATAAATAATGAGCTTTACATGAAAAACAGAGGTTTGGCTTAGCAGTGACCCATGAATGTTTGCTAAGGAAAGGGTTAATGGACCCTGGGCTCAAAAAAAAGCCCCCTCTGGTAGCTCTGGCTGAGACATCAATGCAGTGAGGGTGAACGCTCCCACAAGGAGTAAATAGAGAGTTGAGTAATGCCATCATGTGATTTCAATTAAGTAAAATACCCATCTAGAAAGTCAGCTTCCTGCCCAGTTGTTGTTGCTGGCTCCAGACAGAGGCTTCAACAAGCAGAGTTAGGAGGGGGATTTACAAAGCCTTGCTGCTTCTACAAGGCTCGGGACCGAAGCAGAAGGAGCTGTGATAACGCACCTCCTCTGCTGTGTTCTAATAGTTCCATGCATCTCAGTGGAAGTGGAACATGGCCTTCTCCAAGGGGACCTCCAAAGAGGTTAATATTGGAGCCTTTATTGGTGCCTCTTCACTTTACTATCCAGAAGTTCCTGACCTCAAACCCTTCATGAAAATGCTATTTGCCTGGCTTTCATGGTGATCCTCTGCCTTCACTACAGACACTGCAGCAGCTCATAATCAAAAAAGGAAAAACAAATGGATTACTTCCAGTGACTGCAAATCCTCAATAAAAGAAGAGCGTGGACAATATCAAATCAAAAGATAGTAAAGTGTATCTATACACATTTTTGTAGTTTTGGATGGAGTGGGGAAGGATTAGAACCTCTGTCAGGTTTTACTGCTATCCAGGGCTCTGTTTAACCACTTCCCGTCCGGCCCATGTACATAAATGGATGGGAGCAGTGCCGAAGCGGGTTGCTGTTTATAAACGGCCCCCAGATTCCCTGCCTGTGCGTGCTCCCACCGATCGCTGTATGGAACCTCTATGCGAGGTCCCGATCATGTGATCATTGATTGGCCAATCAGTGATCACATGAATAGTAGTAAACAAGATGTCACTTCCTGACATCATTGCTTACTACTAGTGAAATCTGTAAATGATCACAGAAGTCACATGGTACAAGGCTATTCACAACAGCCTTGTACCATGTGACAAGCTGGGACCAATCACAGCTCACACAGCATTTCTCAATGGCTGCAAGAATGCAGCCAGAGAAAAGGAGAAATGATTGCTTTTACAGCCTTTATGGGTGTAAAAGCAATCAGTGTAAAAAAAAAATCTTCATCACCCCCTATAGGTAGTACAGTGTCACCATGGTGACACTGTACTGCTAGGGTGACATTATGTTAAAAAAAACCCAACATAAATAATAATAAGAAAAAAAAATAAAAAGTTAAAAAATTGTTTAAAAAATTATGAGTTTTAGTTATAAACTAATTTGGGTTATTTTTTTCTTTACTAAAAAGGTAGATGAATACATTTTGGCCAGGATTTATGAAGAAAGATTATTTATTTTCAAAATTTTATAAGAAAAACACTTTTTTTTCAAAATGTTTGGACTTTTTCATTTATATAGCAAAAACAATAAAAATCCCAGTGGTGAATAAATACCACCAAAATAAAGTTTTATCTGTCTGAAAAAATGCTAAAAAATTCATATGGGTACAGTGTTGCATGACCGCGCAATTGTCATTCAAAGTGTTATAGCACTGAAAGCTGAAAATTGGCCTGGGCAGGAAGGGGGTGAAAGTGTCCGGACTTGAAGTGGTTAAAGAGATTTCTTCTCATTTTTTGTTCTGGTAAATTTTGCCAAATAGGAAATGAGGGAAACTCTCCAAAAGCAATGCAGACAGAAGTAAAAAATTTTTTTTTTTTTTTAAGTAAGGGAATGCTAGACCCTTTGCCATTTTTTTAAAAATCTTTTTGTCTGTTTACTTGCTGCAGATTTCACTTACTTCCTGTCTGATGAACCGATGTCCCCAGATGTCTCCATCTAACAGCACTGGAGAGCAATAAGGCCCAACACACCTTTCCCCATTCTATCCAAACCTAGAAAAAAACGTTTTAACTACGGATATTTTTTTCAAAATGCTGTTCCCATAGATCAGTTTTAAAATGGATTTCCAGGTTTCATTTGACATTACGTCCTCATGCACACGGGACGTTTTGATAACGCTGGTAACGTTAGCTGTGTAAACTCATGTTAAAAACGGGAGTTTTTCAGCTTTCTATAGTGTTTTTGCATTAGTATTTAGCAGCGTTTTGCCACGTTTAGTTGCCCTTTCCCACGTTTTTCTGCGTTTGCATTTTTAGCGGTTTTTTTTGACCCCCCAAAAAATTTAGGGGGGTCAAAAAAACATCCAAAAATGCTGGTTTGCGGCGTTTTACCACGTTTTGATGCGTTTTTCAGCATCAGAGCATTTTTACAGCTAAAAAACTCCTCTAGAAACTCACTAGTCCTGGGTTTTTTTCCAGCCAAAAAATGTTGATTACAGTCTGTGTGTGCATGGACACAGAGGATAACATGCTGGGGGGTTTACTGGCTGTAGAAAAAAAATGTCAAAAGCCAAAAACAGCCGCTGTAAAAACATCCAGTGTGCATGAGGGCTAAATAGTTTGTTTGGACCAAAAGGGTTCAAACGAGGTGGAGGCAGAGTTTTGACACCTTCAGCCCGTCTTTCTGCCTCAGCCAATCAGAGGAAGCTTTGTATTCATTCATAGAATACAAAGCTTCCTATGAATGGCTGAGCAGTGCTATGTCCAACTCGATTTTGTTGCGGTAGAGGGACGGGAAGTTCTTCTCCTGCTGCCGGTACACAGCACTGTATATTGTATGTAGCTGAGACTGCATACAATTTATACAGCACACAGAGCCGCTGCAGCTATCAGTGAAATAAATAATTTATTCGGACCAGTTTGGTGCAAAAGAACTATTTAACGTTAAAGTGTTACTAAACCCACAACAGTAAAATCAGTCTGTATATGCAGTAAAGCATGCTTGTTATACTCACTGTGGAACCTAAGGGGTTAATCCTCTGCATTGTGTAAAAAGGCTGTTTGATCCTGTCTTCTCTGATCCTCCTCTTGTTCAGGTGTCCACCTGATAAGACAGACTGAACCCATAGGCACATGCTCAGTTTAGTGTGTACTGCTAGAGAGTTGTTTTTTTTTTATTGGGAGTGCATGTGATCAGCACAGGGCCAATCAGCGCTGTCCAGACAGAGGTCAGGGGTTCTGCAACCTCCTAAAGCAGAAAGAAAACGCCTCTTACAGGCTGTAACCAGCGCTCTGCTGAAGTCACAAGACTGCTCTAACTGCTGATGAGAAAAGGTATTTAGCAATTTATATCTACTAAAATAATTGCACTCCCATGTTGTGTGTACTGTGGGAGACCAGATATAGTGAATGCAGGGTCCTGGGTTTAGTAACACTTTAAGTGAAACCTGGAGATCAGCTTTAGGCTCTGGAAGCATACTGTAGGGTTGGGGTCTTCCTAAATATTGCCCTTAGAGGAATGTGTAGGCTGCCAAATCAGCCAACAGCTGATTCTGTAAATGCTTCCTGCCGTCCATGCTGAGGGTTTATCTAATCTGGGCTTTCAAGCCTTGCGCATTACCGCAGTGATAATATTTTATTAGCAAAATGTAACAGATGTATACTCGCAAACCCCAAAATTTTACAAGCATGCGATGGCCAACACTGGCCCATGACCTGGAGTATTGCGCGAGTCCCACAATCAGGAAGATGCTTGAAGAATGACTGACGCGTTTCAAGGGGAGATCCCTTTCTTCCTCAGAGCCAGTGCCACATAGTTTCCCATTATATACCTTAACCCACTCCCCAATTGGTGTCTATAGGCTCCTCCCACTTGCCAGTGGGCAGGTATATTCAATTACCCATGCAATGTATAATGTTTAGGAATACGCTTTTATATGTTTTTTTATGCATGTTAAGTTTTGATTTTGGATATAATGTCCAGTACAATAGTACATCCCCCACTGAATATACCCACCCACTGGCAACTGGGAGGAGCCTATAGACACCAGTTGGGGAGTGGGTTAAGGTATATAATGGGAAACTGTGGCATTGCAAATTGGCTCTGAAGAAGAGGGATCCCCCTTTGAAACGCATCAGAAATCCTTCAAGCATCTTCCAGATTGTGGGACTCGCGCAGTACTCCAGGCCATGGGCCAGTGTTGGTCATGATATGCTTGTGAAATGTTGGGGTTTGTGAGTATACATCTGTTACATTTCACTAATAAAATACTATCGCTGAGGAAATGCACAAGGCTGGGGCGCCCCTTTCTTGTTATTATTTTGTAGTGCCTTTCTGGGCGTCCCCAGCCCCTTGGCAGCTGCACAGCATTGCCCAATTGGATTGAATGAAAAGGTTGATGAAGACTTATCCACATACACCAGATCTGGTCTTTTGAGCGCAGGAGGTTTTTTTTTTTCTGCTGCATATTTCAATATCAGACTAAATTCAACATTTTATTAGGTAAAAGTTTGATCTGCAATTACTTTTTGATCAACTTATAGAAAAAAAAGTCCTCCACAAATATTTTGTCATGTAGTAGAAAGGGAAGGTCCTCTGTGATACAGCATTTTTCTACATGTTGTATTGACAAACCTGCCACATTGCAGCAAATGACCCTCTGCTATCCACAACTGCACTAATGTGCACACTTTCTGGAGAGTTAAAGCATAACTAAACCAAAGAACAAAAATGGAATATATTACAGCTTACCAGTCCTTAGTTGTGGTGGTTATTATTATATTATTATTATTATACATAGCGCCAAAAAGTTTGCTCAGCACTGTACATTATAGTGGGAGACAGTACACGAGACAGTACAGTAACAATACAATACACGAGGGGTTCGAGAGCCCTGCTCCTTGGAGCTTACAATCTAGGAGGGGGGGGGGATAGTGGTACAGGAGGAAGTGGCTGTGGGGGATGGAGTGGTAGGAGGAGTGGAGGAGATCGGCTGTTAGATGAGGGCGGGGTAGGCTTCCCTAAAGAGATGGGTTTTCAGGGTGTGCCTAAAGGTGAGGAGGGTAGATGACAGTCTGATGGATTGGGGTAGTGAGTTCTAGAGGATGGGGGAAGACCTGGAGAAATCCTGGAGTCGGGCATGGGAGGAGGAGACCAGGGAACTAGAGAGTAGGAGGTCTTGTGAGGAGCGAAGAGTACGTGTTGGGTGGTATTTGGATATCAGGTCGGTGAGGTAGTTTGGGGCAGTATTATGGATAGCTTTGTATGTCAATGTTAGTAGTTTGAATTTTATGCGTTGGGCAATCGGAAGCCAGTGGAGGGAATGACAGAGGGGGGTGGCGGATACGGAGTGGTTGGTAAGGTGGATGAGTCTGGCTGCTGAGATCAGGATAGACTGAAGCGGGGATAGTCTGTGATGAGGTAGGCCGGTGAGTAGGGAGTTGCAGTAGTCGAGTCGTGAGATAATAAGGGAGTGAATGAGTTGTTTAGTAGTGTCTGGGGTTAGGAATTAATGTATTTTGGAGATGTTGAGGAGGTGGAGCCTGCATGAGTTTGCCAGGGTTTGGACATGGGGCTGGAAGGATAGGTTGGAGTCTAGAGTGACACCTAGAACTTTGGCTTGCGCGGTGGGACTGATGGTGGCGTTACTGGTCGTGATGCAGGGGCTGGGGGGAAAACTAGGAGCTCGGTTTTGGAAAGGTTTAATTTGAGGCAGTGGAGTGGTTGCATTAGTTTTCTTTTTTCTGGCATTTTCAGCAAGTATAGAAATGCAGAGTCCATATCACTTCATGTGAGACAAAAATACAGCAAAAAACAAACAATGTTATATTTCTCGTGTAAACTACTAGCCCCATTAATCCACCGTGTAGTAGATCTGAACAAAGGCAGCCATGTTTGCTGTCCAATCTGTACGATAACTAGGGCTACCTCCATAGATACAGTGGAGAAGTGAGCATAGCCACCAAGGGACAAGAAATATATTACTGTCCAGATCACCATTTAAACATAAAGAGAAAGAAAAAAAAGTCACCTACTAATACCGTCACTGACGTCAAGAGATTTATACAGAGTACATTTATCAATGAGAAACCAACAGATATTTTGGACACGTCACATGAGAAGGTCCTCTAAATTTGGAAGCCATGGATTGACTATTATTCATCCACTCAATCACCTGCACATCTACTGGACCTATAGAGTGGCATTATAGCAGCTGCCTAGCCCATTGTGACGGCCTATTGGGTTGATCTCATCCCTTTCCTCCTTTCCTTTCCCCTCCTTCTTCTCTGGACTCTGTACTGATCTCTTCCTCCTTCTTTAGCCTTTTTTCCTATGCTACATGAAATGGACTCTGATTTTGTTTTACTTTTGTCTGTTCCCCCTGCATTCAAACTGTTTAACGGGCTCTATTACAGGAGGAATAGAATTGTTGAACTACCGATTTTGCCCACTTCATCTGCTTACATGGGCAGTGCTGGACCATTGTCTTGTGTATATGTCTTTGGCTGCTACCTTCACCACTCTTACCATTGGTAATTGTACAGTGATGGCTTTCTGGCCTGCTTCTCAAAATCTGATTTTTGTTTGAACTTTTTTCTCTCTCCATCTTACACCTGAATCCCTTACAATGGCTTGACTTAAAGTGGAGTTCCACTCAAAAGCGTAAGCTCCACTTATTTGCCTCCTCCCCCCTTCCACTGCCATATTTGACACCCTCTGGGAGGGAGGGGGGATCGGATACCTGTTTCTGACAGGTACCCACCTTCCACTTCTGGCTCAGTTTGCCGCAGCAAAGTGAGATGGAAGTTGGGCCCCCTCCTACCTCCCGCAGTCTCCTGGGAACTTTCACAGGTCTCAGAAGACTGCTGGACCAATTAGGAAGCGCAGCACGACTCGCGCATGCATAGTGGGCACCAGGCTGTGAAGCCACAAGATGTTACAGCCTGGTGTCCACAGTTGAGATGCCAGCACCGTGGAGGAGAGAAGGCGAGAACATCGCTGGACTCGGGGACAGGTAAGTGTGTTTATTAAAAGTCATCAGGTACAGTTTTTGTAGCTGCTGACTATTAATAAACACAAAAACCTCTGAAACGCCGCTTTAAGGACCACGAGGTCATGACAATTCTTGTATCCTTTTCAATAAAATTCAAGTGACAGAGAAAACCAATGCAGCCACCATATTTAAAACTACTAAACCCACAACAGTAAAATCAGTCTGTATATGCAGTAAAGCATGCTTGTTATACTCACTGTGGAACCTAAGGGGTTAATCCTCTGCATTGTGTAAAAAGGCTGTTTGATCTTTTCTTCTCTGCTCCTCCGCTTGTTCAAATGCCCACACTGATAAGACAGACTGAACTGTGCCCTTCTGCACATGCTCAGTTTAGTGTGTATTGCTAGTAAAGTTTTTTTTTTCTTGGGAGAGTGCATGTGATCAGCACAGGGCCAATCAGCAGTGTCCCGACAGAGGTCAGGGGATTTCCATCCTCCTGGAGCAAAAAGAAAACTCCTCCTACAAGCTGTAACCAGTGTTCTGCTGAACACTGATAGAAGTCACTAGACTGCTCTAACTGCTGATGAGAAAAGATATTTAGCAGTTTATATTTACTCAAATAATTGCATTTCCATGTTCTGTGTACTGTGGGAGACCAGATATAGTGGATGCAGGGTCCAGGGTTTAGTAACATTTTAAGAACCAGTAAACTGCAAAATAGTCCATTTTTGTTTTTGGGTTTGGATCCACTATAAGTGATACTGCTGCTGTTGCAGCTCACCATAAAAATTAAACAGTAAATAAACAAAACATATTATGAATAGTTGATTAGAACTTTTACACAATATGAAGTTCTCTTTAAGCCAAAACATTGTAGAAAAAAATATGAGTGGGATGGACCACACAGTACCAGAACCCAGACAGCCTAGAGACCTTGTCTACTGACATTACTGGAAGCACCAGTCATTTCCTCTTGGCAGGCACTCCTCAGACACAGGCAGCTCTAAGGTTAGAGAAAAGCTTGTCTGCTCTCAAAACTCCATCAGCCTTCAAATTCATCAGACTATGCCCCACCTATCCCTTGTTGGTACATAAATAATGTGATATGCCATACAATACAGGCGCAGGTTACATTTTATATTCTTGGCATGCGAATTTTGGAAAATGAAAAGAGTGCCATCTAGTGGCTGTATTTGTGAGCTGCATGGCACAAAAATATGTAGGCAACGCTTACTATTGACTTTAAAAAAGGTCAGCAATTCGACATTTGAAACATTTTAAAAGGATAAATGAAGAAAATGTGTGGAAAAATGTCTACAGTTAACCACTTGCCCTCCAGAGGATTTGCCCCCCTTCCTGACCAGGCCATTTTTTGCGTTACAGTGCTGCGTTACTTTAACTGACAACTGCGCAGTCATGCAACGCTACACCCAAAGGAAATTTATGTCCCTTTTTTTTTTTAACACGCATAGAGCTTTCTTTTGGTGATAAATGATCGTCTGTGCATCTTTTATTTTTACACTATAAAAAAAATAAAAGACTGACAATTTTCAGAAAAACAAAAAAACAATATTTTTGACTTTTTGTTAATAAACATGTCCAGTAAAAAAATTTAAAAAATCAAATTTTGTCATAAATTTAGGCCAAAATGTATTCTGCTACGTGCCTTTGCTAAAAAAAAAAATCCCAATACATGTAATACGTGAAAGTTATAGCATTTACAAATGGCGGTATAGATACTGGAATTTGTTTTTACTAGTAATGGCGGCGATCAGTGAATTATTGCGGGCTGCGGTGGGCATTCTGACACTGGGGGGAACTGACTTGGTGTCACTCACATCCCCAGTGACACCAATACAATGATCTGTGCTAATAAAAAACAATGACACTGTACTAATTGCACTGGGCAGGAAGGGGATAACGTGGGACGATCAAAGGGTTAACTGTGTGCTGTTTCACAGTAAGCTGGGTCTCTGCATTCACATGTAAGTATACTGCTTTTTACGGCTCTGCTATGCACAGCCATATAAAGCAGTGTGCTGGAGCTTACAGGGAGAAAACTGTATTGTTTACATACAGTTCTCTCCCCCAGTTGGGAATACTAGGTAATCACCGGATGCTGGCAAGTAATCACCGCCCGGGATCCGGTGATTGATAGCCGAGGCAGGTAGGACTCGCGTGCACCCCCTATCCTCGAATGCAAAATTATGTATTTTTTTACACCCCTGCCGCGCTGTAGCATTATTACTGCTATAGGGTGGCGGGAATGTGGTTAAAGTGAATGTCAAGGACAAAAAAACAAAACAAAAAAACAGTACATCTCTGCAATACATGCACCTTTCCTTGTGTTTTCCCTTTAAAGACTATACTGTTTTTATACTAAAACTGCATGCGACCATTCAGTACCAAGTCAGGTCTGGGGTTTGTAGTGTATATTGGGAATGTCCTTCAGAACTTAGTACACTGAGAATGCTCTGTGCTGATAATCAGACAGTCACACCAGTGGTAGTGGTGCACCGAAATGAAAATTCTGGTAGCAAAAATTCAAAATGCACTTGGCGGAAAACCGAAATGCGAAGTTTTTACAAAATATGTTTTTTGGAAAAAAAACACACTTTGATTAAAAAAAACAATATATACCCTATTTTTTTGTAAAATATGAAAGAAGATGTTACGGCGAGTAAATAGATACCAAACATGTCACACTTTAAAATTTGTCGGCACCTGTATCAGTGCTTTTTTTCATTTCAGCCGACGGCTGAAAGGGGTGTTTTCGGCCGAGACATTTCGCCCACTGACCTTTCGATGCATCCCTAACCTATGACCACTTGACAATATTTAAACCTGCGTCTTACAGACACATAGAAAGGTGACTAGAAGGATTTCTACAAATGAAATACATAGCCATTGTACCTGTGATTTAGTTATGTTCTGTCTCTGTTCAGACCTGTATTTTATGAACTGTAGGTGACAAACAAAATTGCAAAAAAACAAATGAAAATTTTGTAAATGTTGAATTTATTATAATACAATAAACACTAAAATGAAACATTCACATTTTATGATCAGTAATGCTTTACAAAGATATTCGGTGTTATCCAGCCGTTAGGTTCTTTTCTCAGGCCCGCCTTCTTCCAGATACGCACCATATCTTTTTCAAACCTTTTCTGTATAAAGGTAAAAAATGCAAATTAATAAAATCTTCCACAACCAATTATATTTCACTAGAATGATGTCATCTAAAATTACAGGATAACAGCAGTTAACAACATCTTTATTACCCAGTGATATGCTAGGTTTGGAAAACAACAATACAATGTATGTGGATCTCAGGTAACCAAGTTGTGTAGACAACTACAAATTTCTATTACAATGAACTTTAGCATTTAGGGAGGAATTGAACTCAAAAGTAAAGATTTTCTATATTGTAGGAATAATTAACAAATCTTAATTGTGCCTAAGCTGGACTGAATTAAATCAACCTATACCTACAGCCTCAAAGCTCTAAGTCTGCAATGTGAGTTCCAAGATACCGCTGCCTTTGACTGCTGGTCTCAAGGAATTTGGCAGGAGACTTGGCAATATAACTACTGTGCTGCTCACGGTTTGCCTTGCTGGAAGCTCTGAAATGAAAAAGCAAAACCCTGCCTCTAGCAAGATAGCTGCCTCCACACAGAGACACAGTGCAGAACAAGGCATGGTAATTTAGTAATGGGGAAAGATCAACTTCTGGGGGACCATAGGCAATACTGGTGACTAGCCCTTTGCCTGCTAGGGTTCAGTTCCTCTTTTGTATTAGTATCCACTGGCTTTTGTGTTTTACTTCTGAACAGATTTGTAAAACTTTTTTGAAGAATCTGTAAAGCAGTCTTTAAATTGGACAGTATACAGCATGGAGTGTTCACTCGTGTTACTTGTTTTTGCCATGTTTTCTGTTGTTTCTTTAACACAGTTTAACTATCAATGATTTATCTAATTTCTGGGCTCTGACCTTATGTTTGCACACACAAAAAGCCTTATAGATTGTCTGAATTATATCTAACTAGATTTCAAACTAAAGTATTCCTTTTGTGTTATAACAATTCTATAACCAAGGTAGAACAGAAAAAAGATGAAAAATGTTCACAGCAAATTCTAGATTTTTTTTGTACAAGTTTAAAGTATATCTTTTTTAAGTTCTGAATAGAGTGGTGAATGAATAAAACATCTGACTTTTTCATATCTGTGTCCCTTTGGGAATTTTCCTTCCCAAATCAAGATACAACTGGAAGTGAGAACAGTGCTCTCTAAAAGGAAGGGGAATCTCTCTTGGATACTTGTCACTGCAACAGGTGTTCCTGCTATTTCTGTTTCAGTAGCAACTGAAAATTTCAGATTTTCCCTCAATTTGCATCTTGTTGACTTGTGGTCATCTCTGCAATGGGGACAGAACCAAAAACCGTACAGAATTTCTAACCCTTCCCCCTTTAACCAAAACTAAAGACTGGCTTTAGATATACTTTAGGGTGATACTATGGTCTGTTCAGAGGCTGCTTCCATTACAGTGACATCGCCTGTATGTTTATAATAGAGAACTCCTGTTACCTGTTAATCCAGCTGCACTAACCTTATAATCAAGTATGATATACTGGTTCTGCCCCTTTTTACAAATTTTATTTACTTTCTTCATTTTCCAAAGAATTGTGGGAAAACAAATTACAGGATCAAATAGTCTAAAGCTGACAACTAAAGGACTAAGAATGGTGCGTTCATGTTCACAATGTGGCTGCCAACATTTTTCCTACATTATATGACCCAAAGTGTGTGGAAATCAAAGTGTGTGGAAATTATTCAGTGAAATGTACTGTTGACGCTGCAGCTTATAAACACATTTTAGATAACTGTGCACTTCAATGCTTGTGGTGACAGTTTGGTGAATGCCCTTTTCTGTTCTAGCATGACTGTGATTGTTTGAGGAGTTTAGTGTGGAGGATGTGGGGCGGCTTGCATAAAGCCCTGAACCCCCCCAAAATCCAACTCCCCCTCCCCACCATCACCCCCACTAAACATCTTTGGAATAAAATGGAACACTGACTGTGGGTCAGATCTTGTCATTTGACATCAGAACCTGATACAAATGCTACCAGAAGACCTCCCAGAAGTGCTGAGGCTGTTATAGCCGCAAAGATAGGCCAACAACACACAGATACCCATGGTTTTGTAACAGCATGGGCAACAAGCTCTAGGTGTGATAGTTGGGTATCCACAAACCTTTATCCATGCTCTACGTTACTGCAGTGCTTTAGAAAGAAATTGAGTTATTTGCATCAGTCCCTGTTGCTGCAGAAGCTTACAATGCAAAACTCACATACACGTGCATTTAAAAGACATACAGTTGTGTTCAAAGGTTTGCATACCATGGCAGAAATTGTGAAGTTATGGCAATAATAGTGAAAATGTGACTGATCATGCTAAAAAACTGTCTTTTACTTAAGGATAGTGATCCCACCTGAACACTGCACATAAATGGCCAAGTGGGATCTTCGCCGTTCTGAGTGGATGTTCCTGAATGTCCCTCAGAACGTGGTCATACCGCTGCGTGCTCTCGGTGTGCTTGTGTCCCCTGGACACAGCGCAATGCGCCATGGCAGAAGGGCTCTCTGATTGGCCCTTCTGATCACATGATGCCTGTGTCCAATCAAAGCCATGATGTCAACAAAGTCGCCAGTCTGTTGATCGGCTCCTTCCTCTCCTCACACAGAGCCCGCTAGTGAGGAGCAGAGCTGATCTGTGAGTTACACACACATCACCCCATAGTGTCCTATACACATCTGTCACACAGTACCAGTGATCCACATCTGTCACACAGTACCAGTGATCCACATCTGTCACACAGTACTAGTGGTCATCCACATCTGTACCAGTGATCCACATCTGTCACAGCGTACCAGCATAAATTCCACATCTGTACCAGTGATCCATATCTGTCAAGGCGTACCAGTGATCCATATTTGTCACAGCGTACCAGCATAAATTCCACATCTGTACCAGTGATCCATATCTGTCACATCGTACCAGCATAAATTCCACATCTGTACCAGTGATCCACATCTGACACGGCGTACCAGTGTAAAATCCACATCTATACCAGTGATCCACATCTGTCACAGCGTACCAGAGTAAAATCCACATCTGTACCAGTGATCCACATCTCTCACAGCGTAGCAGCGTAAAATCCACATCTGTACCAGTGATCCACATCTGTCAGGGTGTACCAGTGTAAAATCCACACCTGTACCAGTGATCCACATCTGACACAGTGTCCCAGTGTAGATTCAACATCTGTACCAGTGTCCACATCTGTCGCAGTATACCAGTGGTCATCCATATATGTACCAGTGATCCATATCTGTCACGGTATACCAGTGTAAAATTCACCTTTGTACCAGTGATCCACATCTGTTGCAGTGTACCAGTGGTCATCCATATATGTACCAGTGATCAATATCTGTCACGACCTACCAGTATCAAATCCACATCTGTCACAGTTTACCAGTGCTCAATATCTGTCACACAGTACTAGTGTAAAATCCACATCAGTACCAGTGAATAACATCTGTCACAGTGTACCAGAGTAAAATTCACATCTGTACCAGTGATAAACATCTGTACCAGTGATAAACATCTGTACCAGTGAACATCAAAATCGGCATCAGTAATATCAGCAGTGCAGCAACATGTCTAAAAAATTATACACCAGCGAGGAGGCTTTCCAGATACTGAGCATGACAGATGAGAGTAGCGGGGAACTCTCTCTGTCAAACTCTGATTCTGAATATGATCCAGTTGAAAGGAGTGGGTCAGCAACAGATTCTGAGGAGGAGAGTCCAAAGAGGTTCAGGAGATCTGAGGAGGAGCAGGCATCCACCAGTAGCGAAGTGGCGAGTACAAACAGCACAGCACTCCCAGAAGATAGCAGCAGAATGTATTTTGGGGTGTATTGTTTGGTATGTACATGCTATGTGTTAGAAATATCTTATAAATGGACAACTTTGTGTAAAAAAATACATTTTCATTTTCTTTCCACATTTTCTGAAAACTTGTGGAAAAAAATGACATGTTCAAAAGACTCATTATGCCTCACAGAATATACATTGGGGTGTTTGCCTTCCAAAATGGGGTCATTTTGTGGGTAATTCCATTGTCCTGGTGCTCCAGGTCCTTCAAAAATGTGATAGGTAGTCAGGAAATGAGATGTGTAATTTATTCCTCCAGAACGCGTGTAGGTACTACTTGGATGTTGGGCCTCTGTATGTGGCCAGACTGTGGAAAAGTCTTACACATGTGGTATCCCCATACTCAAGAGGAGTAGCAGAATGTGTTTTGGGGTGTAATTTTTGGTATGTACATCTATGTATTAGAAATATCTTATAAATGGACCACTTTGTGTAAAAAAAAAAATACATTTTCATTTTCTTTCCAAATTTTCTGAAAACGTTTGGAAAAAAAATGGCATATTCAAAAGACTCATTATGCCTCGTAGAATATACATTGGGGTGTTTTCTTTCCAAAATGGGGTCATTTTGTGGGTATTTCCATTGTCCTGGTGCTCCAGGGCCTTCAAAAATGTGATCGGTAGTCAGGAAATGAGATGTGTCATTTATGCCTCCCCAGAACACCTGTAGGTACTATTTGGATGTTGGGCCTCTGTATGTGGCCAGGCTGTGGAAAATTCTTATACATGTGGTATCCCCATACTCAGGAGCAGCAGAACGTGTTTTTGGGTGAAGCTGCAAGTATGCATATGCTGTGTGATAGGAATAACCTATTAACATAACAATTGTGTGAAAAAAAAACTAATTTTATTTACTTTCTTCATTTTCCAAAGAATTGTGGGAAAAAAAAATTACAGGATCAAAAAACTCACCATGCATCTTACTAAATTCCTTGGAATGTCTACTTTCCAAAAAGGGGTCATTTGGAGGGTATTTGTACTGTCCTGGCTTGTAATGCAGGCCATAGATGGGTCGTTAATCGTCTGATTTTTTCGGCCAAAAGAAGAATCGGACGATTTTCGTACCGTTAGTGGATTAGTTCGTCGGCTGTTTTTCGTGTATTTTGCACTTTCAGATTATCGGTTATGTTGGGAAATTTGCAGCCGATTTGGATGATCGGCTGATTTTCCCGGCAATGATGGCCAAATCGGACAATCGTTTTAACAATAAAAAAATCTGCGCATGAGCTGTGAACTGAAAGGGACAGAAGTTATGGGGTGAACTTCATGATTTAGTCGGACGATTTTTTTATTCGTTGGTGATAACGTCGGTCGAACGAACGACCGATTTTTCGTTTATCGTTTGAAAATTCGGCCGATGTTTGACCCGTCTATGGTCTGCATTAGTGTCTCAAGAAATGAGATAGGCCGTCAGTACATAAGGTTTGCTCAGGTGTGTTCAATTTTCAATGATTGGTACCATAGCTTGTAGGCTTTATAGCTTCCACACAGACCAAATACTGCACACCGATTGGGATTATTTTTACCAAAGCAATGCAGCAGTAAACATTTTGGCCCAAATTTATTAAGAAAAATTACTTATTTGCAAAATTTTAGAACAGAAACGAAGCAAAATGCATTTTTTTCAAACCTTTCGGTCTTTTTTAATTTATAGCACAAAAAAAACCCAACCCAGTACCAATTAAATGCCACCAAAAGAAAGCTCTATTTGTGTGAAAAAAGGACAAAAATGTCATTTGGGTACAATGTTGCATGACTGAGCAATCATCATTCAAAGTGTGAAAGCTGAAAATTGGTCTGGGCAGGAAGGGGATAAAAGTTCCCGGTGTTGAGGTGGTTAAATCATAATGATAACAGAAATCACACTAATGGTCCTGATCCAGTGTACATACCCTGGAATGTTTAGCCTTGGTAATACACAGATTAAAATGGCAATTAAAAGTTAATTTCCCACATCCCACTGTGCCTTTTTAATTTGCAATTAGTGTCTGCGTATAAATAGTTAAGAGTTTGTTAGCTCTCATGTGGATGCACTGAGCAGGCTAGACACTGAGCCATGGGGAGCAGAAAAGAACTGCCAAAAGACACGCGCAACAAGTTAATGGAACTTTATAAGGATGAAAAGGGATATAAAGAGATATCCTTGTGCCTCTGTACCAAGGCCAAACATTCCACGGTATGTAAACCTTTGATCAGGGCTATTTGGATGATCTCTGTTATCGTTATGATTTAAAAAGGAGCCAAACCTGGCTAATGGGTTCTCCCATGTTCGGCACTTCCTGACTTCCAGGTCCTTTCCCACCTGGAACTCCCTCCCGTAGACTCATGCCATCCCTCAGTCGGAGTTCTTCCATTATCTCCAGCTACAGCACTGGCTGACTTCCTTACGCAGAACTTCCACATACCCGTTCCAGAAGTCTGCCTTTAAGCATATTAGTCAGCATTGGCCCGGTTCCCTGGGTCTTATCTCAGCTCTTTATGCCTCCTTGAATAGACGCCCTCCTCATACCTCCCTTTCTTATGTTACACAGTGGGAGCGAGGCCTGGTCTTCTGTGGCTAAATGCTCATTTAATTCAGCCACGTTGTAGGTGATGTTTCGTTGGTACTGGGTTCCGGCCCGTATTGCCCGTGCAAACCCGTCCTATAGTGACCGCTGCTTTCGGGGTTGTGGTACTGGGGGGTGTTTTACACATATGGTGGCCATGCCCTAAATTAAAGTTCGATTTTGGTCCCACGTATTTGGCCTTCTCTATACCTTGTTTCACCTAACCATAAGCAGGGAAGCCAAGTTTGCCTTGCTGCATTGCCCCATACCAGGCTTGTTTTCCCACCAGCAGAAGCTGGCCTCCTATCTGTTTTTGTCGACCACTAGAACGATAGCCCAAGCCTGGAAAAGAGCGTCAGTCCCCCTTCAGGGGGTGTGAGAGCGTATGACTGCTCTGATGCTCAATGAACAGAGTCGAGTATCTGCAATGATTCTCAGCATAGGTTTCTCAAAATTTGGGAACAGTGGCTGATGTACACTTTTCCCACACTTCCCTGGCTAGTTTGGGCCTGCTCTGATGGGTGGTCCTGATGTTCCTGAGTCCCTGTTTCTCTTTTCTTGTTCTGGTTTATGTGCTGGCCTTTCTTTCAGTTGCTTCTTTTCTCACCCTGTCTCTCCCCTTTTTCCAATTCATTCTCCTCTTTACCTAGTTTTGTTTGCGCTGCAGGCGGAGGGCTTACACGCCTTTGGATGGACCCCGAGGGCATTCCGCTGTTGCAGAAGGGACCCTCTTAGTCGCTTATTGCCTGTTATTATGTAGTGTAATAGGTTCCTACTGTGGTGTCAGTTTACACCTGACGTTTGCTGTTTTTGTTTATTGTCTTCAGTGTATCTATGTGTTTACTTAAACAATATGTGCCATTGCTAGCCCCTGCATGGGCGATCCTGATGCATATATGTTTTTTATTGAAATAAAAAAAAGGAGAAAAAACAACTATGTGATAATAAACGACTTCATATGATCACTATCCTTAAATAATTTTTTGGCATGATCAGTCATATTTTCAATATCAATGCCAGATTTTTAACGATTTCTGCCAGGGTATGCAAACTTTTGAGCTCAACTGTAAATTGATTAGCTGAACTCCAGACAAACAAACAGTTGAAAGAAAATGTGTAAATTTGTGTGGCAAAAGTTATGGAATCAGTATCAGATAATCTGTACAAGGGGTTACAGGAGACAGACATCAAGAACAATTCTGGTACTTATACTAGCTAAATGTATTAAAAAAAAGAATGCACCTTGAAGTAGAACTAAATGCATTTTTTTTCCATTAAGGGAGGATTATAACCAGTCAGTTTTTTTTTACCATCTGTGTGCCATTGGGAAGATTCCCTTTCACTTCCTGTCCCATAGCCAAAACAGAAAGTGAGAGAAAATCCCTCCCTTCACAGGCGTTCAAATCCCCCTTTACTCTATCTTGAGAAAGGTTTTGCCCCTCATTATACTTTAAAAGATTACAGAACTAAATTAAAGTGTTTTTTTGTAATTTGCTAGTTCAGCTTTAACCTGCCAGCTTGTTTTTTGGGTTTACGATAGGAACCAGAGTGTACATACTGTAACTCTAAACAGACTGCCCCTGGGAATTAAAACCAGGACTACCGCACTCTAAGCAAAGGAGCAAACCATTTAACCACTGTGTGTAAATAATATCTCAGCTATCAGAGATTGTCTACAAATATGTATGTGTAAAGTCCTATTTTATTTTTAATAAAGGGGTGTCCTTTTTTAAGAAAGTACTCTGGGTTTGTGGTATATGGTAAAATGTAAATAGCATTTAATACAATTTCTAAAATAAGTGTAACTATTTCAAATTGTGGAAATCAGCTTTTTAAGCTAATCTGCAATTAGGGACAGGCTGAAGGCATGGGGAGGAACTGCCCACGAAGTCAGGAAGTAGGCAAGATGAAGAGGAGAGCAGGCTTACATATATACACTGCAGAGGTCATCCTGTCCTGCGTTCAGATTTAGATTCTAACTGTGGAGGACAAGGAGCTGTACATGATGTTCCTGGCTTCTGCAGCTATCAAAAGGAAACTTGTGCTAAGAGAAACATGAAAGCCGCTGTTGCTTACCTCCTTCTAAACACTCTAGTTGCCTGGCTGTAATGCTGAACTGTTAACCTGGAATAAGCATACAACAAATGAAGTCAGAGCCATGCATGCTTGTTGCAGATCAGTAACTGAAAGAACTGAAGTCACCATTTCAGCATGATAGGCCACAAATGACAACAATAAACCCTAAGGGTTTTCTTGGCACAGGTTTCCTTTAACCTATCACTTTCATCTATCAAGGCTTCTAGCCATTCTTCTGTTAATCTCTGTCAAGGTTGAGATGTGTCCCTTTGTATCTCTGCTTTGGCTCCAAAGTATTTTGATTTCAATATTCCATCCCACATTCTGAATTCCCCCTTTTGAGAAACCTACTTAAATTTGTAGTAGCCATCTAAGACTGATAAAAAAAAATGCAAATCAAACCAAGCAAAGTATACCCCTCTGGTGTTTGCACCTAAAATCATGATAATGCCCTCAGTGACACTGATACTGTGTGATTCTATACCACTTACTAAATCTAAGGATGGATTAACTACAACTACAGCATTTTTCATTTCCAGCTGAAGTTATATCCTGTGCCTGGTCATGGAATAAATGTGTTCCTCACCTGTTTCTTTACAGAACGCTTATGAAGGACCTCCCGTCGCAAATACTTCACACGCTTCTGCAGCTTCTTGTATTTATGTTTGTTCATCTTCCTACTTCGGATCTTAAGGATGTTTATGCATTGAACTATATGCTTGTGTCCGCTTTCCTCACCCGTGTGGTCAGTGTCTTGTGAAGTAGGGCAATCGTAGATCTTTAATTGGTCTTCAGGCTCCTCCTGATTATTGGAGGCCTCAGGTTTGGGCAACGAGTATCGGGAGGAAAGCAAGCTCTCCAGAGGAGTGATTGACAGCATTCGAGGAACCAGAACTTCATCCAGCTCAGGTTCATGGCTGTACCAGACAGGAAGGGAAAAACGCTGTTTCTGGGGCTGCCGTGTGCTATAACAAGCAAAAAAGCTCTTCTGGCTTGTACCAAGGCACCGTGGCGTTATATATCCTAGAACACAGAGAAAGGTTACCAAAGTCTGTCATGTACAAGGCTTGTTCAAAGCATCTAAAATCACTCAGATGCAAATTTTGATTTTTTTCTTAAATTTCCTTGCTTACATTTTAATGCCATTACAAGGGAAATAAAAGCATAACATGATAATTAAAGTGTATCTAATCCCAAATGCAATATATTGCAGCTTACCAGACCTTATATGTGGTGGCTGCATTTGTTTTCTTCCTTCAGGCATTTCCCTTTATACTGACCTGGTGATCCTGGGAATAACACACTTCCTGTCCCTTTGTGGATACACTTACTCCTTCACTGTAGCTATGGAGGCAGCCCAGGCTGGACTTCAAAAATTCCAGTTACATTTGACTAAATATTTCTAACTATATAAATACATATTGTTAATAAAGTTACTTATATCTGTGACAATGGCCAATGTCACAATTGTGATCTTGCCACTGACGAGTTCTCCCCTGTGGCAGGATTGCTATGAAGGCAGTGAAGTGAAACACTCACTTGCTTGCAAGTTGCTCCCTTAACGTCTGGATCCATGAGGTGTTGCTCTTTCACTGGCAACTTACATTCTGCAGCGTTTTTAGTCAAGAGGGAACGACCCACTCTGATACAGATGGTGAGGGAGCTACACATACAAGAAGGTGAAAGATCTTCACTTTTTAATGATTCTGTAGCTGAGGACTTCTCATCAGTGATTGCAACACAAGTGTGATGTTGGCCTTACTGTGTCACAAAAGCAAACAAAAATATGACATTTACCAAAGGTAAAAAGGAAAATGTCTGTCATGACAGGAAAGAAAAAGACAAGTAACAAAAAGTATTTACAAAGCGGATTATATCAGTGTCATATCTTTCAACAGTAAACTTGGCAGCAAGTTATGGATGGGCAAAATGCTGGAAGGCTTGATCCAGTTACCTGCTAGCCTTGTGGCTCTACTCAAGTGAGGCATCAGTCTTGTGAGCCACATCTTCACACAGAAGGTCAGGGGACTCCAGCTGGAAAACAAATGATTAAAAATACATTATAACACAAACCACACTGGGGATTACCAATAAACACTTTTGAAGTGTAAAGGCAGAAGGATTTTTCTGCAAGCAGCAGCCCCTGTTATACTTACTCGAGTCTGATCTCGATGCAGTGATGTGCACCAGAGCAGAGGCTCTCTCCCTCCTCATTGGCTCAAACACAGCAGTGAGAGCCATTGGTTCCCACTGCTGTCAATCACAGCCAGTGAATAGTGAACAGGGGGTGGGGCTGAGCTGAGTTCTATGTGTCTAGTGAGTACCCAGGTGTGCCACCATAGGAAGTGGCTTCCTATGGTTGCACACTAAGAAGAGGAGGAGCCTGGAGCGCCAACAGGGGATCCGAGGTAAGTATGACATGCTTGTTATATTTAAAAAAATTAAAAAGCAAGATTTACAATGACTATAACCTCCTCATTACCATGCCATAGCTGAAAGACGATACAGCTCAGTTCTCTTGTTCTGGGGGAATGTCTATAGGCGTCCCCCGAAAACGCACCTCCCGTTCGCCCTGTGATCATGGAGTCCTTTGTACACAGCTGATCACAGATCGAGGTAAAGGGTCAATCCCAGCGGCTCTTTACCATGTGATCAGATGTGTCCAATCACAGCCGATCCCATGTAAAGAAACACCAGTTATCAGCATTTCCTTTCCTTCATGTGCTGTAACTGTGTGAGGAACCAGCCATCCTGACAGGACACATTTACACTAATAGTCAGGGCACTATTCATCAGTGCAGTCCGTTTAGTGCCACCTCCAGATCATATGAATAAAGTCTGCTGGACCTCTGTCACATCTAAGGACACAGATCTGTGTCTCTACAATTCCATCTATGTAATTTAACTGAGGTGTGATAAATCCTATGAAGAATACATAGTTGGGCAAGTCTCTGCGTCGGTGACAAGGATACTATAACGAGGGATTGTAAGGCTTGCTCCCATAGTTTCTCTCTTAATGGCCTATATCTTACTCCCATAATCTAGCTGGGATATAGGTGCGTGTATGTATCTCCACCATCAGGGTCCTGTATAGTTGGAAGATGAGCCCTTTTTTAGAATTGGTTTGCTTGAGTAACCGTAAAATGTAGTTTTTATTTTCTACTAGTTTCTACACTATATTGCCAAACGTTTTGGGACACTTCTCCAAATCATTGGATTCAGGTGTTCCAATCACCTCCATGGTCACAGGTGTATAAAATCAAGAACCTAGGCATGCAGACTGCTTCTACAAACATTTGTGAAAGAATGGGTCGCTCTCAGGAGCTCACTGAATTCAAGTGTGATACCGTGACAGGTTGCCACCTGTGCATTAAGAGTCACATGCAGTGGTGTAAAGCATGCTGCCACTGGACTCTAGAGCAGTGGAGATGTGTTGTTTAGAGTGACCAATCACGTTTCTCTGTCTGGAAATCCGATGGACATGTCTGGGTTTGGCGGTTGACAGGAGCAGGGCTGTGGAGTCGGAGGAAATTTTGGGTACCTGGAGTCGGAGTCGGCAAACAATGCTCCAACTCCGACTCCGATTAAATTTAGATTGGAATTAAAAAAAAAGCAAGTTTAAATGTCCCGATTCACAAAAAGTTATAATTAATGACTTCTCTACTGTGAGAATAAAGACCAATGCATGCAGTGCCTCACGTAAGCGCAAAACGAACACGTTAAGTGACCGTGAAGAAGCATGCTTTTCATGTGCTTCACTATATGGCACGCAACGCACAATTAGGAGCGGCAATACTTATACTTTCCATAGTGTTTTACAGATTTTGTTTTTGGTTCATATAGATAAGCTTTGTTTTTGTTCTAAAACAACCAAATAATGTGGTTTGTATTTTTGGACTGGTAAAGTTCCTGTTCCTGATGTTTATGCCTGCTGCTACTATCCAGCCACTTGATTAATTAATAAAAAAAAATTAATAAAACTTTGTTGTTTTCATTGTGTTTGTCTTTTGCTTAAACTGTTCAAAAGAGTAGACTGTTGGCTTCCCAGCCAGTAGTCCTGTGGTAATGATATGTATGTTGCCTTTCTTTCCTTCAAGGAATGTATAAAATACATTTGCATATTAATACAGAGGAGTCGGAGTCGGAAGTACAAAAAACTGAGGAATCGGAACATTTATCTACCGACTCCACAGCCCTGGACAGGAGAACGGTACTTGCCTGACAGCATTGTGACAAGTGTACAGTTTGGTGGAGGGGGGATTATGGCGTCGGGTTGTTTTTCAGGGGTTGGGCTTGGCCTCTTAGTTCCAGTGAAGGGAACTCTTAAGGCGTCAGCATACCAAGACATGTACAGTATTGAGAGTGAATGATGGATTGGGGTGCCAATTGTGTATTTGTTTGTTTAAAAACAAAATGCAAAAAAAATCTAATAAAAAGGTCTGATTAAAAAAAAATTAGGAACTCTACTCAGGTAATGAAAAACAACACAAAAAAACTATTTTTGTAAATTGCACCATTTCATGTGCATGGGCTGGATTCACATTTCCAAATCACAGTAAAGAGTGAATTTTGCATTGGAATTGCACCCCATTGTTGTACTAATATAGTGTGTTGCATTAGGAGAAAGGAGTCGCGCCATTTTCAGATTGTTGGCTGTGTAGGCAGCAACTTAATTTTAAATAGGCTTCCTTAACATAAAGCACATTAACCCCTTCGTACCTAAGGGTAAAACAAATGTTAATGCCTAAGCATTGGAACTTTGGACATGTGTTAGCAAAACTGTACATATCATCACAACTACTGCGTCCATCCAGGTGGATTACACCTTGCTTTTTTTTTTTAGACATTAGTACGGGAACTGGGCCTCTTGTTGAGACCCTAGTCTCTGTAGTGGAAGCGCGGTGTGCTCACAGCACAAAGACAGATACGCAAATATGCAGCCCCATGGAAAAAAGCCCAGTCCAGTGCTGCCATATACTTGTCTATGCTTGAAGCCAAGGGATTAAAGTAGAACTAAAGGCCACACTTTTTTACCCTTCTGGATTGGGGCGGGGTTATAACTCTTCCATGTCCCTGACGTCGTCATTGTGACGAAAAACACGTCGGATGGAGTCTGTGCTCCTGACGTCATCACGCTGTTTCCGATTACCAGGAAGTTGGATTGGTTTCTGGGACCAGAGGTCTTATTTTTGTACACAGTGCATATTTGTCTACTTATATGTGAGTGGAATTCAACACTTTTAATAAAATTGTCCATATGGTTTTACGCGATGTTTGCTCTCCTGTTTCTTCCTTTACAGTCTAACTGAATGCACATATCGGAGAGACAAATAAGATGGGGATAGTCTGAAGGGATGCTTTCCGCTCATTGTCCAGCATCTTTCCCCTGCTTGAGAGTTATGGTGGATATACATCTTCAGCCCATTACAATCATGCGTTAGTTTAAGAGTCCACATGTTCCGGTAAGAGTCCTACCAATACTTGGTGGTGGTGCACTTTAATTTCAAGGTACGCGGTGTTTGTTTACACAATAACAGAATATTGGCACTTTATTCACGATTTCTTTATTGGGACTTGATTATATGTTGCTCTTTTCACTCATATAATTTTCATTCTTTCTGTATTTATTTTGACAACAATGAAGGTGTAGCACAGCAATTTATTTATGCTTAGGGATTATATCCCTGTCAGTGGTTTCTTTATCATCTGTGTCTGATTGGGGAGATTCCCTTCACTTCCTCTTTATTAGACAAAACAGGACGTGTTTTGTCTATGTGAAGGAGTCCCGGGGTGTCCCCATTGGATGATGTTCCCTCTATTCCTGTTCTGGTGACAACACATTTGGGTTTTTTTTTTATATTCATACTCACAGAATGAACAGAGAGTGAATCTTCCTAATGGGGGCACAGACAGATAAAAAAAAATTGGGACTGGGGATTTAATCCCTTTAATACCAAACTAAAAATAAAGTCTTGCCTTTAGTTCTACTTTAAGATACTACAGAGATGCCAATGGCTGTTCATCCTTCCGAATGACAGGTTCTCTTCAAGTCAGAATATTGGCATGGCATATAAACATTGAAGTGACTGAGGAGCCCTTAGCACAGCGTGCAGCCCATACACCGATGGAGGGACTGCAGCAGCATGCTGGGTGTCCATAGGCTGACATGACACCTCTCTCTCATACACAGCTCGGCTCTCAGTATATGTGAGGAGCTCCAACCAGTCTTCCTCCACACACACACACATTACATACCTGACCTCAGTGCACAGACCAGCTTCTCCCACACTCAGCTTCCGGCTACACGCACACAGCTTCCGCTCCATCACTAATTCTTCCCCTAGTACCCGGCGCACAAAGGTTCCGTGCTGGCAGAGCTCCCTCTGGTGTCCATAAGGGGAATCGCAGCCAGAGGACCATATGGGCTTATGCATTATATTGCCATAAGTATTGGTCAGTCTGCCTTTACACACACATGAACTTTAATGGCATCCCAGTCTTAGTCCGTAGGGTTCAATATTGAGTTGGCCCGCCCTTTGCAGCTACAAGAGCTTCACCTCTTCTGAGAAGGCTGTCCACAAGGTTTAGGAGTGTGTCTATGGGAATGTTTGACCATTCTTCCAGAAGCACATTTGTGAGGTCAGGCACTGATGTCGGACAAGAAGGCCTGGCTCACAGTCTCGGCTCTAATTCATCCCAAAGGTGTTCTATCGGGTTGAGATCAGGACTCTGTGCAGGCCAGTTAAGTTCCTCCACCCCAAACTCGCTCATCCATGTGTTTATGGACCTTGCTTTGTGCACTGGTGCGCAGTCATGTTGGAACAGGAAGGGGCCATCCCCAAACTATTACCAGTACTTCTTTGTGTTTTTTTGGGGGTGACACTTGGGGTAGGTAGGCAGCGCAGGAGGATCATCTCTATACTATGTAAACAATACAGTTCTCTCCCCTGTCAGCTCCTGCATACTGCTTTATATGGCTCTGCATAGCAGAGCCATACAAAGCAGTGTGCTTACAGTGAAGCACGCAGACACAGCGCAACAGTAAAATAGCACACAATTAACCCTTTGATCGCCCCCTATGTTAACCCTTTCCTGCCTAGTGTCTTTACTACAGTGTCAGTGCTTTTTTCAGCACTGATCACTGTATTGGTGTCACTGTGGATGTCAGTGACACCAAGTCAGTCCCCCCCAGTGTCAGAATGCCCACCGCAGTCCCGCTAGAAGTAGTTGATTGCTACTAAAAACTAAAAAATCCCAGTATATATACCGCCATTTATAAATGCTATACCTTTCACGTAAACCAATTAATTTACATGTATTTTGATTTTTTATTAGCAAAGACATGTCGCAGAATACATTTTGGCCTAAATTTATGATAAAATTTGATTTTTAAAATTTTTTTACTGGACATATTTAACCGGTTCCCACCCGGCCAATAGCACAAAGGTGGCCGGCAAAACACCTCGTCCCTCTGGGTGGACGCCATATTCCAGAGACACAGCGGTCAGCAGGCAGGAACAGCTTTCCAGGGACAAATCGGTCCACAGACAGGGATCACTTTCCAGGGACAACCAGCGATCAGCAGACAGGGACCCTCACGGTAATCAGCGTTCCAGGGACAACAGCAGTCAGCAGACAGGAACAGCTTTCCAAGGACAACCAGCGATCAGCAGACAGGGACCCTCACGGTACTCAGCTTTCCAGGGACAAAGCGGTCCGCAGACAGGGATCACTTTCCAGGGAGGAACAGCGATCAGCAGACAGGGACCCTCACGGTACTCAGCGTTCCAGGGACAACAGCAGTCAGCAGAAAGGAACAGCTTTCCAGGGACAACCAGCGATCAGCAGACAGGGACCCTCACGGTACTCAGCTTTCCAGGGACAACAGCGGTCAGCAGACAGGGATCGCTTTTCAGGGACGACCAGCGATCAGCAGACAGGGACCCTCACGGTACTCAGCTTTCCAGGGACAAGAGCAGTCAGCAGACAGGAACAGCTTTCCAGGGACAAAGCGGTCAACAGACAGGGATCGCTTTCCAGGGACGAACAGCGATCAGCAGACAGGGATCCTCACGGTACTCAGCTTTCCAGGGACAACAGCTGTCAGCAGACAGGAACAGCTTTCCAGGGACAACCAGCGATCAGCAGACAGGGACCCTCACGGTACTCAGCTTTCCAGGGACAACAGCAGTCAGCAGACAGGAACAGCTTTCCAGGGACAACCAGCGATCAGCAGACAGGGACCCTCACGGTACTCAGCTTTCCAGGGACAACAGCAGTCAGCAGACAGGAACAGCTTTCCAGGGACACAGCGGTCAGTGGACAGTCAGCGGGGTCTGGGCTGTGGGGTCTGGCCTCAGCTCAGACCTCACACAGTTGTTCTCTTCCAGAGCAGGGGACCAACAGGCTTGCAGGGACTCGGCAGGGACTTGGCTGTGGGGTCTGACTTCAGCTCAGACCTCACACAGCACCCTGTCCCGAGCGGGGGACGAACTCGCAGGCTGGGTCCCGCTCCGGCCTTCTTAAGGCCGGAGCAGGACACTTTCCAGTTGCCCTGGCAATGTCCGGCCCAGCGTCGCGTTGCCGAGGCAAGGAGGCACACCCCCCTGACTCAAGGCGCGCTCTTTGGGAAGCCTCGTGCCCGTGCTGTGCCCGCCGGGGGGGGGGGGGACATCCGGGCAGCCTACGCCTGAGGTTTTCTGGCAGAGGGTCACGACTCTCCGGCGACATTGCCGGGAGATGTGCGACCCGCACCACAGGGGCCGCTTCCTCCCATCCTGCACAGCCTTTGAAATAGGCTGTGATAGGATGTGAGGAATCTGCAAGGGGGGAGGGAGCGGTGAAGGGACAGGCAGAGAGACGGCAGGCACAGGGGGGTGGGGGTGGGGGCACGGGGCACACCGTGACACCGCGCAATTTTCATTCAAAATGTGAGAGCGCTGAAACCTGAAAAATGGCCTGGACAGGAAGGGGGTAAAAGTGCCCGGTATGGAAGCGGTTAATATAAAAAAGTCAAAAATATAGTTTTTTTTCTCAAAATTGTCAATCTTTTTTTTTTATAATGCAAAAAATAAAAACCGCACCGGTGATCAAATACCACCTAAAGAAAGCTCTATTCATGGGAAAAAAGTAAAGCAGTGCCGTAACGCAACAAATGGCCTGGCCAGGAAGGGGGGTAAATCCTTTGGAGGGCAAGTGGTTAAAGGGGTATGGTTAAAAGTAAACCTGAGCCTACACTGCTCTAGGACAGGGTGCAGGGATCAGGAGTAAATAACACACAACGTGCATGGGGTCAGGAGTATTTAACATGCAGATTGTAAGCGCCTGGAGTATGTAACACATAGAATTCAGGGGTCAGGAGTAAGTAATGCACAGAACGTAGAGGTGTAAAGTAAGTAGTGCAGAGTGCAAGGGTCAGGAGTAAGCAATGCAGGAGGGTGTTGTGGCTCAGTCGCTGTTGCCCTGCTGAGTGATAATGCCACTCGAGTGAATGTCCACAAAGGAAGTGAGATGGTAAAATTTAGTTCGCCTACTCACTCTCTGGTTAGCTGCCAGAAGTAGATACAGCAACCACATGATCTTTTCCAACCTCTGGCACTAGGGGAGAACTTAGCAGAGGACTGTCTTGTCCTCTGCACTGGACTGTTGCAGGCATCTTGGGGGAGCCTGTTTCTGATTAGACATAAAGCTCTTTCAGAATTTGGGCAGCGGTTTCAGACATAGAGGCTTTATATAGTCCCTGCTGGGTCATTTTGGCCTGCCCTGCAATGTGCAGATTGTAAGATAGGGACAGAGACTCTCTGGCCAGGGACAGACAGGCTCAGCTAGGGGGAACCTTGCAGAGGACTGACTTGCCCTCTGCACTGGACTTCTGGTGGCCATCTTGAGAGACCTTGCGTCTGACTGGAAACAGAGGTCTCTTGAGATTTAGGCAGTCATTTTGGACCTAGAGAGGCTACATGTATAGCCCCTGCTGGGTCTTTTTGGCTGATCCTGCAGTTTGGAGAGGGTGAGATAGTGACAGAGACCCACTGCCTAGGGAGAGACAGGCTTAATAAAGGAAAGGTTCTGGAAAAGTGGAGGACTGTCATCATAGTGTTGGTCCTGTCACCCCTGGAAACTACCAGCTGATTCGGGAAAGAACCCTTTCACCAGTCTTGCACCCTACGATGCCAGCACAGCATCCTATCCAGGAGGTCCAAAAAAAGTCTAGGAGACCTGTTTAAATGAGCAATCCTTGAGCACACAAGTTATGTATGCTGAACTGCAAAAGTGCCTCACTGTCCATACAGATGCTTTAAGGATAATTACCACTGTTTTTTATTCTTTACACAAACAGGAAAATTCATAGAAAACATTGTTTAACCTGGTCCCTTTTTAATAGTGACAGGCAGCCCCACCCACATTTTGATGTAGTCTAGGGGTGCTCAACCTTTTGAAGAGTGAGGGACACTTAAGTGATTTGGTAACCGGTCGCAGGCCACAGTGAAATGAAATGGTTCAGAATTTCAGATTTTTGCCGCCCAGCTTGAGCATCTTCTGGGCTGGGATACCCTTGATTTTGCAGACCCTATTCAGGCGATTTTACTGTCAATTTGGTCTGAATACTCTTTGCTTTCCCAGATGGAAGCTGAAATGTTTGCGTCATCCCAACACTCTCCCACGCTGTTTCTTTTCCATCAGTTATGGTCTTCTGTTAATAAAATACTGAAATGGGAGGGTTTTACTGATAGCACCCCACCCTGGAATAATTTGCTCCTACCGGAGGTCAACAAATTAAAAGGTTTTGGGATGTGGCAGGAAAGGGAGGGGGTGATGTATCTATCCCAACTGTATGATGGCCATGCCTTGAAGACATTTCAGGCCCTCCAGATGGAATATAATCTCCCAACACTGAAGTTTTTTTCAATACTTCCGGTAAGACATGCCCTAACTACCCAGGCTCACACATATAATTTGGCAGAGAAAAAAACACCCAATCATACGGTTACTCAAACGAACCGATTCTAAAAAAGGTCTCATTTCTCAACTATATGAGACTCTGATGATGGAGATACCCTCCCTATGGTGTCTTTGACACCAATGCAGACTCTCCCAACCCAGTTATTCATAAGGTTTATCACACTCCAGTTAAATTATATGGATGGAATCGTAGAGATTTGTGTCCTAGATGTGACAGAGGTCCGGTGGACCTTATTCACATGCTATGGAGGTGCCCAAAACTTCATAGATATTGGCATGACAATATCTCTCTTAAAAACTCCATCTATCAGGTTACCTTGCCAGCAGAACCTAAAATATGTCTTCTTAATATGTTTCATGAGTCTCTTGTACCCACTGAGCTGATGCCTTCTGTCACCAGGTTACTCTATATAGCATGGATATTGATAGCACAAAAATGGATATCACCCAACTCTCCCTCAGTAACAGAGTGGAAAATCCAGGTTAACAATGTAATCTCCAGAGAAAAACTAATATTTCAACACAGAAACTGTATTAGAAAATTTGAAACTATAAGGGGTCCCTGGCTGGCAACACCCGGTTTGGCTCCGCTTCATATGATAGCGAATAGATTGTTCTCTCTATAAATATGTGGGGCCCTTTGTTGTATGGTATAACAACTGAAATTTACAAATTTGCAAAAAGACACTTGCAGCTAGATACTATGGGAAGGAATAACAGACTTGAGTCAACTTGTGCTGCTTTAATAGTTTTATTATCGTAGGATATACATGTTCATACGATGTATACAAATTTACCCCTTTCTTTTCTTTTGTATGTGTTACTTACTGATTGCTGTTTTATCACTGTATGACCAGTATCCTTTGATGTGTTTGTAGTTTGTTGCGCACAAGTCGTGCATTTGTTAAAAAAAACCCTAAATGTTCAAAATCCAAATAAAATTTAAAAAAGAATTTCAGATTTTTTATTTTTATTGCATAATTAATATTTTCCTAATGCTGACAGGAGGGAGAGGAGAAGCGGGCTTTAAGCTATTGCCCTCCTGTCCAAGTGTAAAACAAAGTGATAGGGAGGCTGCACAGACCCCCTGGAGCATGGGGCGGGATTGCCATCGCAACCACTGACGCTAGACCAGTGGTTGGGGGTGTGGAAGGGTTGTAAAAACACGCTTCAACTATGGGGTTTTACCTCCCCCGAAACCACAAATGTAAAAGACCCTTTGCTGTCCTGAGTTCCCTATGCGCTGTGGTCCACCCACACCATGCAGCCAAGTGAACCTGCGGCTTTCCTGCAGGTTAGCTGAACTTTGCCATAGACTTCTATTATATCTTTTGGGTGTGGTGCACTTTCTGAAAGCGCACCAAACCTGCAGCATATAATAGAAGTCTATGGCTCAGTGCAGCTAAACTGCAGGAAAGCCGCAAGTGCACTGCGCTGTACCCGCAGATCAGTGTGAAAGCAGCCTAATAGTTGTTAACCTTTTCATAGGTGCTAATATGCCCATTGCAAAAGCGCAGAGCATGTGTTGTTTAATACACTGACCTTCTTTTCCTCTTCCAGCTTTTCCTGGCATCGCTTTCCAGGCTGCTGGAAAGGTCCCAGGCAAAGTGCACTTGGTATGCGCTTCCCTGGTTTGAGGTCAAGGGCCACATCAGAGGGTTCTGGGGAGCCATAGATGGCCCACGGGTCATGGGTTGAGCACCCTTGATATAGTCGGTAGGATCCATCATCTGCAGCCACAGGCGTGGCTAGAGGGGTGTCTTTGGTGCCATAATAGGGTCCATCCTAAATATTCTGGCATAAGTACTCCCCTGGCAGACTGGGCAGAACAGCTGGAGCACTAAACATACTTATTGCAGATTCCCACGGCACACCTTCCTGATTTAGCCACCCATTCTTTGGAGTTTGGGGCCCACCAGGCAGTGTTAGACCTGCATTAGAAAGAGAGAGACACTCTACAGCAATAATAATCCACTTGGAAATCCTGTATGAAGAAACTACCCCTGTGGTGGAACTCCACAAGAAATGGAGCGTAAAATGAACTGTAATATACAGTGGCCATACAGGAGTTATGGAATTACTGGAAAAGTAAAGATGGTCCTGGCTGTGCAGATACACAATCCTGTTCAGATTGTACATTATCATTTTTTTCTCCAAAGTACAGTTTAGCCTGCAAAAAAGAGCTCTGAAGGACCAAGTGAAGATCAAAAATGAGGTGCCATCCTCCAGGCTGCAGAATGTGATCAAGAGGATGAGGGGGCTTAGGTGACAGCTAAATCTGTGACAATGAACCAAGAGACAGCTCCCTCTCCTTTGTCTGTTTTAGGGCGGCCATACATAGATAAAAATTCAGCCAGTTCAGCGGGCACCAGCCGAATTTCAATCCATGTATGGAATAGCATTGATCGACTTGTGTACAACCAACCTGTTGGGTTTTTCCTGAACAATCAGCTATAGCCGACAGCGCTGATCTTTGTATTCTGATGGCGGGAAAAGTCTTAACACCTTCAGACCACAATAGCACAGTGGGAGTGATTCCTCCAGCCACCTGGAATGTGATGATGGGAGAAATGGGTAATTTTTTTTTTTCATTCAATAAGCTACTTGAAGGAGAAAAATGATTAATGTATGGGTTGCCTTAAGAGACTGTCAAGGAACTTTCCCACAATTAGGTAGTGGCTAGTAAATGAATAGTCACCCAGTCATGGCATGGAAATATTTCATATCAGAGGAACAGAGCACCACAGATCAGAGCTGTTGGCCATCCTGATCATTTCGCCAGGAATTGTAGGCAGGGAAGTCTCTTTGCCGTCAGAACACAATAGCACAGCAAGAGTGATTTACCTATTCCCTCAAATGTGCGGATGGAAGAGAAGGGTAATTGTTTTCTATTCAATTTGCTGTTTGAAGGAACACAAATGTATGGGCTACTTTAGGAGGAGGCTAGCAAGGAACTTTGCCACAATTAGGGAAAATTTGGTGGTTGTTAAATGGATAGTCAAGGCATGAAAATACTGCATTTCCCAATGGAGAAACAGAGGTGCACAGATCAGAGCTGTTGGCCATCCTAGCCATTTCGCCAGGAATTGTAGGCAAAAGAAAGTAATGCTTTAAAAAAGTAGCTTCTAAAACGAAACTCTAAAATAATTGTGGGGTAAGAGGACAAGCTGGCAGAAGTGCATTGTCTAGTTCCCAACTTGCAACAATGGCAGTCATAATCTGAGGTTGGATTATCAACATTATGAACAGTCAGATTTTGGACTCCCTTCAGATAATTCTGGAAGTCACCTATCCCTGTGGTAGGGATTGCCTGGATGAGAATTCAAGGGTTCAAGTATATGTTTGATGGTGACCCGTGGCTCTGCTTTTCCAGAGGTCCTTGTTTATTTTAGACATGAACGTGCCACAGAAACTGAATAAACTTCAACTTCTGTAGGCCACCTCTTTGATACCGAATCGGTATTCTGATTCCAAATCGGTATTCTGATTCCAAATGGTGGAATAGTTCATGGAATACATGCAGAAGGCCCTGTGCCAAGTGCAGGCCCTGAGTTGACTCCTCTTGCAGCTAAGGCTCATATAAGCATGTGATCTAGAAAAAGCAAGGTTTGAAGAGGCAGTAGGTGAAACCAAGACCAAATGGGATGGCCACAATATTGAAACTGCACACAGCACAAGAACCAGATTTGGATCCTTTCCCTACCTCTTTGAGAAGATTGTGTTCCCAATAAAACAACAGCGATAATCACATACCACACTGGGGAACAGTAAAGCTAAACCCTGTGCATGTAAGTTCTGCATGTTGAATTGTCTTGTTAAAGAACTGTAAAAGTACCATACTGTCCATATGGGGAATTACTACCATATTGTTGTGCTGTAAATGATTCTTTACATAAACCGGAATATTCATAGAAGACATTAGTTCACCTGGTTTCTTTTAACCACTTCATGTCCAGACACTTTCACCCCCTTCCAGTCCAGGCCAATTTTCAGCACTGTCACTCTTTGAATGACAATTATTCAGGCATACAACACTGTACCCAAATTAATAGAGCTTGCTTTTGGTGGTATTTAATCACCACTGGGTTTTTTATTTTTTGCTAAACTAAAAAAGACCGTAAATTTTGAAAACCATTTCTTACTTTTTATTAAATTTTGCAAATAAATATACTTTCTTCATAAATTTAGGCCATGTATTGTGCTTTTTTTTTTTTTTTTTTTTTAGTACAAATAACCCAAGTCAGTGTATATTATTTAGTCTGTGTGAATATTATAGAGTCCACAAACCGTGGTATATATATTTGAAATGGATACAACTACACCCTGTTCCAAATTATTATGCAAATGATATTTTTCTCATTTACCTAAATAATTGATGTAAATAACAGTCAGCATAATTCTCATGTTATCAACTATTAAGAGTACAATTCAAATTTTATTGAACAAACCTCCTAATAACAGTATTTGTTAAACATAAAAAACTTACAATGCACTGTTCCAAATTACTCACAGTAAGTTTCAAAACACTTTATAGGTTGTAAAGAACTGAAAATTGTCATTTGTTGTGTTTGCAGCATATTTAAATCAAAAGCTATTTCAATCAAACTTTTAACAACATTTTAACTTTTTAAACATTTTAACAGGTCACGTTACATTGTAACATAGGACCACTTATTTGATAGCAGCTTCACAAGTCTTGCATCCATTGAACTTCTGAGTTTTTAGACAGTTTCTGCTTGAATTTGTTTGCAAGATGTCAGATTAGCCTCCCAGAGCTGCTGTTTGGATGTAAACTGCCTCCCACCCTCAGATCTTTTGCTTGAGGATACTCCAAAGGTTCTCAATAGGATTGAGGTCAGGGGAGGATGGAGGCCACACCATGACTTGCTCTTCTTTTATCCCCATAGCAGCCATTGATGCAGAGGTATTCTTTGCAGCATGAGATGGTGCATTGTCATGCATGAAGATGATTTTATTACGGAAAGCATAGTTCTTCCTTCTGTACCAGGGAAGAAAGTGGTCAGTAATAAACTCCACATACTTTGCAGAGGTCATCTTTACACCTTCAGGGACCCTAAAGGGGCCAACCAACTCTGTTCTCATGATTCTGGCCCAAAACATTACTCCACCACCTCCTTGCGGATGTCACAGCCTTGTTGGAACAGGGTGGCCATCCACCAACCATCCACCTGGACCATCCAGGGTTGCACGGCACTCATCAGTGAACAGGACTGTTTGAAAATTAGTCTTCATGTATTAATAATGGTGTGACCCTCCTGCGCTCCAAATGTGTGTTAAATAATACAAAAAATATATATAATAAAAATATATATAATAAAAGAACCCCAAACAGCTGCTAGCATTAAATCATATACCAGTGATCAAGTGAATGTAAACCATAAGAATGCTGCGCTAACATTCAAATTAATAAATAAAGTGAATGTGGAATTCAATATCTCAAAAGAAATATTAACAATGATAATAAGTATAATAGTGAATGTGCTTAGTGATAACACAAAAATTATAATAAAAACACAAAATTTAAATCGATACGCATGTGCAAAAGGATGCACATACATATATTACATCACACGTGCAAAAAATGTGAAGTGAAATATATCTAAATAATACACGCAAACTCAAAGTCCAATGAATATTAAAGGTGAAAAAATTCCAATAATGGAATATTAAAGGTGAAAAAATATATAGTTTTTGGTTGACTGTGTTTCCAATAAACTGTAAAGTAACCACAGGTGAAACAAAACGTGCAGGTATCTGGGTGTAGATAGAGCTTGTGAATCCAACCACCTTCTGGATTAGCCTCTCACCTCATCACTTCGACCCTTGCGGGTCAAAGAGCAGTAATGGATCCCTCTCACAGATCCTCCAGGCACCAAAGCACTCCAAAAACACTTCTCAGGATATAATATTCCCACTCAGCTCTTCAAGTATAGATGAAATATCACTTTCCCAGAACAAAACAGAGGGATCCTCCCATAGTGTAGTATGTTTATTATAGGAACATCAAATCTTGTAATGAAAATAGACTTACGTAGCAGCCAGTCCACATTCGACCCTCATGCTTTCAAATGAGGATATATGTGTGTAAATTGGGTGTACAGCTGAATCCACAGGTGTACCAAGATGGCCGCCACGCCGGAAATACGTCGACGCATTACGTCACAATATCACGTGACTTCATCAGGGCTGTCAATCACAGTGACGATAGCTCTTTATATACCCGGCCAGGATAGAAGGAACTACCCACATACAGGTGTTTCCTTCAATCTCATCACCTTAATACTTCCTGCGGCCATTAAACTGAAGACCACTGGGGACTATTATGCAAGAATACATAAGCCAATATCTGCAATGGGCACATTTACACAAAAAACGAGGAGTGTATAAGAATGTACCAAAAAAGGGGATATTGCAGAGATATAAACACTAATGGCAGCAATGGGCACCTATACATAGAGAACAATGTGTATAATAATGCACCAAGCCGCAATCTAAATTAAAAGCAACAAAAATATATTAAACAAGAAAAACCTTAGTACCCATTCCCATTTATATAAATGTTTTATTTAATTAATAAAAATATTAAAAAAAATAAAAATAAAATTAATTAAAATATATGAAAAATATATAAAAAATATATATAAAAATAGATCTTATCTCACTTAATTTACGCAAAAATCAAGTGCTCTCTAATTATATATGCCAATATAAAACATGTTCCTATAATAAACATACTTAAAAATACCCTTAAAAAACCTATAACAGATATAATGCAATCCGTGAAATCTATATGCATGAGAAACCATCAAATGCAATATTTTGTGAATTTACATCAGATACATACAAGTCCATAGGTCACCACACATGACCTTAAACACAAAATTGCTCGGAGCTTAGTCTCCTTCACCTTAAGGTATCCCACCCAGTGATCTGGTAAATTTATATAACTCACCAGACGAACATGACCTCTTTAATTAAAAAGGTCTAATACGCTTGTTGGTATCACAAATGGGACAAAAGCTCAACCTGCTCAACATAGCAAGCACCACACTTGTGGGTGCAAGATCTAGGAGCCACGCACTAGCCTCTGATGCAGGTGGCAGTTTAAAAACACCCACCCACATCGGCATGCTTCCCATCCAGCCATTTATGTACATGGCCTGGATGGGAAGAGGTTAATTACTGCTATCCATTTAATCCCACCCATTCACAAAGTTCAGCAGTAATGCCTAAAGTGCTTTTTAAGCATAATTTACCCCCTCCTCTCAAAATCTCCCCACCTCTATGGAAAAACCTCCCTTTCAGCACAAATTCCCCCCACCCCCTCCTTGAATTGTACTTCCCGGACCTTGGCATTGCTTTGCATCTGCTGGCGAGTGCCCCGGGCCCCGATGCTGAAATCTCCTAACATGAGAATTATGCAGCTTCTGGCACTGCCTGTAAGCCCATCTGCCAGACCTGTAGCATAGATACTAGAGGTCAGACAGGCAGCAGGTGGGACAGAAACTGGGAGCTGTATAATTCATGTATAAAAAAAAGAGGAAAAAAAAACCACAAACACAGGCAGTTGCAGTGTTGGGACCGGGAGCAACTACTGTGGACTGTTGCTTGCAAGGGACAAAAGGGCTGAAATGCAAGTCAGCTCTACTTAAACTTCATTGGACTCGGCTAAAATACCAGTGACATATGCTACTTACACAGGAATCTGGTGGTATACACATCTAAAGTATTCATTTCTTCTTTTGTGTATCAGTGATACTTTGTGTTTAGTAGTATTTGTTCTCATTTTTGCATTGTGCATATATTTTTATTACATTTGTTTAATTTATAATGTGCATATGCAGAAACATTATTTGTAAACTCACCCAGGTCTGTTCAACTCAGGGCTGTGCATGTTTTCCCATCAATTGTGGGGGGTGGGGCACCCTACCTGTGTTTGGTGATTGATATTGGTGGCACCCTGTCTGTATGCTCAGCGGTATTGATTTGGCAGCAGTGTAGTAGATGTACTCAGGCTGTAGCCCTAGACTTGTGTGTTTACACCAACTTTTAAAGCCTGGCTCCTGCCATTCATAGGAAGATGAGGTTTCCTATGATGGGCCAGACTCCCTTTTTTTTCCCCAGGATGGGGAAAGTCTCTGTCCCACTTCCAGAACACAAGGCTGTATACTATAAAGTAGCTGATGTACACTGTACAGTTTATGCAGCACTCGCAGCAAGAAAGTTTGGAGTGGCTTGGTCTAAATGAACTATTGTCATAGTAAACCTGGAGTTCAGCTTTAACAAGCAGTTAACCCTTGCATTTTGGGATCTAAAGTGTATTACCACTTTAACAGCTAAATTGAGCTAACACCTATGTTACACTGCATTTGTTACGTTTCCATAAGAGAACTTAAGCCGCAATTTCTACTTTTTATTTGATTGAAAGGTCTTACACACTCTCCCTGCATCGTAATGGTTAGGAAAGGGGCTGTGCAGTAAGGGCTCATTGACGCAGGCGTACCGTTCTGTACACCCATGTGAAGGGGCCCATCTTAACCCAATGTAGGATGCAGTTCTCCAGGCACTCCCTGAAGTGTACATCTGTGCAATGTCTGATGTACAGATCAGAATACAGTCAGCAGTATGTTCGTGGAAATAAGCCCTAACATTCAACATAATCAGGCTTCATTCAGAAAGGCATTTCATACCAATTCTGCATGCAGGCATTTTTTATTTGCACCTGCCCTGATCTGTACGCAGACAGTCTTATAGAGGTGGATGCAGATGCACAGACACAGCCACATTTCAAAATCTAACATACGCGCAGGAATGTGTGTACAGGTCTACGCACCTGCTTAAAATTCAGCCCAATGTGTATGGTCAGCTTTAGTGCTATAGCAATGGTGGATTGACATTAAACTGTGCCCCTGCCATCGTTTTATGTAACGAAGCAGTGTTTGGGTAGGCAAATTCTATGCATGACAGAACATTTGAAGAAAAAAAAAAAAAAAAAAAAAAAAGGAGCATTTACCCATCCAACTATCCACTTTGTTGTATTAAATGGCAGCAGGGGTTTTTTTTTTTTTTTTTTTTACACTACCTGGTGCATAGGTAGAGAGTGGCAGACAGAAGGGGAAGAGGAGGAAAGAACTGTAGCCATCTGCCTTTAGCAGGTCCTTTCTAGAATCAGGTAGTTCGGAGTTTGTATCCACAGATGTGGGATAGTAATCCATGCCAAGTTTATGGGCGATGACACAAGATATGAATTGCTAAGGTTTTTTTTTTTTTATATATAAAAATGTACGGGGTGCACAGGCTCAGCAAAACAATGACACTATCCCCATTTGTTAAAAATACCTGAAGGGGAAGAGTTCAGAACTGAAAAGACAGAAGATCCTTACCATAACTGAGAAATTAAGTTACTTTGAACTCCTAGCAGGAACACTTATAAAAAACTAGAGGATCCAACCCTAACCACTTTATCCAAAAATAAAGATATGCCAACCTTTTAGGTACATTTAATATAAACAGGAACCAATTAGCCCCAAATGTTAGTGTTACTAAACCCAGGACCCTGCATTCACTATATCTGGTCTCCCACAGTACATGGAAATGCAATTATTTTAGTAAATATAAACTTCTAAATAATTTCTCAACAGCAGTATATAACAGTCTTGTGACTTCTATCAGTGTCCAGCCAAACTGACTAAAGCTTGTATGAGTTTTCATTCTCCTGTGACTGTCGTAAGAGGCTGCATGACCCTGACCCTCGGTATGGACAGTGCTGATCACATACACCCTTCCAAAAAAAAAAAAAAAAAAAAAAAAAAAACCTTAGCAATACACACAAACTGAGAATGGGCAGAGTGCCTCTTAGGGCTGTACTATCAGCAGATGGAATGGAGACTGGAAGGAGGGGAGTATTATTAGACAGGATCAAACAGCCTTTTTACACAATGTGGAGGGTTGACCCCTTAGGGTCCACACTGAGTAACAAGCATACTTTAATGCATATACAGACTGACTTTACGGTTGTGGATTTAGCAACACTTAAGTTATGCCCCGATTCATGAAACTATGCAAATGAGCAACTCTCTAACTATAATCACCAATGAATATGCTGTGATGTAGAAAAAAAAATTATATATAAAGTACAAAATCCAATACTTTAATGAAAGAAAAAGAAATACAGCTTGGATATACCAATAAAACTGATATGGCCTGGCTGTGTCTTGTTTCAACATTTTAACAAGCAGAATGACACATCTTTGCATTCTTTCAGCCATCATATATCCTGAGTACAATGTGCAGATCCATTAATAAAGACATAAAACATATGCAATATGAAATGTCTTGTGGCTGCTCGTGTCCGGCACGGGCCTCTGAAGATATAAAACAGTACAGAACAGTCCAAGTAGGTTGCTTGATTTTGCAGAAAGCCTTCCACAAATCTTGACCTGGTCACATTAACACGTTGCTATTTACAAATGCCCAAAGTCAATTTAAGGCTGTATAATCTTGGGAGGAAGGAGTTGGGATATCAAGACCTAATATAGGTCAAAATTGTGACTTTACTTGCATGTATAATGAAGCCATGAAAGATTGCCCTGTTGTAATAAAGTTTACAAACTTAATAAGGCAGTGCCTGAAGCTATGGAGTGGAGTTCCCCAAAGAAGCCTGCTTTTTCCCCAGTTTAAAGTTTATTACAAAAACAAAAAAACCACACATGTTGCTGCGGGCTACTGCACCTTCCCTTTAAAGGGTAAGTTCAAACAAAATTAACCATTTTAAGCAGATGCTGAAGAGTTAAATCACAAGCCATGTTCTTTAATTGTTTGTGTACCCCAGTGCATGATCCCCTTGCCATAGTCTTGGTTCTGCTCCCCCTGCTCTGGAGTCCAATGCCCAAAACAGCAGGAGTGTCACTTCTACAGCATTTCATATAGTAGATTCAAAAGAAAAATGTCACTTTAAAATGAGACAGGGCAGAGACAGGCATAAGGCGGAGTGGCTGGTGATTTAACTCCACTATCTACTAAAAACAGAATACCAGTGTTGGGTAAACTGACCCTTTAATCAAAATGCTCATGTTAAGTCTACAAAAAACATGGTCATTCTGAACACCTAAATTTCATTGGTCATATCAAATGACCTTGTCCAAATTCAATAGATTTTCTAGAATTCCATGTAATATATAAATGGGCGGGCTGTCAGCTTTCCCAATATCTTACTGTCCAAAATTTCTGGCACTGAACTGTTTAGATGATTCACAGCCAAGAGTCAAAGAGGGGTCCCAATTCAGCACTCATCTTCTGTGATGGCTGTGCCCAGAGTAATCCCGGTCATAATTTCGGTGGCTCACCCTTTCATAGGAGCGGGAACGTTCCCTTCGTCGCTCATGGTAGTAGTGGCTTTTCTTCTTGTACTTCCGAGTTTCTGGACTTTCGCGTGATCGGCTATAGGAAGGAGAGGAACTTCTGCTATGAGATCTTCTCTTGTGTGTGGTGTATTTGTAGTCAGCACTCTTTCCATACACATGTCCTTTAGAGCTTTTGTGCGAGCTATAATTGTGTTTTCGAGGAGGGGAATCACTTCGACTTCGGGAGTGACTACGGGATTTTGACTCACTTGATGTGGAGTAACTTTCACTTTTCCTAAAATGGTTTAAAGAACAGCTTTAGTTTTGCCAGTAAAATCACTTAGGGAATGTAAAACAAAAAAACCAAAACAAAAAAACCAAAACAAAAAAACCAAAACAAAAAAACCAAAACAAAAAAACCAAAACAAAAAAACCAAAACAAAAAAACCAAAACAAAAAAACCAAAACAAAAAAACCAAAACAAAAAAACCAAAACAAAAAAACCAAAACAAAAAAACAACACAGCCACCCCAAATGTAACACCAGAACTAAACGGCTAGTGCAATGATTTATGAATTACCACCAGACTACAACTACAGTAAAATTTACAGTATGTCTTGCTCACAACAGAGAGAAAAAAAAAAAAAAGAGAAACTATAAGCTCTTTTCATAAGTAAACATCCGGGATAATTACTGCAACTTTCACATTTCTGCATGCACATTGCCCTGAATAGGTACACAAGTCAGTTTAAATGTATTTTAGTCATAAAGAACTACAAAGTGACAGTAGCTTCTGCTACAGCACACTCCCTGCAGCAAGGTATACTAACCCCTCCAGATACCCAACTGGAGGAGTCCATATTCTGCGTAAGCACCAGTGTCCGCATACCAGGCTAGACTTTACCTCCCCCATTTAACAATGTTCATGCCAGGCGATTGGCTCAGGCTAGTGAATATTTTTTTATTGGGAGTGGCTATCAGAAGATCACTTTGACCGACGGTTGAAAGCTTCAAGTTTTTAAAGAGATTTTTAAACTCAAAACACATGAACAAAAGGCTTCAGCCTATTAAAGCAGCAGTAAAAAAAATCCCTCAAAAAGCATAACAAAAAATGCCACCCCCCCAGAAGGTTAATGTCTTAATGCAAAACAGCACTTTGACAGATTTGCCAGTTTACTTTAGTGAGATGCCTCTGAATGTGCCAGGCCGCAACGACATCAGTCATGATCACGGCACACAGTGTGTGGTCTATTAAGTGCAGATTTGCTGGTGACATTACCGGCTGCTACAATTGTGAATATCTCCCGAAGGGTGCAGTGCACATCTAGGATGTTATCACTGTATCTACAGGTAAGCCTCATTATAGTCTTACCTGTAGGTACAAGTGAAACCCCCCCCCCCCCCCCCCCCGACTACCGCTTTAATGCTCTGTGGAGAAAGGTCAACAAAAAAGCAGGTGGTTACAAAGTATCACTTTCAAAAAATGGATAGAGGAGCCATAACTTACCTTCTTTTCGGAGACACAGATCGAGATTTGGAACGGGAATAGCTCTCATCTCTGCTTCTACTGCCGCTTCTGCTGTCCCTCCCTTTAACAATGCTGAAAGGGGGAAAAAAAAAGGGAGGTTTGTGACTCAGGCTTTAGCAGGGTATACCCCAAGTGAATCCTGAGCATCACCAGATTATACAGCAGTGTACACAGACCAAGAGCTTTTTTTTTTTTTTTTTTTTTTAAATGCTTTGCAACTGGAACGTTTAACTTCCCTATATTCAACAGTATACAAAAAAAAAAAAAAAAAAAAAAAAAAAAAAAAAAAAGGCAGTGGCGCATGCTAAATTAACTTGTGGTAAATGCTTCCTACACGACTTGAGATATGCTTCTGTAAGCCGTGAAACTTGTGGCACTTAAAAAGCCAGATTGTAGGCTGGGCATAGCTGGAGAGAAGTTTGGCTGCTTCAGCAGAGACCAGTTGAACTTTGATCTGTGTGTGGCTCTCACTGCTCAACAGCTACCTTGCTGCTTGTGTGGAGGGAAGAATCTTTGTTCAGCACTGTAGCTGAAAACAAAAAAAAAAAAAAAAACCCCACACTTGTTTTATGAATCTTAGTTCCATTTTCTAATTGTTAGAGGGTGTCAAATTGACAGTTTTTGACTACAGTGATGGGAAAATTCAAAAGGAGCAAAAAATTAAAAATTTAAAAAAAAAATCGAATGTTAAAAGCAAATAAAATTTTTGAACATTTGTTCATTCATCGAAAGTACAAAGAATTTTCATATAAATCTTCTTGTCTGAAAATCTATACATGTAGCATTAGACCACCAAGCCTGCATCTCACTGCTGGTCACTAACATTTTATAGGTAAAATTGATTCAGAGAAAATCAGATTGCCTCTCGGGGGATCAGGAAGGAATTCTCTCCTGCAGGAGCAAATTGGATCATGCTTTGCTTGTTTTGTTGCCCCTCTGGAACCACTGTGGGTATAGGATTAGAACATTTAGGAGGGTTTGTGTAAAAGAATGTCTGATATCAGGGCACTCTGAAGAGGATCCAAGCTGTGTGGGGCTTGTCACACCTGATGGTAGCCTACATTACAGATTAATGTCAACATAAAAAAAAAAAAAAAAAAATCACAGTGTAATACCCGGTAAAAGGACTATGGTTTAAGCCTCTTACACACGATGAGTGTATCAGATGATCATCTTTTTGCATGCTAGTTTCATATCGAAAATGTTGTAACGTTATGAAAATTCTCAAACAAAATAAAAAATTTCAGAAGTGATGGAATATATTGTATTCTCTCATTTGAGCATGTGTGGTCTTGGTCTTTGATTTTTTTTTTTTTTCTTAATTCAAATACTGTACTGATTAAACAAAAATCGTATGTTCTAATATCGTACAAGAAAACATTTTCATGTTTGTCCTTTTGGATAATTTTGGATGAACGGTCGTGATTGGTTCTTGAAAGTTGTGTACTAAGATTGTAGGATCGCATCAAGTGGTATTTTTCATATGATTTTCTGATTGTGTATTAGGCTTTACATATACTTTGTATACAATCTTCCATGGAATCAGGATGCGCATGGCAGCATTCCATTACAAGTTGGGTATCTTTCACTCCAAGGACTGAACTATGCGACTGTGGCATTCACCATTGTCAAAAAACACACAAAACAAAAAACCACTTACCCATTAACAGGACTTGCTGAAGTAGACTTTTTCGTTCCACCATCTACTTTCCTTTTGGAATATTTCAGTGCATGTATGGCAGCAGGTGAAGGCTTGTTTACTTTCCCATCTTTTGGAGATTCTGCAAGACACAGCTATTAGTTTTGCTCAGGAAAAGCAGAAACATTCCAGACAGAAGTGGAACACTACCTACCAGTTTTTGCATTTGGTGAGAATTCCGGACCATTGTCCAGCCTTGGTGTTCCCTCAGGGAGTAATCCTTTTGCCTTGGCCTTAGCTTCTTCAATCTGCAGCTTCCGTTTCTCCACTTTACTCTCTAAAACAGTCAAGTCTGCCTAAAAGCAGAGAAAAGAATTGTAGAAAGCTGTACATTGCTAGCAATATTCACATAGTCCAACATAAGCATGAAAATAAAAAAAGGCAAGGTACCTTTTTGCGACTATACAGCTTTAAAATCTGAACACAAATCTCTCGAATTTCTTCTTCAGTAGCACCAAACAGAAGAAACCAGTGTGGACGATTTGGGAGAGTAATCTACAGAGAAAACAGTTAAATGTTAGCTTAGATATACAAAGCACCAGTCTAGGGAGAAAAAAAAAAAAAGCTGCTGATGAGCATACTGACCTCCAGTGTCCTTGCAGCCAAATAGATACAAGCACAAGCAATTGTCTCAGGGTGAAATCTCACAAACACGTCTGTGCGAAGGCTGTCATTCATGTAGTTCCTGAAATTATAAAAATTGAAGAATTGCACACTTATGACTGCACTAAAACTATACTTAAGTGTTGCTAATCTAGCATAGTGTTTGGGGGCCCAGTCTTAAATATGGGGAGCAAAGAGTTGAACTGTGGAGGATGGAGAGCCTATTATAACCTAGGTGTATTTATGCATAAATAGCTGTGTTAGATTGTAAACAATGCAGCACTGCTTTTAGAACCAGAAAGGCTGCTTATGAATGTCCATTCTGAGGTCCAGATCCTACAGGTGAAATCGTCCATTGGCAGAATCCGGTCAATAGGGGTGTCAAATTATTAAAGAAACCGCTTGTATGGCTGGAAGATGTCCATGTATAGTTCAAGTTCATGTGTATTCCAAGGAAAAGCAATAATTGATGACATGCTGCAAAATACTGTACAAATTCTAAACCAGTTAGATTGAGGCTTAAAGCACAACTACTGCCAGGCTATAAACATTTAAATAAACATTTTATAAAGCATTAAATAAGCTTTAAAATAAGTCTGTATGGACCTCTATGGCTACAGACAATAGAGCAACTGCCCCTCAAAGTTCTAAGGATACAAAAAGTTGGCACTCTACTGTCCCCATCCCCTGTGTGTTTACATTAGGAGGTAAAGACACTGCTAGCAGGGGTGGGTAGCAATAAAATACAAGTGTGGAAGTGCTTCTGCTACAATCATGGAGAATGAAAACTCACAGTAGCTGCAAATACGGGTCAATGAGGGCTTCTTGTAAAGCTTATTTAAGGTTTGAGAAAATGTAAAATATTTGAAAATGTCCATAGCTTGATCACAGGTTCCCTTTAAAGTAAACATGCACTGAAGCTTTAGTAGCCTGTTCACCAAAACAGACTGGATTCATTTGTGGAAGAAAACATAAGCAATAGCAGCTTATTCATCTCTCACAGGTTTCCTTTAAACAGAACCCAGAATAGTATTAAAGCCACATACCAGAATACAATTACTAGAAGGGTAAAGTTCTGCCTAAACAGCATTTCATTATACCCGATTTGGCAGACACTACAAAGCAAATGATAAATTTTGCATCTGTGTGGCCAACATATGACATTACATTTCATACAACTTAGCTTAAAGGGCTAGTATCACAAAAACATATCCTGATTTGGGGGGGGAGATCACTCCCCCCATCTCCCAAAAAATCTACATCACATGCCATTGTTTTTTTTTTTCTCCACATGAAGACCAAGACATCTAGCAAAAGGCACAGTGAGAGCGGTGCTTGCAATGGACACCTTTTCAAATAGTTTGAAAGTATGTCCTGACGTGATCGGGAAACATGACATTGTCATTGGCCACTTTATGTGAAGCTGCAATAAAGAGGAAAGCAAAATTTGACAGGTTTAAAGTGGACCTAACCTAACACTGCTAAAGTGTCAAAGACCTGCATTAAATATATACCTGTGGAATCCCTTTGTGTACCAAGCCCAGAGGCTGTATGTGTGCTCGTTTTCTGCCAATGGCCAGATGATCCATCAACTCAGCTGCTACAAACTTCACTGTCCTACTAGAATATTTATTGGTAAAGGCTCTGGCATTAACAGCTGAATTACAGTCTGTGGATGTTCACATCAGGAAAGGTCAAGGCTTCATTTTAACTAGGGAATAGGAGGTCCCATGCACTACCTAAAGTCTAAAGAGGCTCTTCAGGGACATTAGTATCATTTGGACATTAAGACCTTGTACTGTTTGTTGCTACCCTACCTTGTTACCTTACCAAAGTCACCGGACACACCACAACTGTTGATGTAAATGCTCAAACACTAGGCACTGTTTGCCCCTAGTCCCTGTCCCTTTTGCTAGGGCACTTTGTGCATGGAAAATGTGGAGAAAGTAAGAATGGCAGCAGGGGAAAGAAAAAACCCTGAATACATGTGTCAACTGGAGCAGTAAAACCACAAGGCATTTCATGTGGTTCTTTAAAGGTTCTTCCAAACTAAAAGAATTTAGTTAAGGGATGACATTGGTGGCTTGAAGCTCCCATAATCTTAAGTTTTTTTGTGAACACCCGCCAGAGAATCTCTCCAGGGGAATTCTCCTCCATGCACCCCCTACCACCCCTCCTGCATTATCCACATTTTAAAATAAAATGAACAGTCGACTTTAGGAAGATAGCAAATTAATCTCACCACCATGAGTAATTCAACCCATTAACAGCCCCAGTTTTGGCCTGACAGATCATTTAATTGAAAATAAAGTAACCAGACTAGCTACTGAACAGAAATGCAAAATACTGAGTAATATCTGAGTAGAGAAACAAAATTAATAAAAATAGAACAAAAAGGCAGTGTAAATGTCATTGTAAGAACAAGCATGAAAAGAAAGAAAACCATGAGGAGCAATGAGCCCCGTTACTTCGCTGTTGATATACCACCTGACCAGAGGCAGCCTTCTTTCTGGGGAACCTGCTTGGGACTGACTGAAGACGGCAGCTATCCCTGCACCAAAGCGCTTGGACAGCAGAGGAGAAGTCTTAGTCACTTACCCTCAGAGGCTAGCCTTTGATCAAAAGAGTACAGAAAACAAAAAGTTAAAACAGGCTCTCCATCCATTTAGCACAAAAGTACCAGACAGTTCAATCAAATACTCCCCACCACCCTCCCCCAACTATTAGCAATAAGACAATAACATGGCATGAGCAATATAACAGACCATTAGAACTAGGTTGTCTGCAGTTTTATAACATGCATGTAGACCATCTCCTTAAAAATAAACTTTAACAAAAACACACCTAATACTCATGTGATACCAGCTCAGAAGCCATTTATGACTGAAGAGAACACCTTGCCCACTTAGGACAAAGCCAGGGGGTGAAATCAATCCTGCCTCTGAGCTTAGACACTAGTTATTCCAGAGGATTTATACAGTCACTTTGTCCTGATTATGCAAGAGTCTATGGCAGTACCTTTACCACCCTGCCAAAAAAATAAATAAATAAAAAATTACAGCTTACCAGGTCTTTAGATGTGGTGGCTGCACTATTTTTTTCCACAGGTGTTTTCCCTTGTGATCCTGCCAACAATATTTCCTGTCCTAGGGTGACATCACTGACTAATGCATTTATGGAGGCGCAGTGTTGTCACCCTAGCTCAAGAAACTAAGATTTCAGTTTATTGCACAGGAAAGCGACAAGGACACAGACATTTTGCCAAAAACAACTGGTATTTCTTGTACCTAGTCTGAAAAAATTAAAGCCACAACATTCAAGGACTGGTAAGCTACAAAAATATTGCACGTTTGTTCTTGGATCCAAATATGCTTTACATTTCCACGACAAACTCACTTTAATAAACCAGTTGAGATCCCTGGATTCCTGCATACATTTGTCACTGGTCTAAAGTTCAGCTCCAATGGACATTTAGAGCCTAATGTACAAGCAATTTCTTACAAGAGACTGGAGGGCTAAAACATATTGTATTCAGAGGTCAATTATCTCCAGGTATTGGTAAGAAACTTCCAAGACATTAGGGCTAATCAGTAATGCTGGATGACAGTATATTACAATCTGAACACTTTGGGGTATTTTACTTGCTATTCAAAAGCCATGAGATGAGTCTTGAATAGGTGCCAACACTGTCAAGGGCACACTTAATATCTCTCCCTGCTCTTCTCTCCAAATATGGCAAAGCTGAAGCGCTTCTCAATCAGATCTTCTAAGTCAACAGCTGCAATCAAGTGAACTGTTAATGCCTTTGGGGCCGACAGGGTGTGCGAAGCACTGCTAAGCAATGCCCTACGTTTCCCGCAAGCCATGAAAAGGGTTAACTGTACAGCTAACATGTTTGATGGATACATGAGAACAAGTAACTCACCATGATGTCTGGACAAGATGCTTATTGCGCTCACACTCCAATACTTGCAAATACATCACTATAATCTGGAAAGGATTTTAAAAGATTAGATGGCAAACCTGAACAGATCAAATCACGGAATATGTACACAAACACAGAAATGTTCTTAAGACTCACTTTGTGAGGGTGCTTCACATGGACACAAAATCCCAATTCCTTTAGGATCCGTCTTTCAGCCTTAATGATTTGGTTCTTTAGGTTCACATAGTCCTGATCCAAAACCATTGGTGATGGTTTCCTACAGGAGGTAGAAAGTAAGTATATCAAGCCTCAGTGCAGCAACTGGATGCAAAAAAAACTAGTAAAAAAGGCATGGTCAAAAGTGCATTTTTGGAACCCTATATAGCTCAGTAAAAGAATGAATGGCAATTGCCAGAAAGCTGCCCTCAGTGACTTTCTATCCACGTGGACTTTTCCTGTCTGGACATAAAGCTTTTTGCATATCATGTGAGTTGCATTTTTATCATTTCTCTGCACCTAAATAAAGCAATGTTGCACTTAGATATTTTTGTTTTTTGGCTCTTTTTCTCTTGAGCCAATTTTCCCCAAGGGAATCGTTGAACACTCTCCAGAGCCCTATCTCCCTCTGGTGGTCTGTGAACACATCATACACTCAGTATACTTGGTCTGAAGAGATCCTGGTTGCTGGCTCCCTCTGGTGGTCCCCAATCAGAACTCTGCCTTGCTGACATGCTGTGATATATGCTGCTGCTAGTCAGAACACCCGGGTCCAGATGTGCATTCCCAGATGACATCATCTATATGCGCTTAATAAAGCGCTATCTGGTTAGTGCAACCTACTCATTTTTCAGCACTGATGTCACGAATATCGTCCGTTCGCTATATATAGACTGTCACCTATCACGTTTTCATTTGGAATTGAATTTATGAACTTATCTATGTACAGTGACTCATAATTGTATGTACTATACACAATCTTGCATTTATATATGCGTAATATCATTTTTGGAGTACTATACAGGTTTCTGCATTTATATTTGCTTAATATCACGTTTGGGAGCGCTGCATATTTGTTTTTATATATTTGCTATTCTAAGAGGTTTTTTGAGGTTTTACCTTCTCTTGCCTAGCTGCTCCACTATACAGCTCTAGCGCTCATTTCATTTAGATATCTAATTGCTTGACTGTCTAGAGTGGTTTTTGACCAACAGTGGTTCCTGAACTGCATTTCTTCCTATAAACCAGTGACACAATGGACATAAAAGTGAAGGGCACACACTGGATAGCACAGTAAATACTTATAGAAAAATGCAGTCGCCCTTACAAAATTATTTTTGTAATAATGATCATCAGTAGGTTAATTTCTAATCCAATAATCCAGCATCTGATGTTGAAGCCATAAAAGAGGGACTACTTTTACAGCAACTGCTTAGTCACCGTTTACACTGTGCACATCCCCCTTCTGTTTAGAAGACACTTTGTAGCTGCCCAAATTCTCAACGAATTTTTGAATCAACCTGGTTACTTAAAACATATTGGTTAATGTACGGGTCCCCCGCAACTTTCAATTTATTCACCATATAAAAGGCCAGTAACACTGCTACTACAAAAAAAAAAAAATAAAAGAACTTACTGTTTCTCTCTCAACTGGCGAAGCCTATGAATCACATTAATCACATCCCTGATGCGCCTTGGTGCCTCCTCAATTTTGGATGCCAAGTGGAGACAGGCCATTGAGACATGCTAAAAACAAAAACACTTTATTAAAGCACTTAATAGCTATTGTTCTTTGGCTAAAGAAAGATGTAAACAATTGAAGGTGTACATGAATGAAGATACAGGATAAAGCAGGCAGCTTGTTCTCCTTACCTCCATGGAATGCTTCACAAAGGATTTAGTGTAGAAGAACCGCTGAAATAACACTTGTCCTGTAGCCATTGCCACCTAGGAAAAAGATCACAGAAGACCAAATTATTGCTCGCACATAATTTTAGTCATCTTGAGATATTTTTAAAGTCGTGAATGACATTCACTGGTGGTGAACTTGTGTATTAAAACATTCACCAGGAAGTTTCATCCACAACCAACGTTTGGTAAGGGTCACATCAATGCCTTTACAGAACAGCCTTTTAGAGTTGAAGTCTGACAAATGATAAAGACCTCAATAGCCAATGTTAAAGGCAAAATGATTTAGCTGTAATCCTGAATGAGTATGCTTAATGATCACTGGCTCGAGGGTGCCGTTTGTACGTGAGGGTTCCTTGTTATGTAATGTTCTGTTACCTCTTTTTTTTTTTTTTAACCTACAGCCCAAATATTGGCATCTTGCTGTCCTATATAAAAGCTCTAGTTTGAGTTGCATTTGATAGCAAACTATAGCATACACTACAGTTGACTGAAAACATCAACAAGTCTGAAGTGAAGGAGAGCAATCGGCACACCTAAGCAGCAGTCACGTGACAACCGGTTTCCTGAGGCAATGAGGAAATAAAGGGAGGACCAAATGAATCAGTACTGGGAATGTGACGAACTGTATGTTCCTGTTGAGCAGGGTAGTATCGGTTTCCCAGAAACAGAACAAAAGAGCAGCTGCTTGAGAGATTACATCATGTCCCATGTTTAGCCATTTCTACCGCCCACTAGCAGTCGGCTCCAATCACTTTCTGAAAGGCAGTCTTACACAACCAGCAGAAAGCTATAGTTTGAATAAGAAAACATTTGCGTGGATACATGCAAAGGCTTCAACACCTTACATTTAATAGAATTGGTGAAAAAGTCCTTTAAAAGGACTATTCACTTTGATTGGGACTTCAACACCTGAATAAAGGCTTCATCTACAAAATACACATATGAAAAACATGACAAAGTAGAAAGAATGTCTACTAAATGTGGCAATTTAAAAAAACAAAACAAAGGATAAGCAGCACACCAAAGAACAATAAGCCATACTATGAAAACAAGATTACAAATGAATGAATCACACAGCTGAAGGGCTGCTTGTGTACAGTCAGGGTAAGGAACATGTTTACGGAGGCCAGTGCAGACAAGGCAGATTACTACGTCTGGCTGTACTATATAGAAGCCTCATTACATTGTCCACAATCCTTCAACTACCACATCTGCAGGTCACAGCGCTCCACATCCCAAACTGCACCATTTCACCAAATTCATGCGTGATAATGTACTATACTATAGAAATTTGCGAAACATACTGTGCAGCAACTGGTACCAATACACCTTGAAAATCAATTTGTAAGGTACCATTTGTGAGCCACCGCAGGCTACTTTCACACTGGACCTGCCGCAAAACCGCATGTGAAATTTTACTGCGCTTTTGCATGGTACCATGCCAAAAAAACCTGAGGCATGTTCCATTGATTTCAATGGGAAGAGCCATTTTCAGGGCATTTACACTGCAATGGAAGCACCAGTGTGAAAACATACATAGGGAAGCATTTTACTCTAGCTTTTTTTCCCCCGTAACGCAAAAGCGCTTCAAAAACTCCTCAGTATGAAAGTAGCCGTATAGTGGGAAGGCCAGCATTTGCTATAGCGGAATGAGAGTCTGCAATGATTTGGTTATATCATATGGGGCAATCGGATTTTATGACTGCTATCAGATTTCCCAGCAGCTCCAGAACACAAACCCCACACATATTCAAGTACAAGTCTTGTACCATCCTAACAGGGAGCTGCCACCAGAAACTTTAAGGCAGATCCATTTGCCCATCTGCAGACGGAATATTCTTCATTCCTATGGAGGGCCTATCTTGAAATTCCAAACTAGAAAGCCTCTCTATGGGAATGAATGGGATTCACTCGACCCCAGGAAGTAGCCAGAGTTTGCAGCAGCTGTCTCACTCCCTATGAGCTGCACAGAACAGATCTGGCAGGAGCATGAACAGGAGAATAATGTTCTCCATACACATTACAACCTGACTGTACCAGCTCCTCTGAATCCACCAAGACTATATAATATGAAGGCCACACCAGACTATCCAATCACATAGGCCTTCCCCTACATAGGCTTTGATAGACAACGTGGAGGGGGGAGAGGGGTGATCTGCAAACAGGTGATTTAAAGTGCTTCTATACACAAAAACTGGACAAAATGCAGTTCACTAGTCCTTGTGTGATGGCTGCTCTAGTTTCCTTTTATTCACTTATTTTACCAGGCAACCCTGCAAATAGCACACTATGTCACTGGGTGGCTACACTCACTAATCCACTGAATCTATAGGAGCCCTGACAGTCACACAAGCTGAACTTCAAATATGTCTGATTAACAGCAGCGGGAGCCAACGAGAAGAGAGAGACCAGGGACAGCCACAGCTCTCATGCAGATCGCTGGATCGAGATGGGGCTCAGGGGGGAGCTGCACCCAGAGGGTTTTTTTTTTTTTTTTTAACCGTAATGCATTAAGGCAAGAAACCCACTTTTAGATGCACTTTAAGGTTTCATGCACTCTGGCCCTTTTATAAATGCTTTTCTCCTAGCACTGCAGGCACATCAAGCGCTTGGCTGTTTATTTAATTGGACAGAATATTAATTTACTCTGGCCAGGCTACTGGGAAAAAAAAAATGCTCAACTAGTAAACACACCTAGTGGTGAGGCGCATTTAGACTAGTCAGGTGTTTTTTCCAGCCCAAAGCTCTTCTCCTGTTATTTTTGGCCATTCAGATTTCTGCCCCTACTCCTATAAAAGCCTAAGTGTGCCTGAACACTGAACACATATGCTAACGGGGGGGGGGGGGGGCATTTAAAGGCAGAAAAAAAAGTCAAACACCCGTAAGCTTCAGTGTGCACGAGACTTGAATACTCACCTGCTCTGGGGATCCAGTGTTGTCCTGCTGGGATCTGCCTTCGGCCTTGTCCTGTACAATCTCATTCTATGTGACCCAACTAGCTGCCAGGTACCTCTTCCTGGTTCATGAAGCCCAGCTCTCTAGATTACACATGAAGACTGACGCATCCTGGGATTTGTGATGCACACACATCCCTCCCAGAAGGCTTCTAGGTGAGAATGAAGTCGTCTCCACCGCTCTGATGAGAATGGTGCCTGGGGAGCCTTACAATCCCTCCCCCATTGCCAAAACAGAAAGTAGATTTCCCCTCTATTCCTGTTCTGGTTTAAAAACAAAAACAAAAAAACATTTTGGGATTCCAACCAGGACAAATCCTTCTGGGCAGGGACAGCTACAAAACAACCTGAAAAACCCGACAGAGTTCCAATTCCTCTCCAATATTTGCTTTTAGCCAACCCTCTAACTGCCACTATTGCAACTTACCAGTTCTTGTATGACTTTTCTTTCAGTTGGTGATCCAGCCATCAAGCATTATTTTTCAACTTCCTTTCACAGAACAAGCTATCCAGCAGCAGTTAGAGGGTTGAGACATACTGACAGGGGTGCTTACAATGGTCAGATTTTATATAAAACCTTTAGGGCCAGTTCACACCACAAAAATGCACTCGATACTTTTTTGCTTACAGTTCACACCACAATCCATTCCTGTGCAGTTTTGATGCAGTTTGCTACGACCTAGTACAGGTTTTTTTCTGCATTAAGAATGCATGCTGTGTTTTCCAATGACCCTAGTTCACACCAGTGCAGTCAGTTTCCAGCGCAGAAGGAAAAAAAAAACAAAACAAAAAAAAACCATACTGCATATTTTTTCTGCACTGGAAACTGACTACACTGGTGTGAACTAGGGTCATTGGAAAACACAACATGCATTTTTAATGCAGGAAAAAAAAAACAAAAAGAAAAAAAAACCACAGACGACTATACTAGACTAAGGGCCAGTTCACACCACAAAACCGCGCTCCAGGTATGTTTTTGCTTACAGGTCACACCACACTGTTCCGGTGCAGTTTGCTATGTTCCAGAACGATTCTGTGCAGACAGAATGCAGAATGTTCTACTCATTTTTCTACACCGGAAACTGACTGCACTGCTGAGAACGAAGGCCATTGGAATACATGGAAAACACTGCGCATGCATTTTTGATACAGAAATAAAATGCACTGGTGTGCATCTAGTGTGAACTAGCCCTTAGTTTATCAGCAAAAAAAAGTAAAAAAATATTGTTTCTCAAAATTGTCAGTTTTTTTTATAGCGCAAAAAATAAGACCGCACAGGTGATCAAATTCCACCAAAAGAAAGCTCAATTTGTTGGGAAAAAAACATTGTAAATTTTTATTTGGATGCAGCGTTGCATGACCGCGCAATTGTCGGTTAAATTAACGCAGCGCCATAACGCTACAACTGGCCTGGTCAGGAAGGGGAGTAAGTCCTCTGAAGGGCAAATGGTTAAAGTGGAACTAAACTCTCCCAATCAACAATGACTATTTTAACCATTAGCCGCCCGGCTTACAGCTGTTTGGCGGCCGCAAAAATGCTTTAGCTTTCTGGGGGTGTACGCCATGTGACATCCTCCCGCACATGCGCAGTTCACACGGTTGCAGAGCCGCGCGATCTGTCACAGGCCGTGTACCTCGGACATGGCCAATGACAGATCTGAGTATCGGCCCCCGTTGCCGGTACCATGTGACCTGCTGTGACCAATCACAGCAGGTCACATGCACATGTGATTAGCTGTGGCCAAATCACAGCTAAGCACAAAAAAAAAAACAAAAAAAAAAAAAAAAAAAACACACGTGAATGAATCGATGTCATTCAGGTAAATACTTGCTTATAGCAAAGTAATTCTTTGCTATAAGCAAATTGTGTAAAAAAAATAAAAAATAAAATACTGATCACTTCCCCAAAGTAGTACAATGTTACTATCGTAACATTGTACTACTTTGGTCATAGTAAAATATGACAAAAAAAAAATATATATTTTTTTTCCATACTGTCACCAGTCAGTGTCCCTGATCACCACCAGTTATATGATGACGCTGTACTGCACTGGTGACAGTATGTAAAAAAAAAAAAAAGTGAAAATAATTTTTTTAATTTTTTCATTTTCCGAACAATTATGACAAAAAAATACAACTTCAAAAAAACTCGCCATGCCTCTTATGAAGTACGTCAGACTGTCTACTCTGCAAAAAGGGGTCATTTGGGGGATATCTGTACTATTCTGACATTCTTGGACTTCAAGAAATTAGATTGGCTGTCAGTACTTCAGGATTGATCAATATTCAGATCTATACCATAGTTTGTGAACTCTATAACTTTCCTACAGAAATAATACATCCTAATTTGGGTTATTTTCACCAAAGACATGTAGCAGAATACATCTCGGCCTAAATTTATGAACAACAATTATTTACTTGTAAACTTTTATAACAGAAACAAAGAAAAACGTTTTTCAAAATTTTTGGTCTTTTGTTAATTTAGCAAAAAAATAAAAAACCCCAGCAGTGATTAAATACCACCAAAAGAAAGCTCTAGTTGTGTGAAGAAAACGATAAAATTTTAGTTTGGGTACAATGTTGTATGACCGCGCAATTGTCATTCAAAGTGTGAGCGCTGAAACGTGAAAAATGGCCTGGGCGGGAAGGGGGTAAAGGTGCCCGGTATTGAATTGGTTAATCCGTATACTGCTGGCGTTAACATATAGGGAAGTTTTTTTTTTTTAAATATATTTACTTATTTAAATTTTTTTTTACATTTATGCGGTTGCGTCCAGGTTTCAGGCCTAGGCAAATAGGATGTCATCCATCCCCAGTCTTCATGAAGGGTTCTCTCAGCTAAGCACAGCCTCCTGCCTAGGCCAAGGACAGATTGACTCTAGGAAATAAACGCTACCTAAATCAACTGCCCTTACCCAAGATGGCCGCAGATACAATTGCTGGGATGCGTTTTTCAAACCGATGTCTCAATGCACGGAAGTTTTGAATATTAAAATTCGGACGCAGTGTCCTCCCTCCATACATGAAGGTGAGCGTACAATCAGTGATGTGTAACCAGCGCTGACCCCATGGGAGGAGAATTAGGGAGGATCGTGGTCACCGATCACAAGCCTCTACTATAGAGGAATAGACAATGGCTCCGCCACACACTGCTCACCCGATCTACAACCAGATCGCTCTGCTCCGGATTGTTGGCTGTATAGGTGAGGATTTGTACTAAACATGTGACTGATCCGTCCAGAGAGATCCGATGAGACCATTAATCCCCCGGCCGGCTCACTCTAGGTCAGGCTCCCGCCCTGTGTAGGCCTCAGCCTCGTTATCCGGTACAAACCTCATCCCTATCCCTCCCCCCGCCCCGGCCTGTGTGACCCCGGCCCCCGCTCTCACCCTCCCAGCCAACACCGGCACAGCCAACCCTTACCTGTGGGAGCCGGAGGAGAATGCCGGCTGACTGAATGAGCTCGCAGCCCACACAGCGAAGGTCGGTCTCGGTGTCCCTGTCCAGGCCGTCCAGCACGGACGGAGTGAGATCACACTTATCCTCGGTGATGAGGCAGTTCTCCAGACAGATGAGCACCCCAGAGTAAACCTTGTCCCCGATCAGAATCCCCTCATTGGGAGCAGCCGCCATCTTCTCTTCTTCCTCGAGTCTCCGGCTCAGGGGCGCCCGCACTCCTCTTCACACCACGGGCCCGCCTACCCCGTACGGCGCCATTGGCAGGCCCCTGGCTCCCCTCCACGCTGGTTGGATGCCGAGTCTGTCAATCACGAGGGAGCGTACGTCAAGCAACGTGAGCAAACGGCTTATCGGTCCCGCCCATTTCCGGCCGGATTACTCAAACCTGGAGATTCTGAAAAACAGGAGTGACGTCGCCGACCCATAGTGCACTGCTGCCGATGAGCCGCCTGAGGCGGTGTGACGTAAGCGGCTGGTGTCATGGTAATGTTTGGAAATTGTATTAGATATTATTGGATCTGTCATGGAAGGGACGGATTCACACAAATAAAGATGACTACTAATCGGCCTTGTTATACACACGTGTGGTCAGACCTGGCTGTGTGTGGTGTGGTGTTAAAGTGATAATAAAGGGGTTTTGTCTTAAAGCAGAGTTCCACCCATTACTAGAAGCTCCATTTATCTGCCTCCTCCCCCCTGCACTGCCGTATTTGGCACCTTTTTGGGGGGGGGGGTTGCTTGCTTATGACAGGAGCCTGCTCCCACTCCGACTCAGTTCACCTCAGGGAACCGAGGTGGACATTTGCTGCCACCCCCCACAGTCGTCTGGGACACTTCACAGGTTCCAGAAGAGTGCAGCCCATTCACAAAGCGTAGTGCGCTTCGCTTATGCGCAGTAGGAAACGGTGTGAAGCCGCAAGGCTTCAGTGCTGGGTTCCCTTAGTTAAGATGGCGGCACCAGCAATCGACAGCCAATTGAAGGATCGGCTCAGGGTGAGGACACCACTGGATCCCTGGTGCCCTTACATTAAAAGTCAGTAGCTAGTATTTGTAGCTGCTGCTATTTGCTTTTTTTTTTTTTTGGGGGGGTAGGGGGCAGAATTTTGCTTTATTATTATTATACAGTATTTATAAAGCGCCAATAGTTTGCTCAGCGCTGTACATTACAAAGGGGGACAGAACAATAACAATACAATGCAAAACATGAGGGGATTGAGGGCCCTGCTCTTTCGAGCTTACAATCTAGGAGGGAGGGGATGGTGGCACAGGAGGAGAAAGCTGTGGGGGATGGAGTGGTAGGAAAAGTGGAGAAGGCCAGCAAGTTAGCAGGGGGTGGGGTAGGCTTCCCTGAAGAGGTGGGTTTTCAAGGTGCGCCTAAAGGAGAGGAGAGTAGGTGATAATCTGATGGGTTGGGGCAGGGAGTTCCAGAGGATGGGTGACACCCTGGAGAAGTCCTGGAGGCGGGCATGGGAGGAGGAGACCAGGGAACTAGAGAGAAGGAGGTCTTGTGAGGAGCGGAGTGTGCGTGTTGGGTGGTACTTTGATATTAGGTCAGTGATGTAGTTCGGGGCAGTATGGTGGACGGCTTTGTACGTCAGTGTTAGGATTTTGAATTTGATCCGTTGCGCAATCGGAAGCCAGTGGAGGGATTGGCAGAGGGGGGTGGCGGAAACGGAGCGGTTGGAAAGGTGAATGAGTCTGGCAGCCGTATTCAGGATGGACTGAAGCGGGGATAGCCAGCGGCGAGGCAGGCCAGTGAGGAGGGAGTTGCAGTAGTCGAGTCGTGATATGATGAGGGAGTGGATGAGCTGTTTAGTGGTTTCTGGGGTTAGGAACGTGCGGATTTTGGCGATGTTGCGGAGGTGGAGTCTGCATGAGTTAGTTAAAGATTGGATTTGGGGCTGGAAGGATAGGTTGGAGTCCAGAATGACACCAAGTACTCTGGCCTGCAGGGCGGGTTTGATGGTGTCGTTGTTGGACATGATGGAGACGTCAATGGGGGGTGGTGGTGGTATTATACAGTGTTTATATAGCGCCAATAGGTTTGCTCAGCGCTGTACAATAAAGTGGGGGACAGTACATGAGACAATACAGTAACAATACAATACCAACAATGGATTACCCACCAGCACCCGGTGATTACCGAGGATCTCCAGTATATATACCGCCATTTGTAAATGCTATAACTTTCACGTAAACCAATTAATTTACACGTTTTGGGAATTTTTTTTAGCAAAGACATGTAGCAGAATACATTTTGTCCTAAATGTATGATGAAATTTTATGTTTTAAAATTTTTTTACTGGACATGTTTAATTGCAAAAAGTCAAAAATATTGTATTTTCTCAAAATTTTCACTTTTTTTTTTATAGTGCAAAAAATAAAAAAAGCACAGGCAATCAAATACCAGTTAAAGAAAGCTCAATTCATGGGGGAAAAAAGGACAAAACTTTCATTTGGGTGCAGCGTTGCATGACCGTGCAATTATCAAAGTAACACAGCACCGTAACGCAAAAAATGGTCTGGTGAGGAAGGGGGGTAAAGCTTCAGGAGGGCAAGTGGTTAAAAGTCAGCTGCTACTGTATTTGTAGTTGCTGACTAATTTTTTTAACAACCCTGGGTGAAGTTTCTCTTTACTTTTTTCCACCGAGCATACGCACATATGTGGCCACACTGAAGTGGGCCCGTGGGGCCACATATGTGCATACCTATGTTTGTATTGTGAGCACAATGCATAGTGTGCACCAAGCATTGAAATGAAGCTGTCACTGGCAGCTTGAAGTCTCATACAAATGACCAGGAGCTGAAAGGAACAGGATAAGGAAAATATACTAAGGTCGATACTATGGTTCAAATCCCAACCATGATACTATCTGCCCAGAGTTTGAATGTTCTCCCTGTGCTTGTGTGGGTTTCCTCCGGGTACTCCAATTTCCTCCCACACTCCAAAGGACATTATTATTATTATTATACAGTATTTATATAGCGCCAAAGGGTATGCTCACCACTGTACAGTAGCAGGGGGGACAGAACATGAGACAAGACAGTAACAATACAATACACGAGGGGTTCGAGGGCCCTGCTCTTTCGAGCTTACAATCTAGGAGGGAGGGGAAGGTGGTACAGGAGGAAATGGCTGTGGGGGATGGAGTGGTGGGAGGAGTGGAGGAGGTTAGTTGTTAGGTGAGGTTGGGGTAGGCTTCTCTGAAGAGGAGGGTTTTCAGGGTGCGCCTGAAGGTGAGGAGGGTAGGTGACAGTCTGATGGATTGGGGGAGGGAGTTCCAGAGGATGGGGGAAGTCCTAGAGAAGTCCTGCAATCGGGCGTGGGAGGAAGAGACCAGGGAGCTAGAGAGTAGGAGGTCCTGTGAGGAGCGGAGGACACGGGTAGGGTAGTATTTGGGTATCAGGTCAGTTATGTAGTTTGCGGCGGCGTTGTGAGTGGCTTTGTAGGTCAGAATTAGCAGTTTGAATTTGATGCGTTGGGCAATCGGGAGCCAATGAAAGGATTGGCAGGGGGGGGGGCAGATGTGGAGCGGTTGGTGAGGTGGATGAGTCTAGCCGCGGAGTTTAAGATCGACTGAAGTGGGGATAGCGTTCGTTTGGGTAGGCCAGTGAGAAGGGAATTGCAATAGTCCAGGCGTGAGATGATGAGGGAGTGTACGAGTTGTTTGGTGGTGTTTGGGGTGAGGAATGTACATATTTTGGAGATGTTGCAGAGGTGGAGCCTGCAAGATCTAGATAGCAGTTGGATGTGGGGTAGGAAGGAGAGGTGGGAGTCCAGGGTGACACCCAGGACTTTGGCGTGTGGGAGAGATGGTGGCGTTGTTAGTAGTGATGGAGAGGATGGGGGGGGGAAGACCAGGAGCTCGGTTTTGGATAGGTTAAGTTTGAGGAAATGGAGCGACATGCTGATAGGTTAATTGGCCCTAGTATGTGTATGAATGAATGTGAGTTAGGGACCTTAGATTGTAAGCTCCTTGACGGCAGAGAGTGATGTGAATGTACAATATAGATGTAAAGAGCTGCATAAACTGCTGGCGCTATACAAGTACCTGTAATAAAAATAATAAATTAGCTAGATCAGGGTTTGATCTAAGGTCAGGGTTGGGGTCAAAGGGCATAGTGTGTTTTAGGTAGGATTAAAAAAAAAAAGGATAAAAAGAATGTAGTTAGAGTCAGCATTAGTTAGTGTCAGTTTGATTTAAAAAAACAAAAACCCACCAAAAAGAACACTACTGTTTCTGAGCCCTACTACGGGTACAAAAAACAAATAACACTGTTCAACAGGTAAAAAGTTTTGGGCATAAAATTAGCTAATCTTACATAATTTTGGGGTGCTGAAAACGAAAATGACCCTAAAAAATGTTGATTGGCTCTAGTTTCCATGACATATTCACCCATCTAATGACGTAAGCCATTCAAAATTATGATGCAACTTCAGCTGCATATTGCGCAATTGATACTGGTGACCAATAGAAAATTGCATGTATACTGAGATGATGCAATATTAGCCTTTAATTGCATCACTTCACTGCATAAAAGCTGCAGTATCTGTAGCTGATTGTAGTTCGACAGCGTCTTTACATTTCGTTTTATGCTTATATAGGCTACTCAGTAATGCCTCGAACTTGTGTGAATAAAGCAGATAATTTCTGCTATATCTGCTGTGAAATAACTTTTATCTCACAAAAAAGGAGGATAACAGGAATGATTAAGAAAGCCTACAACTTGTATTTTGGCTGCAAGATAGGAGACCAGGACAAGAGCTGGGCACCACATATATGCTGCAATTCTTGTGGGACGGCACTGGAGCAATGGTTGAATGGAAAAAAGGCATCTATGCCTTTCGCTGTGCCAATGATTTGGAGAGAGCCAACAGATCATGTTAGTAATTGTTACTTTTGTATGGTGCCTCCAATTGTAAAAGGGCTAAATAAGAAGAAAAAGTTATCTGTGCACTATCCAAATATTCCATCGGCAATACGTCCAGTTCCTCATGGAGAGGGGCTACCAATTCCTAAAGCACCAGAATCCTTCGTGGTTGAGTCAAGTGAGGAAGAACCTGAAGCGTGTAGTCATGTGCAGTTGTAAGAGATAGCCCTTTCCTCGAATACAAGAGAAAAGCCAAGAGAAGCAAAACCGACACAAACTGAAGACAAAACTAGTGAGAATCCCAAGTATTAAAATGATTCAACTTAGCTTATGGCTATAATTTTTCTTGGTAATCCTATGCAATATATTATGCCATTTAGGCTTTGTTATGTAGTCAATATCACTTGCTTTATATTTGTGGAAAGACATCTATCTATAGAATTATTGTGCATTATGTAGTCATTACGCCTATAGTAGAAAACTTTCCGTTTACAGAAAAACTAGAGCCAATTGACAAATTTCATTGTTATATTTGAACTCAGAATGTGAAATTCATTAAGAAATGGACCCTTTTGTTTCCAAAACTGGCAAAAAATAAAAATTTGTTGAACAGTGTAATATGCACACGTGGTATCACTGCAATCATCAAGAGTAGAATTTATTTTGGCTTTACTTCCACTTTTTGTTGATTTGTTTGGACCTTAGTCCTAAAAGGGTTAAACATATTGTACCCAGAGCTGGGCTTCAAAGCAGAAAGTGCAGAACTAGATGTAAAAAAACAACCAAGACTACAACACACCACCTGGCCTTTTAAGACATTTTATTATTAATCATATAAAGATATAGATGCACAAATAAGTAACAAAACCTTGTACGCCATCATCTGACATGCAATGTATTTGTAGGGCATGTGGTTCACCCCAGATGAAGGATCCGACACAGAAAGTGGTTCACACAATCGGTTATAACAGAGATTGATGCATATACAGGTCTTTCCTGTACACCAACGAGCATACTGGGGAAAATGTTGATGTCGTGGGTCGAGAGGAAAAACAGAAAGCTGTAAAAGAACAAAATCCTGTGATTTCTTATTGTCTGTGCAGCAAGTATGAAAGAAATCATCGCCTTTAATGTGATCTCTACAGCAGCTCTGTACAGTTTATAAAGAAAATGTCTTATCTTGAACTAGCGATAATGGACCACACGTGAAAATATTCCTTCAGGCTCCTTCTCATCTCCAAGGGCAGATGCCAAACCTTCTTCACCTCTTCTTTTGGCTAGTGCAGCCAGGGATTTGAATGTTTTGGGTTCATATATGGCCATGTCAGACATTACTTTTCGGTTCAAAGCTACCTGACACTGAAAAATAGGGAAAAAAAAAAAGTAATGAACAGCTATAAACCTGGAACAGATGACAAACAGGCTATACCTTCTATTTTAAAGTGGTTGTAAAGGCTCAATGTTTTTATTTTTCATGCATTCTATGTATAAAGGTAAAAAACCTACTGTGTGCAGGACCCCCCCCCCCCCCCCAAGCACCCCTCTAAAACTGACCTGAGCCCCGTCACGATCCAGCGATCGAGTACTCTCCCTTCTTATTTGCTGAGACAGCAGGGGGAGCCATTGGCTGTCAACCACAGGCAGTGAGCCAATGAGAAGAGGGAAGGACAGGGCAGAGCCGCAGATCTGCAATGGACACACAAGGCAGCGGCTCAGGAGCGAGCCTGCTTGGATGCCCCCATAGCAAGCTGATTGTTGTCAGGACACTTGGGAGGGAGGGGCAAAGAGCGTTGGCAGGGGAGGAGGATTGGGGCTGCTCTGTGCAAAACCACTGCACAGTAAGTAGGACATGTTTGTTATTTAGAAATTCTGCAGTGTTTAATTTGAAGCAATAAACAGTTGTAGATTAAATATAATGCTGTGAACACTTACCATGTGCTTTTTCACTTTTTCCCCCATAAAGCAGAACTATACTCACCTTGGCTCCAGCGATGCAGCGTCCCAGAGATCCCTGCCTGGTCAGCTTCTGGGTCTCAATTGCTGGCCACTTTTATTGGCCGGGCAGGGATGATGTCACTCCTGCACATGCATAGGAGTTCAGTCAGATATGCCATTGCCGAATTTGCACAGTGAGCTGCGTGTGCTCTGTTTTTTGGCACTGTGTTTTTAGTTAGTTGCACAACACAAATTTTGCGATTTGTCCTTGAAATTGAAAGTCTGAGTTTAGATGGTATGTAAAATTCATTTACATGTGATTTATTAATAGATTTTCATAGCACTGCACTTGCTTTTCATTTCATTTTACTTAATGAGCAATATGGATTCCCCCATTGAGATTTACACTCACTGGCCACTTTATTAAGTACATCTTGCTAGTACCGGGTTGGACCCCCTTTTGCCTTCAGCACTGCTTTCATTCTTTGTGGCATAGGTTCAACATTCCTCAGAGATTTATGTCCATATTGACAAGACAGCATCACGCAGTTGCTGCAGATTTGTCAGCTGCACATCTATGATGCGAATCTCCAGTTCTAAAACATTCCCAAAGGTGTTCTATTGGATTGGGATCTGGTGACTGTGGAGGCCATTGGAGTACAGTGAACTCATTGTCATGTTCAAGAAACCAGATTGAGATGATCTGAGCTTTGTGACATGGTGCATTATCCTGCTGGAAGTAGCCATCAGAAGATGGGTACACTGTAGTAATAAAGGGATGAATTGCAAGAACAGAGGTATACCGCTCAGGCAAACAATTTGGATCAATTCACGACAGATGCAGGCTCTGGCTCGCCACCACACACGATGCAACAGAAAGAAGGGTCAGCCGCACACCAGAGGATAGATGAATATAGTGTATATTTATTGATCATAGGACACACAAAACACCAGGACATGAATACAGGACCTGTTAACTATGGCCAGATCTAGGAGGGTGCAGGGGTGGGCTACGCCCCCCCAGATTTCACTCATACCCCCTCAAAGCCAACAGCCACCCTCCTTCATTCTGGACACTGTGCCTTGCCGCTGAACCATTGCTTCAGACAGCAGCATTTTCCCTCTCTGCAGCGAAGGAGCCCAGCAAGGTGGGGGAGGATGCCTATAACACCCAGCCATCTAATCTGCTTAGGTTGTCCAATGGGGATCTACAATGACTCCCGAGGCAGCTGGAGTTGGTGGGCGGAGCCGGAGGTGTGGCTGTCTTCTCCACTCCTCCCACAGACCCCGTCAATGAGGTTGATCTGGTGGTTGAAGGAGGAGGAGGAAACAGCAGCCTGAGAGTCTGATTTCAAGCCATGAGGTAACACCATGACACTACCTACTGCCCCAACCCGCCACTACACTGCCCCAACCCGCCACTACACTGCCCCAACCCGCCACTACACTGCCCCAACCCGCCACTACACTAACCCGCCACTACGCTGCCCCAACCTGCAATTATTCTGCCACTACCACCCACACTAACCTGCCACTATACTATACTGAATCCTTCTTCAGCTCTACTGACCCCCATCTTCTGCCCTGCAGACCCCTGTACACTGCCTTACAAGCTAATGGTCTCTGTACAGTGCCCTATAAACTTATGACTCTATCCTCTGCTCCGCTGACCGTTTGTGCACTGCCCTGCTGAACTAACATCCTCTGCCCCTCCAACATTTTTTACTGCACCCCCACATCAGACAGGCTAAATCCGGCCCCGCTATTTATGCGTTTCACACGATCTCATGCTTAATCATAACAAAGAAAACAACAAAAGTGCTGTCTTATGTAGGTATTAGTTAATAAAGAACACCTGTCCTAATCAGCACTCCTGAAGATACACCTACTAATGCATTGTAACAAAACTATCTGCTTCAAGGTTCAATGTGTTGTATGTTCAGAGATGGTGTTCTGCATATCTTGGTTGTAACGAGTGGTTATTTGTGTTACTGTTGCCTTTCTATCATCTTAAAACAGTCTGCCCATTCTCCTCTGACATCAACAAGGCATTTTTGCCCACACAACTGCCACTCACTGGATATTTTATTTTTTTTATGTGTGTGTTTTAAATATTTGCCTACAATGTTTAAATTATTCACATTAAAATCATCTTTTATGTGTACCTGATAGAAAAAGCGAAAAGAAAAAAAACCCCTCACGTTTTCTTCAACATTTCACCTGAATGCAAGGCTTAAGGCTATGTTCACACCTATGCTGTTTGCGTTTGGTCCATTTCTGAGGTGCGTTTTTCCACATTAATTTTTTATGCATTTTTGATTCGTTTTGCTTTTTTTCCAACTTGTTGCTGGGCAAATTAAAACGCATCAAAAACACACTACATGCATTTCTGCAGCGTCTCCACTGATGTCTATCGAACCAAAAACGCAACGTTTTGCATTTAGTAAAGTCCCTAACACTTTCTAAAAAACGCACAGGGTGAAAACAAGGAGATGTAAACGTGTCCCATAGGAAATCATGTTAAATGGACTGTAGTGCGTTTCTGCAAAATGCAAAACGCACTGCAAAAAGCTTAGGTGAGAACCTAGACTTATACAGGTACAATTTTTGTAGCCTTAGGAATTCCAGAAACTGTACAGGATGCTTATGCATGTTTAATGTTTATCTAAACTCAAAAACAAAAATGCAATATATTGCAGTTTACCAGTCCTTGGATGTGGTGGCTCCATTCATTTTATATTTTCAGGATTTATCCCTTTTCCTTTACCTGGTTATCCTGGCAGTAACACAGTGCCTGTCCTAGAATGACAATCACTCACTCTACTGTATCCAAGATGGAACAGCATTGTCACTCTAGGTTGTTCTCCTAATTTGAATTACAAATCCCTCCTCCTTTCTTCATTTCCATTACATAGGAAAGCATTCTTTTGTATTTAACAGAACTTGACAGGAAAACTCACAAATAACAATGTTTTGAGACTTTAGTTCACAGGAAGGAACGAGAAGAGTGGAATCCTGGTAGGATCATTGGTAACTTTTTGGTACTTGCAGAGAATGTACTTAGGTGTCTGTTTATGAACCAGCGGTAATAGATCGCTGCTCAGTTCTCCGGCATTCTCGGAGAACACAGTTCTCCTGTGAATGCCTTTTATGAAGCAGTTCTCCGAACGAAGGGAGAGCGGTCTCCAAACGCTGGAAAACGGTCTCCAAACGCTGGAAAACGGCTGATTTTACTATAATCTCGCGAGATTACAGTAAAAGATCAGTTTACTAAGCAGAGGTAAATTATCTCTGCTTAGTTTGTGGTCCCTCCGATTCTCCAGCTCTGGGCTGGAGAATCTGGAGGGAGAACACAGATCTCCAGTGAAGGGCTGAACATGTTCTCTGCTGATCTCCTGTGACATAAACTGTGAATGACCAGAGAATAGCTGCGATCCTCTGAGTCTCATCTATTCTCTGTGTCATAAACGGACACCTAAATCTAAAAAATAAGAAAACTAATCCTGCCATCACATCAAAGAACTGATAAGCTGCAATATATTACATTTTTGTTCTTGAGTTTACCTATTCTTTATGAAACAAAAGGTTTTTTGAGTCTGTAAATGCTTGTTAGTAATTTTGTATGAAAAACTCACACAAGTTTTAACCACTTGCCCTCCTGAGGATTTACCCCCCCTTAATGACCAGGCCTCTTTTTGCTACTCGGCGCTGCACTAATTCAACTGATAATTGCGCGGTCATGCAATGCTGCACCCAAACTAAATTTACGTCCTTTTTTTCACACAAATAGAGCTTTCTTTCGGTGGTATTTGATCACCTGTGCGCTTTTTATTTTTCACGCTATAAACAAAAAAAGACCAAAAATATTGAAGAAAAATGAAAATGTTTCACGTTTAGCTATAAAAATATATAGTAAACTCAAAATTAGTTATAAATGTAGGCCAAAATGTATTCTGCTACATGTTTTTGGTAAAAAAAAAATCCCAATAAGTGTATATTGATTGCTTTGTGTGAAAGTTATAGCGTCTACAAACTATGGTATAGATACTGCAATTTACGCCTTTTTTTTTTTGCTATACAGCTCTGCGCTAGTTTAAACGGACAATTGCGCGGTCATCCAATACATAAATTAAATTTATGTCCTTTTTTCACACAATTAGAGCTTTCTTTCGGTGGTATTTGATCGCCTGTGCGTTTATTTTTTGCGCTATAAAAAAAAAAGGCTGACAATTTTGAGAAAAAAAAACAACAATATTTTGGACTTTTTGCTATAAAACATGTCCAGTAAAAAAAAATTAAAAATCAAATTTCGTCATACATTTCAGCCAAAATGCATTCTGCGACGTCTTTGCTAAAAAAAAAACCCAATACGTGTAAATTAATTGGTTTACGTGAAAGTTATAGCGTTTACAAATGGCGGGAAAGATACTGGGATTTTTAATTTTTTTTTTATACCAATAATGGCGGCAATCAGTGACTTATGGCGGGACTGCGGCGGACATTCTGACACTGGGGGGGAACTGACTTGGGGTCACTGACATCTCCAGTGACACCAATACAGTGATCAGTGCAAAGAAAAAAAAACACTGACACTGTACTAATGGCACTGGGGAGGAAGGAGTTAACTTTTTTATTTACTGAAAGGGTTAACTGTGTGAGGGGAGTGTTTTACTAGGGGGCGGGGGTGTGTACTGCACGGGACACGCTGATCGGGAGAGATAAACTCTTCTCTCTGGCACAGCATGTCAGGAGTTGACAGGGAACTGACAGAAAGCAGAGCTACTGCAGCCCTGCTCTCGGTCAGTGATTGCCGCTAATCGGCGGGACACAGCCAGTAACGACCGGCTGTGAACCGGTGACTGACATCCGCGGCCATGATTGGCAGGACAGGTAGAGCGGTGGCGCGCCTCACGCACGCCCCCTACCTGTTTTGCAAACACACATTTTAAAATGTGGTTTGGCCCAGCCGTGCTACCCTGCCAACGTATTTCTACAGTGGCTGGGTGACATGTGGTTAAACATATCTGAAAATCAGAAACTCACTTTTACTAAATTACCAACAAAGTTGTGGTACTTCATGCCATGTTCCTGAAGCGCACCAGTGATTCGCGTTATCCACATCTGAAAGGTATAAAATCAATGATTAGTAAGCAATGCATACTAAATCCACTCTTTCACTTCATACTGTACAATCTACTGTAACTAGGATATCTCTGTTAGAAGAAGAAAATAAAAAAGGGGGGTTCACATCATGTATTTGGATTTGTATCCTGGAACATCCTGCTCTCAACTATTAAATCTATTTTTAGATCCTGGTCTAAATTGTTCAATCTATTTTTAGCTATTGAAATAAACAAACAAACAGGGAGGGAAGGCCATAGAATAGGCTTTATAGGCACTGCAAATATTTTTACGAATTGCTGCATATTTTTGTATACTCAGTAAAGTAACAATTTTAATGAACGTTGTTGCAGAGTGTGTAGTCCCTCAATGGGATGATCCACTCTATGCAGTTACAAATCTCGTAGGTAGATAAAGTGTTAATGCATACAAATATACCGTATCCCGGTAAAGGGACATATTCTGATGTCAATGGCTATAGTGACACATGTTTTTTGACGATATCTCTTCTTCAGGACTTACTACATAAGAGAAAAGTTGGTGTAAATTTAGACATAACATATGTTTACCCATTATTTGGCATAGAAATTAATAAAGTTAATTTGCCTTGGCTGTGAGGGCTCAGATTCCCCTCCCCAACCCCCGCTATGATGCCTGTGTATTAAGGTATACCCAATTTAATAATTTCTATGTCAAATAATGGGTAAACATATGTTATGTCAAAATTTACACCAACTTTTCTCTTATGTAGTAAATCCTGAAGAGATCTTGGCGAAACATGTTGAGTCACTATAGCCATTGACATCAGAATATGTCCCTTTACACCTTTACCAGGATATGGTATATTTGTATACATTAACACTTTATGTACCTACGAGATTAGTAACTGCACAGTGTGGATCATCCAATTGGGGAACTACACTCTGCAGATGTTTTTACTAATTGCTGCATATTTTTGTATACTCAATAAAGTAACAATTTTAATGAACATTGTTGCAGTGCCAATAAAGTCCATTCTATGGCCTTCTCTCCCTGTTTGTTTATTTCAATAGCTTTATTAGGACGCGGCACTTGGGAGCTTTGTATATATCCTCACATTCACCACACTGTGTTTGGATACTGTAATTTTTCAATCTATTTTTAGATCTTGGTCTCAACTGTTCAATCTATGTTTAGATGTGGAGCTATTTTTAGATCCCAATTTCAATAGTTTGATCTATAGATCCTGGATCTATCTTTAGATGCTCATCTCAAATATTCAACCTATTTTTAGATATGGATCTATTTTTAGATCCGGGATCTATTTTTAGATCTTGGTCTCAACTGTTTGACCTGTTTTTAAACACTGGAACTACTTTTAGATCCTGGTCTCAACAGTTCAATCGATTTTTAAAATATTGATTCTAATTTTTTAGATCCTGGTCTCAACTGATTTTAGATCCTCGATCTATTTTTAGATCAGGAATCTATTATTAGATCAAAGATCTAAAAATACGTCCTAGATCTAAAAATAGATCCTGAATCTATTTGTAGATCCTGGTCTGAACTGTTCAATCTATGTTTAGATTCCTGGTCTCAATTAATTGACCTTTTTTACATCCTGGCTTCAAAAGTTCAATCTATCTTTAGAACCTGGATCTATCTTTAGATGCTGATCTTAACCAATCTATTTTTAGACATGGATCTATTTTTAGATCCTGGTCTCAACTGTTTGATCTGTTTTTAAACACTGGAACTACTTTTAGATCCTGGTCTCAACTGTTTGATCCATTTTTAAACATAGATCTATTTTTAGATCCTGATCTAAAACAGGCTGACATATGTGTAGATCCTGGTCTCAATTTTGCAATCTATTTTTAGATCCTGGAGCTATTTTAAGAGCCTGGTCTTAACTTCTTGATCTACTTTTAGATCCTGATCTCAACTGTTAGATCTATTTCAAAGATCCTGGATCTATTTTTAGATCCTGGTCTACACTGTCCAATCTATTTTTATATCCTGGATCTATTTTAAGATTCTGGTCTCAACAGCTTGATCCATCTTTAGATCATGATCTATTGATAGATCCTGGATCTATTTTTATACATGGATCAATTTCTCGATCCTAGATCTATTTTTAGATCCAAGTCTCAACTATTCAATCTTTTTTTACACATGGATCTATTTTTAGATCCTGGTTTCAACGGATTTAAACGGTTCAATATATGTTTAGATCCTGGTCTAAACTGTTTGATCTATTTTTACATCCTGCATCAATTTTTAGAGCCTGGAGCTATTTTATGAGCCTGGTCGCAACTGTCTGATCTATGTTGAGATCCTGGTCGCAACTGTCTGATCTATGTTGAGATCCTGGTCGCAACTGTCTGATCTATGTTGAGATCCTGGTCGCAACTGTCTGATCTATGTTGAGATCCTGGTCGCAACTGTCTGATCTATGTTGAGATCCTGGTCGCAACTGTCTGATCTATGTTGAGATCCTGGTCGCAACTGTCTGATCTATGTTGAGATCCTGGTCGCAACTGTCTGATCTATGTTGAGATCCTGGTCGCAACTGTCTGATCTATGTTGAGATCCTGGTCGCAACTGTCTGATCTATGTTGAGATCCTGGTCGCAACTGTCTGATCTATGTTGAGATCCTGGTCGCAACTGTCTGATCTATGTTGAGATCCTGGTCGCAACTGTCTGATCTATGTTGAGATCCTGGTCGCAACTGTCTGATCTATGTTGAGATCCTGGTCGCAACTGTCTGATCTATGTTGAGATCCTGGTCGCAACTGTCTGATCTATGTTGAGATCCTGGTCGCAACTGTCTGATCTATGTTGAGATCCTGGTCGCAACTGTCTGATCTATGTTGAGATCCTGGTCGCAACTGTCTGATCTATGTTGAGATCCTGGTCGCAACTGTCTGATCTATGTTGAGATCCTGGTCGCAACTGTCTGATCTATGTTGAGATCCTGGTCGCAACTGTTCACTCTATTTTTCAATCCCAGATTTATTTTAGATCCTAGTCTGAACTGTTTGATCTATCTTTAGATGCGGAATCTATCTTTAGATCCTGGTCTCAAGTGTTGAATCGATTGTTAGATCCTGAATCGATTGTTAGATCCTGAATCGATTGTTAGATCCTGAATCGATTGTTAGATCCTGAATCGATTGTTAGATCCTGAATCGATTGTTAGATCCTGAATCGATTGTTAGATCCTGAATCGATTGTTAGAACCTGGCCTCAACTGTGCAATCTATTTTAAGATCCTGGAGCTATTTTTAGACCCTGGTCTCAAGTGTTCCAGCTATTTTTAGACCCTGGTGTCAACAGTTCAGTCAGTTTTTTTAACCCCGATCTATTGTTAGATCCTGATCTTAACTGTTAGATCTATTTTAGAACTGGATCTATTATTAGATCCTGATCTCAACAGTTCAAGCGATTTGTAAACATGGATCTATTTTTAGATCCTGGTCTCAACTGTTCAATCTATATTTAGACCTGGATCTAATTTTAGATCCTGGTTTCAACAGTTCCATCAATCTTTAGATGTTAGTCTCGACTATTCAATCTATTTTATACCTGGCTGGATCTAGGGAGGTGCTGAGGTGGGCTGGACCCTCCCAGATGTCACTTGTGCCCCCCCCCCCCCAAAGCCTCCTGTGCCCGACTGCTGAGTTTCATTTCTTATCCCTGCACGCAGAGAAGGCACAGGCACCAGCGCTCCTCCTAACACAGCACATAGCTGTGAGCTTGGATTCCTACATGCAGCCACGATCTGTACAATAGTGTGGGGGCATGTACATAGTGGAATAAGAAGTGTGAAGTGGGCAGGATTGCTGGAGGAATGGGTGCCACATTGCTGGCTTGCTGAGGGGGCGGAGCAGTGCCATGAGCTGCATGCAGTTTGGAAGGGGAGGGGGAAGCTCAGAGTGGAGAACGGAAGGCGGGTGAGTTGGTCTGCGGAGCATGGGGCAGTTATGTTTGGGGTGGGGAGGGCAGAAATCATTACATTCAGTGTGTGGACGGGTCACAGCAGGAGGTAGAAATACTGTCTACGTTCAGCCAGACAAGTTATCCCTCATTATTCCTCTGGTTCTCTCCACTGGTATATTTGTAGAGTTATACCGCATGCTATGGAGCTCTGATACACATGCAACATTCCTGCGGTCTGCAGATATACAGTATATAGCATTACCCTGCTGTTATCATACTTCTTTACATTATAACCTCTTATATATCATCTCACCTCCCTGACATGTCTGCACTTAGAACATCAGGGTGAAAAATCCCTATAGTGTCCCCAGCTACTATAAAGGAATCTAACCTTCCTGATGTTATAGAACGATGCTATAACTCATCTATATACTATTACAGAACGATGCTATAACTCATCTATATACTATTACAGAACGATGCTATAACTCATCTATATACTATTACAGGTACTATATTATATAGCATGGACTAATCACATATGTGTGTACATTCACATCAGTCTTTGCCCCAAGGAGCTTACAAGGTGCTGACATCACATGCATACACGGCCAATTTATAAACAGGAGTCAATTAACCTAATCAGCATGTGCTTCCAGGCACAGGGAGAATATGCAAACACGGCACAGTTAGGCTCCATTCACATCTGAGTTTAGCGGGTTTTAGATGCATATTTTACCACGATTTTTGCGCATTTTCATACAGCGTTTTTAGCCATTTTTGAGCTTTTTTTTTTTATTAGCCAATAGAGAAAAATCTCATCTGTTGCATTATTTGACGCTAGGTTTTTCTGCATCTTTAGCTTTTCCATCAGCTTTTATTTCTTTTTTTAATATTATTGTTAATTTATTATTTTGTTTTTTGTTAGGGTAAGGGGTTGGAGTAAAGGTTAGGGTTAGGATTAGGGTTTGGGTTATGGTTAGTATTGTATTTATTTTCTTTTTATTTATTTTTGTTAGGGTTAGGGTGTTAATAATAATGATGATAATAAATGTAAAAAAAATAAAACTTAAAAAAAAAAAAAAAAATCAAATACTATGTAATAATACATATATAAATAATTAACCCCGAACCTTAACCCCCTAATCTTTAAAAAAATATTAAATACATAAGAAGAAACACCTAAACCCAAACAAAAAAAATACAATAATAATAATAATAATGATAAAATTAATAAATGTAAAATACAAAAATAATCATAAATACTATGTAATAATAAATAATAATAATAATAAACCCATAACCTTAACCCCCTAACCTTTATAAAAGTAATAAAATAATAACAATAATAATTATTGTATTTCTTTTGTTTGGGTGTTTTTTATAATAATAATTTATTTCATATATTTTATTAAGGTTAGGGGTTAATTATTATTTATTAATCATGATTTTTCATTTATATGTCAATTTACTCTACATTTAATTTATTCATATATTACAAAAAAATGCACCAATCGCACATTTCTATTCTTTTCTACAGGAATAAAAATGAGCCAAAAACGTGCAAATCTGCCCAATTAGAGCTACAAAAGCTCAGACGACTAGAGTAATATTGATTTTCTTTTCCCCTGAGCATTTTGGAGCTTCGCACTACAAAACACAGGTGTGACTTGGGCCTTAGTGCCCATGTTGGGATTTGAACTTAGGACCCCAGTGCTGCAAGGCAGGCATGCTAAGACCTAAACCACTGTACTAGCCATACAGTATCTCTTATATGACTCTATATACGATCTAACTTTCCTGACGTGTGCAGTATTAGGGTGATGCTATAACTCGTCTGTATGTTATGCCCTATAGGGGATATAACATTCCTGACGTGTCTTTTGCTACTGGTCTGATGTTATAACTCCTGATCCACTTGTACTGAATTATAATGTAGCTGTACTCCCTTCTTTTATAGGCTTCATTCACATGGCTTTAATGGGGCTTTGTATGGGGATTGGGTGCATGGGGAGCGGTCACTTCCGGGAGAACACAGTAATTGCTAGTGGCTATAGCCGCTGGTAATAATCATATACTAAAAATCCAACATGCTGGTTGTACCCAAGTTGATCGATGGATCAAGTTAATTTCAACAGCCTGCTCATACAAGGATCAAATCTCAGCTGGTCTCCGCTAAGCCAGCTGAGATTCGAATCATCTATGCCTGGCTTAAGTTACAAGAGAACCATAATGTTTTCCTGGGTACTTCAAAACTCTGTAATAAGATGTGATATTGTAGAATAATACACAAGGACCGGGAATAATAAGCCCATAGTCCGGTGTACAAGTTTTACTCTTTCAATGAAAGGTTAAAGGGTGAGAGTGTTCCATCAGTTCGGTGAGATGGCTAAGAAACCAGAAATAACGGAAAATAGGAAAATGACTGACAATGTAAATAGCATTAGCTACTTAAAGTGAGCGCAGGACAAAGCAAGTGTTCTTATGTATTTTAAAGAAGGACTGGTTATCAGCACTATGAGAGCCATCTGTTAACATAAGGGAGGAGGAACGGAGAAACATTCTAAAGAGAAGCCTCCTGGAGGAGAACAGCACAACCCTGGAAGTGTGAGAGGAAGAAATCTGGAGCATTCTGTCCCCTGGCTGGGGAAAACTGTCTTGATCTATATGTTATATAGGTCAGAATCTAAGCTGGGAGCATAGAGAATGCACAATGTGATGAAAGGTGAACAAGGAAGAAGTCTTTGGAATTATAACCAAGATAAAAGTGGAACACTGTTAGGGAACTTGCTTTGGACTTTTCTGTGATTGTTTTTTTCATGGTGAAGGTGTACTATCATTAATGCACATAATTGTTTTAAAATATCTATATGCTGATTTATTTTTCCCCAACACTTTTTGTTGGTATTTTTATGATGGAATTCGGTATAAATAATAGTGGTAATTTTAGGTAGCGCTGCACCAGCAGTGGTTAAGGAGACAGTCCGTGCTGCCATTAAAGTGGAACTAAAGGGTGAATACTTACGTGTCCAAACAGTCCAATGCTGGTGCCCGAATCTTTTTATGAGTGCAGGTCTTTAGGTCTCTTCATTGGCTGGCATGTGATGGCATCACTCTTGCGCCTGCACAGGAGCTAGTCATCCTGGCACTCAGAGACTGGCCTGGTACTGTAGGCTGAGCTGTATATGTGCAGCTCAGTTTACAGCATCGCAGAAGAAAGCAAGCAGGCACGTAGAGGCATTTTATTGAAGAAGAGATAGTGCATGTCTCTTCTGCAATAAACGCCTGCCTACTTGCTGTTTCTTATAGTGGGATTTCAGTGACACTTTAAAAAGTAACTCCACTTTTATTGAGAAGAATTAAAAAAAAAACATTCCCCTCTGGGTGATCTGTGTACATTGCAAGGATTTTAAAAGACTTTGCTGCAGATTCCTACCTTTTGTTAACCTGAGGAAATAGCTATTTCTCTGTGTCCATGTGCAAAATGAATGTGAATGAGAGTGATTTCATAATCATCAATCAGCTGCTGCATTTGCGGGGCTCTAATGAGGAAAGTTGCAGGGTCTACATCCCTTTAAACATGATTTCCCTATGGGAGTTTCTCACCAAAAATGACCTAATAGTTGCAGGGGATGGCCAAAATCTGACTTGTATCTTAGTGTAGACTTCTGGGAAAATCAGCCATTCTCACAAACAGGAAATGACATTTCTAGGGTGCGTTCTGTACATCATCTGTGTACAGAATGCCTCCAGATCACCATTTTCCATTGTATTTTACAGAAAATTCCAATGTTGCAAATTGAAAAGGAAAGCCAATTTATAAGACCATTCAAATACAATATGACTTGAGTCGCATTTGTACATTTGTATTTTTATTTTGCCATTTCCCCCCCCCACGAAAGTGGAATGACACATCCCTATACTGGGACTGACTTTTTTTTCTACAGGTTTCAACAAAGTTTGATGAAAGCTTGCTATACACACACTGTCTTGGAGGACAAGTTGAAGTCTGCATGAACAAGGCTTTATGGTGTACACACCAACTACCTGGTTCAGTTTAGGACAGGATGATGCTGACTCATTGTCTAGGGAACAGGCTGAATGGGAAGAGGTGATCCTGGAAGCTGTCATCCTAATTCAGGAAAAAAGTAGGTCACCTACCTGCCTGTGAAGTAGATGTGTATAAAACACAAGACTGGTTTGGTTGGGCAAAATTACAAATCCTCAGGATGGTAAAACAGTGATCATTTTTCTATTTAGCAGTATCTAGCCATTACTAGATTTGTCCCAAGGTCAGTACATGATGCATTAAGGAAAACATTTCCGAAGGAGCATCGTAAATTGCATGTAGCTGCCACAAACATTTGCAAATGAACACAAGCAAGGCCTCTACCTTTATCAAAACGTTAAGAACACAATATTGCACTCTACCGTTCTCATGATGCGGGGCTTTACTTTTCTGGCTTTTGTTGAATATACAAAGGCTCTGCGCACAGCTCGTATTGCCAAGGTATAACAACGATTCTTTCGGCCTCGAAAATGCTGCAAATGAAGAAAATTAGTTGTAAGAATGTAGGTTTTTGCCATAATTTAAATGAAATCTTCTTAAATAAAAAATCAATTTTCCCACATGTGAGAAAAATAAATAAACAAATAAATGCAGATTTTGCTGAAATACTCATCTCCTCCCCAGGGCTGTCCTTGAAGACTCATCACTCTGTGGTGCGGTGCCAATTCTCTTCTGGGATGGAAGGAGCCCAGTGTCACCTCTGAGCCCAGGCAGTCATAGACTTGCCTCCTGGGAGTGCATCATCATGCCAGTCTGAGATCACCATATTGCTGCTCAGAACAGCAAATAAGCACCATTATACAAACATCGCTGAGTGTAGGAGCACCCACCGCCAATGATAAGTGGAAGATTACCTGGGGCCAGTCAGTACTGGACTTCAGGGAGGGGGTGGGTAGAAAAAGGTGGCGTTGAGCTTTACATATACTATTGTAAAAACACTATTAAGATGTTTTTCCTATTCTGCGCTTTTGGTAAATTAGTTAGATAGGCCTATTGGTGGTCTTGTTAAACACTGATCACACTATGCAGGAAAGTACAGTGTGGTCAATGTTCTGGCTGTGCCAAGAACTTAGCCTGCTCTCCTCTTCTCCCGCCCCCCCCCCCTCCTCACAGCCATTCACTGGGAAGATCAGTGTGCTGCTGTTTCGCTACCCTCACCTCTCTATGCAGATGAACAAAGGGTGATCACTTATATAAAACTGGAAAAAAAAGGTATCTATAATTTTTTTTTATAGGCATATACAAAGGTTTTACCTTTCATTTCTATTTTAAACTGAATGGGTTGTTTTACAAGGTGAGTGATTAGATATACTATAAATTAATTTCCAGGTCTTATGGAACACCTACTAATTATTATATTTACACCTCAATAGACATTAGCATGAACAGTGACTTGAGGTTATAAAGATAAACAAAAGAATTAGGAATGTGGTCTATGTGGCTCCCAAGGATGCAAAAATATATTTTTTAGTAACAATAATGAAATTAAACAAATGATAATAATGGCCAGAAAGGAAACACAGACAGTGAACATTTTAGTGCTCCCTTAGATTGGTGGCAATTGCAAAAGAAAATGCTCCTCATGTTGGTGGTCAGCGTAAAGAATGTTCCTCCTCACTTTGGTGGTCAGCGGGAAGAATGCTCCTCACGTTGGTGGTCAACGGGAAGAATGCTCCTTATGTTGGTGGTCAGTGGGAAGAACGCTACTCACGTTGGTGGTCAAAAGGACACACAGACAGTGAACATTTTAGCGCTCCCTTAGATTGGTGGTAATTGGAAACGAGAATGCTCATCACGTTGGTGGTCAGAGGTAAGAATGCTCCTTACGTTGGTGGTCAGCGTCAAGAATGTTTCTCCTTACGCTGGCGGCCAGCGGCAAGAACGCTCCTCGCGTTGGCGGCCAGAACGCTCCTCGCGTTGGCGGCCAGAACGCTCCTCGCGTTGGCGGCCAGAACGCTCCTCGCGTTGGCGGCCAGAATGCTACTCAACATTGGTGGTCAGAAAGGAAACCCAGACAGTGAACATTTTAGCTCTCCCTTAGATTGGTGGTAATTGGAAAAGAGAATGCTCCTCACGTTAATAGTCAGCAGGAAGAATGCTCCTCATGTTGGTGGTCAGCGGGAAGAATGCTCCTTATGTTGGTCAGTGAGAAGAATGCTACTCACGTTGGTGGTCAGAAAGGACACACAGACATTGAACATTTTAGCGCTCCCTTAGATTGGTGGTAATTGGAAACGAGAATGCTCATCACGTTGGTGGTCAGAGGTAAGAATGCTCCTTACGTTGGTGGTCAGCATCAAGAATGTTTCTCCTTACGCTGGAGGTCAGCGGGAAGAATGTTTCTCCTTATGCTGGAGGTCAGCGGGAAGAATGTTTCTCCTTACTTTGGCGGTCAGCGGGAAGAACGCTCCTCACGTTGGCAGTCAGCGGGAAGAACGCTCCTCACGTTGGCGGTCAGCGGGAAGAACGCTCCTCACGTTGGCGGTCAGCGGGAAGAACGCTCCTCACGTTGGCGGTCAGCGGGAAGAACGCTCCTCACGTTGGCGGTCAGCGGGAAGAACGCTCCTCACGTTGGCGGTCAGCGGGAAGAACGCTCCTCACGTTGGCGGTCAGCGGGAAGAACGCTCCTCACGTTGGCGGTCAGCGGGAAGAACGCTCCTCACGTTGGCGGTCAGCGGGAAGAACGCTCCTCACGTTGGCGGTCAGCGGGAAGAACGCTCCTCACGTTGGCGGTCAGCGGGAAGAACGCTCCTCACGTTGGCGGTCAGCGGGAAGAACGCTCCTCACGTTGGCGGTCAGCGGGAAGAACGCTCCTCACGTTGGCGGTCAGCGGGAAGAACGCTCCTCACGTTGGCGGTCAGCGGGAAGAACGCTCCTCACGTTGGCGGTCAGCGGGAAGAACGCTCCTCACGTTGGCGGTCAGCGGGAAGAACGCTCCTCACGTTGGCGGTCAGCGGGAAGAACGCTCCTCACGTTGGCGGTCAGCGGGAAGAACGCTCCTCACGTTGGCGGTCAGCGGGAAGAACGCTCCTCACGTTGGCGGTCAGCGGGAAGAACGCTCCTCACGTTGGCGGTCAGCGGGAAGAACGCTCCTCACGTTGGCGGTCAGCGGGAAGAACGCTCCTCACGTTGGCGGTCAGCGGGAAGAACGCTCCTCACGTTGGCGGTCAGCGGGAAGAACGCTCCTCACGTTGGCGGTCAGCGGGAAGAACGCTCCTCACGTTGGCGGTCAGCGGGAAGAACGCTCCTCACGTTGGCGGTCAGCGGGAAGAACGCTCCTCACGTTGGCGGTCAGCGGGAAGAACGCTCCTACATTGGCGGTCAGCGGGAAGAACGCTCCTACATTGGCGGTCAGCGGGAAGAACGCTCCTACATTGGCGGTCAGCGGGAAGAACGCTCCTACATTGGCGGTCAGCGGGAAGAACGCTCCTACATTGGCGGTCAGCGGGAAGAACGCTCCTACATTGGCGGTCAGCGGGAAGAACGCTCCTACATTGGCGGTCAGCGGGAAGAACGCTCCTACATTGGCGGTCAGCGGGAAGAATGCTCCTACATTGGGGGTCAGCGGGAAGAACGCTCCTACATTGGGGGTCAGCGGGAAGAACGCTCCTACATTGGTGGTCAGCGGGACAAATGTCCCTCACAGATAAGTGAAAAAAACTAATGGTATCAGTGGTAGCTTATCTGAGAGGCAGAAACTGCTCATTGCTCAAGGAACCCCTGGCAACTTTTGCAGGAACCTTAGCGGTCCACAGAGGAATGGTCGACAAAGGATGTTATAAGCTGTAGATGGTGCGTAGACCGGGTGGGACGGTGCGTAGACCGGGTGGGACGGTGCGTAGACCGGGTGGGACGGTGCGGGTTGTTATAAAGCCTGTCTTGTGCACGCACCTTTATACTAAGCTTTGCAAAAACAGAGAACTTCTTATGTATCTTATAGGACCACAAAATCATTAAACCTTATAGAGCGAAGTAAGAATGGGATGGGTCGGATGGTTAATTGTCCACGTTGAGCACACTCTGGAGCAGGCGGAGTTAGATTTGCCACCTCATCCCTTTAAACCCGAACACATATTAATGACACAGGTTGTAAGGATGATTTCATGCAGATAAGGCACTGGGTGAGTTTAATTACCACCTTAATCAGCCCCAGAACCTGTGTCATTAATATGTGTTCGGGTTGAAACGGGCAGACTGACAACTCATGGGGCCCCCGGGCAATAGGGGATCATGGGGCCCCTGTGTCCTTGCCCACACTCAAAGCACACCCAAAAAAAGCCTATAAAAAGGTACCAGGGGCATTTCATGGGGCCCCCTACTGACCCTGGGCCCTGCGGCAGTGCCCCAGTGCTTGAATGGTCAGTCCGCCCCTGGGTTGAAAGGGATGAGGTGGAGTCCAGGCAGCTTCTTGCTCAGCACAGTGCGGATGGTTCTATTGTGGATATATAAATACAGACTCCACTCACCTCTACATCTGATGGCAGAACGCACGAACAAACCACACATCTCAATGACAGCTGTCAAATCGGATTGCCCCGGTTTCATGCATCCCAATGCAGGCCATTCCAGCTATCTGTCAGGCAGGACGATGACTGGAAGCAGCATGCAGGAAGAGGCACACAGGGCATCTCCGGGGTCACAGAGCTCATCACTCCCCTCAGACAGGTCCTCCGTGTCCATCTGACTTACCCGAGCATGTTTGAGCACCTCCTGAACCTTCCAGTACCGATCCGCACCTCGGTTCCGAATCCAGCGCGACAAACTTAGGAACACCATGCTGTGCCCTCTACTGGATGCCCCAATTGCCCTTAACAAAGATGGATTCCGTACGCCCTCTAACTTTGACACTTTTGGTACGTGCGTCCGGACGTCACGCTCCCCCCCCCTCCATCGAGCTTTATTGACTACAATGTTCTAACCAGAGCTGGAACAGATGTTCCGTTGGTTTTCTGTAGAAAGGTGTGGCGCAGCGCTGCATGTACAGGATGAGTGGCAGTGAGGGCAGTTCATAGTATAGCAGTGTAGATGGTATTCCTGTAATGGGTCATTCAACTTGTAATTTCTACTACTAGTCTATGTAAACGTTCAATACGCTTGTTCTAAAGCCCTGTTTATCCTGCACATACGTGTTTATGTTAGGTACTTAGAACTTTTTTTTAATCTTCTGTTGTATGAATTTCTGCGCCCCTTCATGTCTACACGCGTGTACTCTAGTCATGGCTGCATGCAGGGCCGTGCTGCTCCTGAGGCCAATAGAGCGGCTGCCTCAGGAAGACACGAGGAGGAAGGCTGGCCATACATTATACAATTTTCTTTAGAAAATTGCTTTAGATTTACCAAAAACCATATAATATGAAGTCAAACCCAAACAACACTTTCAGTTGTATCCAATTAGGCAGGCCCTTGCACTACGCACTTGAAGGTAAATCTAAAGGAAATTGGGCAGAAATTGGACAGAAAATTGTATAGTGTATGGCCAGCCGAACGGTGGCGCTGAGGTCGGGGAGTCTACAGTATACTGGACTGTCTGTCCTCAGTACAGCTCGGTGTCAGCAAGCCCCCCAGGCCCGGACGCTGCAGTCCGTCCTCGGTACAGCTCGGTGTCAGCGAACTCCTATGCCCGGATGCTGCAGTCTGTCCTCGGTATAGCTCGGTGTCAGCAAGCCCCCGGGCCGGGACGCTGCAGTCTGTCCTTGGCACAGCTCGGTGTCAGCGAACTCCCATGCCCGACACTGCAGTCTGTCCTCGATGTCAGCAAGCTCCCAGGCCTGGACGCTGCAGTCCGTCCTCGGTACAGCTTGGTGTCAGCGAACTCCCATGCCCGACACTGCAGTCTGTCCTCGGTGTCAGCAAGCTCCCAGGGCCGGACACTGCAGTCTGTCCTCGGTGTCAGCAAGCTCCCAGGGCCGGACACTGCAGTCTGTCCTCGGTGTCCGCAAACTCCCAGGCCCGGACACTGCAGTCTGTCCTCGGTGTCAGCAAGCTCCCAGGGCCGGACACTGCAGTCTGTCCTCGGTGTCAGCAAGCTCCCAGGGCCGGACACTGCAGTCTGTCCTCGGTGTCAGCAAGCTCCCAGGGCCGGACACTGCAGTCTGTCCTCGGTGTCAGCGAGCTCCCGGGCCTGGACGCTGCAGTCTGTAATCGGTACAGCTCGGTGTCAGCGAACTCCCATGCCCGGACGCTGCAGTCCGTCCTCGGTACAGCTTGGTGTCAGCAAACTCCCAGGCCCGGACACTGCAGTCTGTCCTCGGTGTCAGCGAGCTCCCGGGCCTGGACGCTGCAGTCTGTCCTCGGTACAGCTCGGTGTCAGTGAGCCCCCCAGGCCCGGACGCTGCAGTCTGTCCTCGGTACAGCTCGGTGTCAGCGAGCCCCCCAGGCCCAGACGCTGCAGTCTGTCCTCGGTACAGCTTGGTGTCAGCGAATTCCCTGGCCCGGACACTGCGGTCTGTCCTCGGTGTCAGCAAGCTCCCAGGCCCGGATGCTGCAGTCTCTCCTCGGTGTCAGCAAGCTCCCAGGCCCGGACACTGCAGTCTGTCCTCGGTGTCAGCGAACTCCCAGGCCCGGACACTGCAGTCTGTCCTCGGTGTCAGCAAGCTCCCAGGCCTGGACGCTGCAGTCTGTCCTCGGTACAGCTTGGTGTCAGCGAATTCCCTGGCCCGGACACTGCGGTCTGTCCTCGGTGTCAGCAAGCTCCCAGGCCCGGACACTGCAGTCTGTCCTCGGTACAGCTTGGTGTCAGCGAATTCCTTGGCCCGGACACTGCGGTCTGTCCTCGGTGTCAGCAAGCTCCCAGGCCTGGACACTGCAGTCTGTCCTCGGTGTCAGCGAACTCCCAGGCCCGGACACTGCAGTCTGTCCTCGGTGTCAGCAAGCTCCCAGGCCTGGACGCTGCAGTCTGTCCTCGGAACAGCTCGGTGTCGGCAAGCTCACAGGCCCAGACGCTGCAGTCTGTCCTCGGTACAGCTTGATGTCAGGGAGCTCCTGGGCCTGGATGCTGCAGTCTGTCCTCAGTACAGCTCCGTGTTAGCGTGCTCCCAGGCCTGGACACTGCGGCTGCACTGCTATCCTACACAGCGGGGAGCATCTTCAGTGACATGGAGCCTGTTAAGGCCAAGTGTATGTTGGGTGTTTATCCCCATTGCAAAGGACTCTGGGATTTAGATGTGGCCGGAAGGCACAGGCGCACAGTCCAGACCCGCTGCAGGAAGCTGGTAAAACTCTGTGACTACCTGGATGGTGCACCAAATGCTACTGATGTAGGGTTGCCACCTCATCCCCTTAAAACCAAATACATATTAACCACTTGCCTACCGGGTACTCTCACCCCCTTCCTGCCCAGGCAAATTTTCAGCTTTCAGCGCTCTCATACTTTGACTGACAAGTGCGTGGTCATGCAACACTTTATTATTTTTTTTTAGACAAGTAGAGCTTTCTTTTGGTGGCATTTGATCACCACTGGGGTTTTTTCATTTTTTTGCTAAACAAACAAAAAAAGACCAAAAATTAAGAAAAAAAAATGTTTTTCTTAATTTCTGTTATAAAGTTTTGTAAATAAGTCATTTTTCTCCTTGACTGATGGGCAATGTTAGGTGGCACTGATGGGCACTGATAGGCTGCACTGATTCAACTGATGGGCACCGATTGCCAGCACTGATGGGCAGTATTGGCTGCACTGAGGAGGCTATGCTCATCACCAGCACACTGATGATCAGTGTCCTGATGATTAGTGTAGATGTCCCCTGGCAAAATGCCACTTAATGGCTCTCCTATCTTCACGTGCTGTCAGTGTGAGGAGAGGACTGCCGATAATCAGCATTTTTTATTTACCCCGTGATCAGCTGTGATTGGACACAGCTGGTCACATGGTAAAAGCGGCTGTGATTGGCCCGTTCCCTGGTCATACGATCAGCTGTGTCTGAAGGACACAGCGACCACAGATCACGCAGTGCGCACCCCTGGACGTCCATGGACACCCTCACAGAACTAGCCAACCGCGCTGTAGCCTTCTTTTGGCTATAGCACGGTCGGTAACTGGTTAATTACACGAATTCTGAGGTTAATTTAATTCAGATAAGGCATTCAGGTGAGTTTAATTAGCACCTTAATCAGCCACAGAACCTGTGTAAATACTATGTATTCGGTTTTAAAGGGATAAGGTGACAACCCTATACTAACGTTTGCATTTCAGACATTTGGCCCTGGGCCCATACTGCCCTAAGGCCTGATTCCATAGTTTCCAACATTTCAAAGAAGTTTCTAGGGACACTTTTTTTGCTGGGTGTCCAAGCCATTGCCAGTGGAGAATTCATCTAAAATGGTGGGGAATTCATCTAAAATGTCCATGGTTCTACAAGAAACATATCAATAACCACTTTCCCACCACCATATAGCAGAAACACTTCTACAGGGCGGTAGGGCTGCACAAAATCACATATATTTACGTGATTTTGCATTTCTGAGTAGGGGGCATGTGTGAGCCGTGCACGCACGCCCTACTCACGACGCCATTGGCGGCCTCAGCTGTTGATCACTGGGTCCCGGACGGTGATTCCCCACCGGCGACCGCCCAGTATTGTAGAAATACGGGGTATGGTGAAATTCTTTAAGAAAGAAAATTGTCTTCTCAGTAAGGGCCTGATTAACCAAGGTCTTAGCTTCATTAGTGAAGACAGCTAATGGATCCTGTTTTAGTTTGGTATATGTATGTTTGTCGGAAAGTATTCTAAGTTCCTCAGCAGTGTATTCATCTCTGTTTTGTACATCTATACCACCACCTTTATCAGCAGATTTTATAACCAAGTCATGGTTGATGATTAGCGACGCCAAGGCTTTCTGTTCATGTACAGAAAGATTATGATCCCAGGGTTTGACTTTGGGATTATTGGAAGACATATCTAGCAATTTGGAATATACCATGTGATAGAACGATTCCAGGCATGGACCTTTAGGTTGTGTGGGGTAAAAATTGGATTTGGGACTTAAAATAATGTGTTTGATAGGAGGAGATGACATGAGATGTTGAGTAAAGAAATGAGCTTTAGACTTGGAGGGATCAGTAGATTCCAAGAGGCCAGTGTTATCCCTGTATAATTCACCTAATATAGCTAGGGCAGCCTGATCATCCAAGGAGATCTTGGGAACAGGTTCCCTCGTGATCTCCAGTACTGGATGGGCGATGGGAGTTCTTTTTATCAGCCTGTATGCTGTAGAATCTTTTCAAGCTGAGATTATGGACACATTTATTAAGGTCTTAATACATGCTGTTCATGAGTGATCTCTCACATACAGATATTCATCTATAATGTGTTGTATATTATTATTTATTATTATTCATTATTATTTTTTAGCTTCAAATGCTTTTAGAATTTTGCTGTGCAAGTAAATGTTATTTACATTCACTTTTCATATTTTAATTTGTTCTGACCGGCAATAATTATTATCACCATAGGTGTCACTATTTGCATTGTTGCCTACATGAAAATTGGTCCTATGATTGAGTCAGCCTCTTTATATTCACTAAGTCCAGATTGGCTCCTTTTGTAGCTCCATAGTGATAGTACTGACCGCATCCCCGGCCTCCCGTTCTATATCTAGCGGCTGCCATTACTGGGCTATGGTCTGAAGAAGGAGCTTCTGCACATGCTCTGAAACGCGTTGCCACCCACTTTGACGTGAGATCCATCGTGTGCATTCCATGCCTGTCCCGAAAGTGCGGTGCTCATCTTGCCTATGCGTTCCACCCTCCTCACAACTGCTGGTCGGTCGAATGACAGTTCCTTGAACCAGATCACTAAGTCTGTTCCTCTGCTATCCTGCATGTTCTGTTTTATTATGTTATTTAAAAAACTACAGAAACATTTCTAGTGACAGTAAAATTATATTTAGTACATAGGTATGATATTTCAGAGATCATAACAAAACTGAGATTTACAGATTATAGCAAAAACTAGTCAACTTTGACACACAGTAAGCACAGTAGAGCTTGTTCACACTATATGTGGTGACCTGCATTTTTCCACAATGGACAAACACAGGTCACTGCTAGGGCACATAGAAATCAGTTGTTTTCTATGTGCCCCAGTCACACCACAATGCTGGTGTGATGTGCGGTGTATTGCAGTGTGGAAAAATGCAACATGTCTGCACTGCATGGCACTACATGTCACTGCACAGCAGCTCAATGCAATGTGACACTTCAAATAAAGTAAAAACTTTAAAGAAAAGAAGCATCCTACAGCTCCCTGCCGGTGCCAGAACTGCGCTAGACTGCAGGTAAAACGCGGTAAAACTATGCTGGCTAATGTAAACCTAGCCTTAGACTACATTCACAAAGGTAATAGAGGGAGGGGAGAGGGAGGCCCATATTAAGGTCTCACCCCTTGTTGGCAGGTTTCAGTGTTGCCACACCCCTTATTAACAGGAAAATGGAAAACCTGCCTTTGGTGAGGAAATTTATTCTGGTTGATGCCAAATGCACCTGAGCTGATTGGGACCTTTTGGCTGAGAAGTACTTTTGGCTGTGCTTTAATTATGTATATGCGGTTTTGTCCATTTGGTGCACCTCTGAGGGCCCCTTCCCTCTTCGATCCAATGTTCATGGTCCTCATTGGCTTTCTACAAACTTTTTGATGCCATTATATGTTATATCTCCCTGAGGAAGCGGGTTATTGTCCTGCACAACGCGTCGGAGAAAGAATGGAAATACCAATTTGGAGCTAACATGTCAGCTATGATTCTTATGTTACCTAAGGTTTTGCCCTGTATTATGTGTTGAACCTGTTTCTTATAAGCATTACATGCTTTTTATGATGAGCTTTGTGACTGCTCAAATATCACTACCACATCTGTGGTTTTAACTTTGTCAAAGTTGTATTTTTTATATTTTCTGATTTTATAATCATTACTTGGTATGGTGCCTTATAAAACCCAATTAGTTTTTTTTTCTAGATGGGGTTTTCATGTTTTCCTAAATTCACAAAGCTTTACCACAAGGCAGTAATAAGGATCTTTATTTGAGCCATATGACTTTAATTTTAAAATATTATTGGATTCATCCATTCACTGGATAGAAATGACTCACTTTTTGGAAACTAAGCATGCATATGCATTTTGTCTCTGCATTTTCTTTTAAGTCATATCCTAAAGTAAACACTAGGTGGAGCCCTTACACAACACATTGTAATTACTAAAGCTCATCTGCAGGTTCTGTTGAAGTTTAAAGCCTAATTCCAGCTTTTAGTGAAGTTTAAGGCTACATTCACACCTGCAAATGTACCCACAATGCGATTAGATGCAAGAACTCCACGATTAGCTGCGGGAGGCAGCCCCATTGAAAGCTATTACATGCAAGTGGCTGCGATTAGCCTCCCATTGCTTTCCATGGGGCTGCCTCTTACAGGTAATCGCAGGAGCCCCCGCTGGGTTTCTTGCATCTAATCATGGTGCAGATTCTCATATGGGGTTGCTTAGCTCGGTGGTAGATGGTTTTTAATGAGTTCATGGCAGTCCAAACTGTGGATAAAGGCTTGGTGGCAGGGGCGGACTGACCATTTGAACACTCGGGCACTGCCCGAGGGCCTTGGGTCAGTAAGGGGCCCCTTGAAATGCCCCTGGTACCTTTTTATAGTTTTTTTTGGGTGTGCTTTGAGTGTGGGCAAGGACACAGGGGCCCCATGATCCCCTACTGCCTGGGGGCCCCACGAGTTGTCAGTCCGCCCCTGCTTGGTGGCCCACTTTTATTGAAAACTACAGTAAAAGAGAAGTTCAGTACCTCTGTTGCTCATGCAGGGTATTTCAGTTTCACACAGCAAAATGTAAAATAGAATACCAAGCTACCTGGCTGTCTTTCCTGAAGCACCACTGCTCTTGTCTCTGGTCTCTCAGACCTGGCTCCCTTGGTTTTCCTGGATCCCTCTCCTGGTAGGGGTTCTCCTGACACCCCGAGTTCTCTGACTCTCTTGAAACTTAGACTCCCTCCAGTCCCCTGGACTCAATAGTTGCCTCAGCTCTCTCAGTCCTACAGACTCGTTCAGCTGTCTCAACTCTCCCAGTCCTGCGAGTAAGGAATGTCTCCCACATGGAGTTCTGTTTCCCGAGTTCCAACCCCCCCCCATTACATTTCCCCCCCTGTGCACCCCTACTGTGTTTCCCGGGTTTTGTGCCACTAGGTAGAGGGGAGGGAGACTAGTATATGTCTGCTGAGCTTCCCTACCTAGTGAGAACTTGGAGCAATATGTATTACATCATTGTCGGCTGCTGTAGCAGGAAAAGAAGCTAATAAGCTTCAGTGGAAGGCAGGTGAGACTTTAGGGGTCTAAAAGACCCCTAATTTTTTTCTTCTCTTTTTTTTCTGTTTGTTTTTGGTGTGACAGTGGACAGCTGTCTTTAGTTGTGATAGTCAGAGTTATGTTAATGTTATTGTAACTTATGTGCCGTTGCTAGCCCCTGCGTGGGCGTACCTTTTGCCTTGTTGGAGTTTGAGCACTGTTTTCTTTATTATGCCCCTTTTTTTTTTATCGGTGCAATTGATAGCCCCAGCGCGGGCATGTTTTGTTGCCTTTGTTTTATACTGTTTAAAATTAATAAAAATCATTGAAATATAAAAGACCCCTAATGTCTCATTAAAGAGAACCTGTCATAACAAAATAGTATCATATAGGGGACTTTTGATCCTCTATGTCACAGGTGTCAAACACAAGGCCTGTGGGCCAAATCTGGCCCTCCAGGCCATTTCATATGGCCCTTGCACCCCTCCAGGTACCCTCTTGTCTCTGCCCCCACCTTGTCTCAGCAGTCAGCAGCAGAGAGGAGAATAGAACTCCTCTGCCAAATCCTGCACCTCTCGGTGCAGCTGCAGAATCCCCTCATCTCTGCCTCCCCTGGTCTCGGCATTCAGCAGACTCTGGTAACTGACTCCACTCCTCCTCTGGTCCTCCTCCAGACCCTGCACTTTCTGCTTTCCAGCTCTGCCCTCAAAGGGGGTGCATGGTGATGTTAGGGAGGGTGTGGGACGCTTGACATATTATGTAATGGGGGTTGGGTGCTCTGGATATTTAATCTTACAGATGCAACCAGCCCTTTGAGGGCAACCATAATGCTGATACGGCCTACGGTGAAATTCAGTTTGACACCCCTGCTCTATGTGATAAAAAACAAAATATAAAAGAAAAGTTTCACTCAACCACTTAACCTCCTCCCAAAAACAATTTGAGCCCACCTCCACCCACCCCCACATACACAGATATATGAATAAACACATGCACCAGGGGCGCCTCTCTGTGAACATGTCAATTACACGACTTGTGTTACATTTCGCTAAGCACACTGGAGTGAGAGCAATAATTCTGGGGCCATTTTTTCCAGTTAACTCTAAATTGATGACCTGTAGAGGCTTTTACAGCTTCACCTATGGAAAATACAGGGTACTAAAGTTTGACACCATTTCATGGCAGCACAAAAAAGGCTTGACATGTTGTAAAGCTACTTACTTGGGGCAATCTCATCCTTTATATTTTACCAAAAAATTGGGTAATATATTGCATTTGTGTGTCCTAAAATGAAATTTAGTGTATTTGTTATGAAATTTCATGTTTGACAAACTGTTGTGCTAATATCCTGTGGCTTGGAACTACCACTCCTACCACCATTTTATTCTCCAAGGTCTTACAGAAAATATCAAATGTTTCGGGGGTTTTAGATCATCTTCAGGCATAAAATTATTATTAAACGTGTGCAAAAAAATAAAAATACAATAGTGGCTCTGGGGCTCTGACAGCGAAAGGGTTAATCCATGTACAGTGGGTATCGAAAGTTTGGGCACCCCAGCTAAAAATTTGTATTAATGTGCATAAAGAAGCCAAGGAAAGATGGAAAATTCTCCAAAAGGCATCAAATTACAGATTAGACATTCTTATAATATGTCAACAAAAGTTAGATTTTATTTCCATCATTTACACTTTCAAAATAACAGAAAACAAAAAAATGGCGTCTGCAAAAGTTTGGGCACCCTGCAGAATTTATAGCATGCACTGCCCCCTTTGCCAAGCTAAGACCTGCCAGTGTCATGGATTGTTCTCAGTCATCATCTGGGAAGACCAGGTGATGTCAATCTCAAAGGTTTTAAATGCCCAGACTCATCTGACCTTGCCCCAACAATCAGCACCATGGGTTCTTCTAAGCAGTTGTCTAGAAAACTGAAACTGGAAATAGTTGATGCTCACAAAGCTGGAGAAGGCTATAAGAAGATAGCAAAGTGTTTTCAGATGTCAATATCCTCTGTTCGGAATGTAATTAAGAAATGGCAGTCATCAGGAACAGTGGAAGTTAAAGCAAGATCTGGAAGACCAAGAAAAATATCAGACAGAACAGCTCGCAGGATTGTAAGAAAAACAATTCAAAACCCACGTTTGACTGCACGATCCCTCCAGAAAGATCTGGCAGACACTGGAGTTGTGGTACACTATTCCACTATAAAGAGATACTTGTACAAATATGGTCTTCATGGAAGAGTCATCAGAAGAAAACCTCTTCTACGTCCTCACCACAAAAATCATCGTTTGAACTTTGCAAATGAACATATAGACAAGCCTGATGCATTTTGGAAACAAGTTCTATGGACCGATGAGGTTAAAATTGAACATTTTGGCCGGAATGAGCAAAGGTACGTTTGGAGAAGAAGGGGCACAGAATTTAATGAAAAGAACCTCTGTCCAACTGTTAAGCATGGGGTTGGATCAATCATGCTTTGGGGTTGTGTTGCAGCCAGTGGCACAGGGAACATCTCACGAGTAGAAGGAAAAATGGATTCAATAACATTTCAGCAAATTTTGGATGGTAACTTGATGCCATCTGTGAAAAAGCTGAAGTTAAAGAGAGGATGGCTTCTACAAATGGATAATGATCCTAAACACATCTAGAAATCCACGGGGGATTACATCAAGAGGCGTAAACTGAAGGTTTTGCCATGGCCTTCACAATCTCCTGACCTCAACATAATTGAAAATCTCTGGATAGACCTTAAAAGAGCAGTGCGTGACAGACAGCCCAGAAATCTCAAAGAACTGGAAGACTTTTGTAAGGAAGAATGGGCAAAGATACCTCAAACAAGAATTGAAGGACTCTTGGCTGGCTACAAAAAGCGTTTACAAGCTGTGATACTTGCCAAATGGGGCAGTACAAGATATTAACTCTGCAGGGTGCCCAAACTTTTGCAGATGCCATTTTTTTGTTTTCTGTTATTTTGAAAGTGTAAATGATGGAAATAAAATCTAACTTTTGTTGACATATTATAAGAATGTCTAATCTGTAATTTGATGCCTTTTGGAGATTTTTCCATCTTTCCTTGGCTTCGTTATGCACATTAATACAAATTTTTAGCTGGGGTGCCCAAACTTTCGATCCCCACTGTATTTGCAATGTTAGGTGAGAAGTTGTATGCTGCAAAACAAGAAGAGACCATTGAGATGTTCACTAGAACTGTAGACAGTTCCCATATGAAATCAAGATATGTATTACACACTAGTGTGCATATCTGTGCATTGTGTTGGCTCCCTGCATTGGTGTCCCTTCACTAATGCCCAAGCCTGATGCAAGCTGGAGACCTTTAGTAAATAGTGCAGACTGAGAATTTCAGCTTTTGCTATGAATTGGGAATCTGGTAATCCGTCAGAGCTGTTTAGCTGCTCTCTGACAGGTTGTCTTATTTATGTGTCATCAAGTGTACTTTTAACAAATTCGGGGCTTGTCTACAAGTAACATGGGAAGGGGGGGCTGAAGTACAAACAGGCGCCAAAGAAGGTTAAATATTATTAACAAATAAAGAAAGCCACATACTTTTCATGGAATGTGAGGAAGGAAAGAGGGATGTTTAACTGTTCGCATTCCTAATAGACTAATGTAGGAAAAGCGTGCTATGAGGAAAACATTTTGTCTTTTGTAAGCGATCCTCCTACCAACTTCAAAACATTGCAGGTAAAAGCACAGAAAATGCAAGTGTTTTAAATGCCTACATGCAACATTATTCCTTAAAATAAATTAAGTTTGACTTACACCTCTGAACTTGCTTGCAAATTTAACTTTTTCAGGAAGAGTCCATTCCATAGCGCAGTCCCCTTCTGTGTGCATATCATAGCCCTCTCCTCTTATGGGAGTGTCGAATAACTCTCTGTGCTGGCCCAGCTCCTTTACACAACCCCTCACCTGCATACATAACCTTTTATGTAGCTGCCAGAGTGAAGGGAACACAACAGACAGTCACTTGAGTGATATCTCTGAGTCTTCTGGGGCTGCTGACAACAGAGAGGCTTTAAGGGCTATTTCACACAGATGGCAGGGGGGTAAAAATAGGCCGTTGAGCTGCAGTTTTAGAACCCCCTTGGTCACCAACCTAAATTCTAACCTTATAGCTAGACAAGACTGTACATGTGCCGTGACCACAATGCCTTCCTTCATGGTCCCAGCAATTTTAGCTTGGCATGCACAGTTTAACAGGCATAACAACCTGTTAAACTTGCCCATTGAGGTCAATGGGACCATGGTGCAACTGCAAGCCAAATGCTTGGCTCGTGGTTGTGATGTGGTGTTTTAATACAAAATCCTTGGAATTTAGAAAATAATTTAAAAAAAAAACAGACATTCAGAAAGAGTCCTAATGAACAACTGCCAGCCTCAGCTCTATCACTGGGGATTGCTTTTCAGAAAGTAGTATGCACTGCCGCCTGTGTGAAAGAGTCCTTACAGGTAAATGCCATACATAAAATACATTAATAGTACATAAAATCACAATCCCTGCAACATGACATGAAGAAGCAGTACAAGGAGCCAGTCAGTTCATGTGCTGAGAAGAATCCTGATGAATCCCTGGTCTCCTCCTCCCATGCCAGCCTCCAGGACTTCTCCAGGGTGTCACCCATCCTCTGGAACTCCCTGCCCCAACCCATCAGATTATCACCTACTCTCCTCTCCTTTAGGCACACCCTGAAAACCCATCTCTTCAGGGAAGCCTACCCTAACCCCTGCTAACTTGACCGACCTCCACTCTTTCTACCACTCCATCCCCCACAGCTATCTCCTCCTGTACCACTATCCCCTCCCTCCTAGATTGTAAGCTCCAAAGAGCAGGGCCCTCGATCCCCTCATGTTTTGCATTGTATTGGTATTGTTCTGTCACATGTTCTGTCCCCCTTTGTAATGTACAGAGCTGAGCGAACTATTGGCGCTTTATAAATACTGTATAATAATAATAATAGGAAGAGAGAAGAGTGACAGTGAGCTCATTACTGTGTTCATTCTCTATTGCTCAGTCACAGGCTGGGGTGGGTTCAGAATGACATGGGCTCAGAGGATGTGGGTTGAATGATGCTGGCCATCATAAGGACATCTAGTGGCAAGAAAAAAAAGTAGGTTAATATTTTCTCTTTAAAGGCCTAATCGATGTTATTTTTGGCTGAAGTTCCACTTTGGTAGGAAATCTTTCTATGGGGACATGGTAAAAATATTGATGCATTTTCCATTACTCGTTTTTATTACTGTTTTTATTTTCATCCTGATATTGTGACTTCTGGAAATTTGGGGGCAAATCCAACTGCAGAATGATATCTGAGACCATGTCATCCTGAACCCACCCCAGCTTGTGACTGAACAAGAGAATGAATGGGCAGCACAGTGGTTAAATGGTTAGCACTTCCGTCTGGCAGTACTAGGGTCATTGGTTTGAATCCCAGCCACGGCACCACTTGCCTGGAGTTTGCATGTTCTCCCTGTGTCTGCGTGGGTTTCCTCCGGGTACTCCGGTTTCCTCCCACACTCCAAAGACATGCTGGTAGGTGAATTGGCTCCTGTCTAAATTGGCCCTGGTATGTGGATGTATGAATGTGAGTTAGGGACCTTAGATTGTACACCCCTTGAGGGTTAGGGACTGATGTGAATGTACAATATATATATGTAAAGCGCTGCTTAAAATTGACGGCGCTATATAAGTACCTGAAATAAATAAATAAATATCAGGAGGGGGGTATAAAGGCTGCTGAGGAGAGGCACAAGACTTCTGCAGTTGAGGAAAGCTGAAAATGTTTTTTGTCTCTGCAGGCTCTCTGTTGGTCCAGTAGTAGCTTTGAATATAAAGTAAACACCTCCAAAAATGAATTCTAGTTTTTTAATATTTGGGAGTAAACATTTCATTATGATGGAGACAAATCTTGTAGACCACTATGAAAGAGTGCCATCACTCAAGTGTTCCAAGAACAACATAAATTAAAGCTTATGGGGTTAAATGCTCGATGTAGAGCAGAAAAAAGTACCCATAGTGTAGTACTTTGATCAAAAATGAAAATGAGTTTATTAAAATTTAAAGTAAAAACACACTTTTTAGGTACTGGAGTGAAAAACAATCCTTGTGCACAAAGGATCAAGAAGGTCCAGTGGCCACCCATTACTACCAGCTGGTCAGTGTTCACTACAGTTTATGCTGCATTCTACTATTATTGCATCCTTTGTGCACAAGGATTGTTTTTCACTCCAGTACCTAAAAAGTGTGTTTTTACTTTAAATTTTAATAAACACATTTCCATTTTTGATCAAATTACTACACCATGGGTACTTTTTTCTGCTCTACATCGAGCATTTAACCCCCTAGGACCACCAGGTGACCGTCCCTGGGCCCAGAGGAGAGCTGTACCCAGCAGATCCCGTCCGTAGCCAGGCCTTTAAAGGGGACCTCTAGGAGTTCTATTATCCACTGAGGAGTTATCCATTCCAGGCTACATTCCATCCATGACTAAGGGGACCTCTGTTGCATATGACATAAATGCGCATTTATATTGCGCCTCGGGTGAGTGTGCAATTTACTCATTATTTCTGCACGACACCAGATCATAGTTGTCACTGGGATTTAATCAAGTCACCTCTTTTCAGTTCTCTCGTGGTTTCATCACCATCAAATATTTTTTGGACTATTATCTGCACTGTGTATTATGAAGCTAGTGAATGTGTCTGGTATAATTTAACCACTGCACTGCTGTTTAGGACATCATTTATACACTGTGGCTTTAGTAATATTGGTGATTTCAGGCATCTTTGTACCACTTTATATATACTATAATTGGTGTGCCCATATGTGAGATGGGGAAACAGCTCTCATTGTGAATTAAATGTTTTGAAATGTTTTACTGACATTCTGCGATTTAGCCACAAGATGTCACTGTTTTTCTAACACAGCCACAGACTGCATAGATATTTCTATATTCAGGAAGGGGTGGGGTTTTACACATGGGAGCTCAGTGAACAGGAAGAGAGACTGCAGCCAAGTTTTGATGATGGTGAAGGAAAAGAGCCATGTGAGCAGAAAATCTGTTGGCATCCAGGTGTGAGAACTGCAGCTAGTGAAGCTGATGGTGTTTAAGACGCTGATCCTGTTCAGAGAAAGGAAAATCGCTGCCAGGAAGGCTGATGAAATCGCATGCTTGTTGGAGAGACATTTGTTCTGTTCTGAGTCACCAGCGGATGCAAGGCAGACCTGGGTCGGTAAGAACGTGCACGCACCTCATTTCAGTGTTGGCGCCTAGAGACTGAGGCCAGGCCTATAGTTAATTAGTTAGGGTTTCTGTTTGTGTCAGGCCACAAGTGTTGTTACTGATTATTGGAAGGACTCCACAACTTAAAGTGACATTTCACATTGGAGAGATGATAAAATCCTACAAACGCAACCCAGACTGGCGTTTTGCTTAGAAGGAATACTCAGGCTTGTGCTACAGGACCAGTTATGAGAGGGGGAATACTGTAGATTTGTGTAAGATTGTAAGCTGTTGTGCTGCACCGCAGGCTAGCCCATACCGTACACCCATACACTGATTCCTGCTCTTTTAGGGTAATAACAGGTAAGGTGTGGCAGCTTAGTTGTGCCCGCCAGTAGGTAAATTACTTCACTTTCTACCGTCATCCATCAGGAGGCGCCATGCTGTGCAGTACAAGGGTCTCAGCCTTTGGGCTGGGTGTATGTAAATGTATTGTATGTTCCCAGCATTTGGGGTTGTGTTTATTTGCCACATCTAAGTAAAATTCTGTTGTGGCAAAACCTGGTGTTGGGGTTGCCTTCCTCGTTCGTGACTTCACTGTATCCTGGGGAACCCACCCCGGTACACGGCTTACACATATACATTATTCCGAGCGCTGCACTACATATGTTAAGATTACTTTGGCAAGTTTTATGGTTTCCCCTTTTTTAGTGTATCAACTGCTGTTTCTTTTAGCGCTCACTGAACTCCATTTATTTACATAAATTAAAGCATAACATCCGGTTAAAAAATGAATTCCTCTAAAGTCACAAAGAAAATAAATTGACTTTGCATCAGATACTTTTCCGAACTCATATATTACCTTTTAAAAGTAGCAGTGCCATCCCGCCTCTACAGAGCGAAGAGCTGTGGGAGGGACCCAGCAGGCTCCATCCACTACAGACTACCTACAGAACCCTCCACAAGGAAAGAGAGCAGCAGTCATCAGTCTTTATTACAGGAAACCTCTACTACACTGTTCCTTTCCAGAAATATCCGCTGGAGATTTTTTTTTTTCTGTGTGTGTTTGTGTTGCTGTGTGGGAAAATCTGTGGTGGAGATCTTACATTCATAGAAGTTATCACATCCAAGTAAAACTGTAACATAGTTTTATTATCAGTTATTTGGCCAAATGTTTTTTTAAGTTTTGGATAATGTGGAATGGGTAGAACTCCTGTGTGTTTTTCTTATTGCTTTGGAAAGCAGGTTCATGGCATTTAACCCCTGAAATTTAATTGAATAATAATTTGGTATTGTTGTTTTCCTTCAGCAGTATGAGGGTGGTATGACAATGGAGAATATGAATAATGGGATGGCAGCTTCTGCAGACCGAAGGATTGCCAAAATCAATTTGGGCTGTGATGAGGATTGGTAAGTCTAGAATTGAAGCGCCATACCATAATATAATGCCCAGATATAAGTATATTCCAAAAACAAATAGTTTATGAAATCAAACTCGTTTTGGGGGCACAATATCCATCAGCAGCTGTGCCAACTCACACGCTGTTGAAAACACCCCTTTTTTCATATACATTGGAGGACATTTATCAAGCAAATTAGTGACAATTGGTCACAAATCAGATTGCATCTCCTTCAGAAAAGTGTTTGTCCAACACAACAAACACTTTTCTCCTGCGCTAGGAAAAGACTCAGTAGACCCAATAGGAATGTTCTGGAATTTTCTGGAATATGCACTGCTTGCTGCCCTCAACAGACCAGGGTGGTCCAAATACACTGGATGCAAATGGAGAAACAGAAAAAGGGTGCACCGATCTAGTACATTATCGTTTAAAATATTTATTGAAGAAACAAAGTAAGTATCATACTCACAATAGACATAAAAACACAGGCATGTCAAACTGAACAAGATGTATGATCTAAACAACATCTGAGTCCATAAGATGGAACACTGGATGACCAACTGGCTAATGCGTTTCGAAGACACAACCTCTTCCTCAGAGCCAACCAACTGAGGAAGAGGTTGTGTCCTCAAAACGCGTTAGCCAGTTGGTCATCCAGTGTTCCATCTTATGGACTCAGATGTTGTTTGGATCATACATCTTGTTCAGTTTGACATCGCTGTGTTTTTATGTCTATTGTGAGTATGATACGTACTTTGTTTCTTCAATAAATATTTTAAACGATAATGCACTAGGTCGGTGCACCCTTTTTCTGTTTCTCCATTTGCATCCAGAAAAGTGTTTGTGACAGGTTCACAGACATTTGCTGCTTTTGTATTTTTGAACAGCCAAGTGACAGTTTGAAAAGTTTTGAGGTTTATTATCAAAGATGAGACAGATTTTCACTCTAAACAGATGCATGATTAAAGTGGAATTCCAGGATAACCCTAACTATTCTTAAAACCCTCCCCTTCCTAATACCCATGCTTACTAACTTATATAAAAAAGATGTGCATACTAGCCTATGTTCAGGCTGCTCCGGACCAGTCATAGGATCTCTAGTGTCAGCCAACGACGGTTGCAGGGGAGGGGAGAGAATGCTCCAACAATGGCTGGTAATGCCTGGAGTGGTGTTGCCCACTGCAGCTGGCTGACACAGGGGAGTGGGATCACATGACCAGACTGGAGCGGCTTGAAAATAAGCAAGTATATAGATCTCTTTTATACAGGTTAGTAAGCGTAGGTATTAGGAGTGAGGAGGGGACATTTTTAAAAGTAGTTAGGATAATCCTGGAATTCTACTTTAAGAAGCGGTCAGGTTACATTCAATGGCAGTGTCAAGTTAGAGCAGCCAAAAGAGGAATTTATGACTCAGGCTGTAACCTTGTATATAAACTTGTCTCACTGCTCCTGTATAGAATTGTTTTCCCATGCAACAGAACTGGTGAATGTCCCCCATTGTTTCTTTAAGCTCTGATAAAGGGGACAGAGTATAACCCCACAAATACATTGGATTTGTAATAGTTTTTTTTAAATAAAATTTGAGTTTCCGCTGAGGTGATTTACCCCTCCATTTGTCCTGGTGATCGTTTTCACTGAGACAGAAAGTGATAGAAGATCCAAATTTTCACTAGAACAGAAGATGAGGGGAAATGTTCCAATAAGGACATTGCTTTGGTAATAACTGTCTAAAGGGGATTTTCCTCATTTATGAGAGATTTCCTGTCAATCCGACACGACTTCTCCTGCGCTCTAGGACCCAGGTGGGTGGCGGATGGAACCAGAACTGGAAAAATCGACCACCAATGCATATAGAGTTGTGCAGCTCCAAACAAGGCTGGGGAAGCCCGACCAATACTGCAAAGCGAAACAAAAACGAGAAGCGCACCAACCTTGCGCATTACCTCAGTAACCCAAATTTATTATTTACAAAATGATACTCACAAACTGCGAATACAATCAGGCATGTAAGTCCTCAGAGGGACTTGAAAGATAAGTTGCCAGCGCGAATCCCATCATGGGGGTAGACACTCAGTACAGCTGACGCGTTTCGAAGGGCATCTCTTCTTCATCAGAGGGGATGCCCTTCGAAACGCATCAGCTGTACTGAGTGTCTACCCCCATGATGGGATTCACGCTGGCTCCTTATCTTTCAAGTCCCTCTGAGAACTTACATGCCTGATTTTATTTGCAGTTTGTGATTATCATTTTGTAATTAATAAATTTTGGTTACTGAGGTAATGCGCAAGGTTGGTGCGCGTCTCGTTTTTGTTTCGCTTTGCATTTCCTGTCAATCCTCCAGGAAAGGAAGTGAAGAGAAATCCCCACATTGGAACACAGCAAAAAAAAAAACTTAACTGGCATGCACAATGAAATAGAAATGGATGTATATCATTGCAGTATACAGAATCTGAATATATGCAATCATGAATTCCTGTTTCTCTATAAAGGTTTTCTAGGAATGGGTAAAGGTGTATAGGAGTGTGCAAGGGTTAATTCAAAACTTTAATGTTAACTATAGTACCACATATGTTATATACATAAGCAATTTGGATTTGAGCACAAACATACTGTACCTCCATTTCTAAAGCATGGTGCAGATCAGTGACCAGGCCTGAGTCTGTTGCTCTCCTCCAACTGTGTCTGCCTGCCCATTTTGGTAAAATATAGCTATTTAAGTATGCAATCAGCAAGTATTTGGCATTTTGCACAGGAGAGTATGGACTGGCCAGAGAGGAATCACTTGGCACAGTTGGCCAACTTAAACATGTATTGCAATATATGTGAACCAAGAATCACTTTTTTTTTTTCAAAACTTTGCCTGAATTATGTAAGGTTGTATAGCAGTGTGAAGAAACAAGTCAGAATTTTAAGCGTGATAGAGATCTAATTTCCCAGTGTCTCAAACAATATCTTTTCCTTACTCCATGTACCTTGTATCTTGCCCTTGCTCCATGTACACCTTATCTACATCTCCATTGCCAGTGGGGACCTTTAAGACTAAGATGGGCATTTAGAAGTCTGATGATAAATCCATTTTTAAGATGTTCCTCCACCATACACAGAACAGTGATTCAAGTGTAATTAATGGCAGTTTTTTGCCATCTGTGTCCCATTGAGGAGAGTTCCCTTCACTTAGTGTCCTATAGCCAAAAGCAACCCAGGAGCTTTTGAAGGAGAAGAAGTGGAATATTCTGCAATGGCCGAGTTAATTACCTGATCTCAACCCAATTGAGCATGCATTTTACTTGCTGAAGGCAAAACTAAAGGCACTAAGACCCACAAACAAAGAACAACTGAAGAAAGCTTCAGTTAGAGCCTGGCAAAGCATCAGAAAGGAGGAAACCCAGTCTTTGGTAATGTCCATGGGTTCCAGACTTCAGGCAGTCATTGCCAGTAAAGGATTCTCAACAAAATATTAAAAATGAACATTTTATTTATGATAATATTGATTTGTCCAATTACATTTGAGCCCCTGAAAATGGAGGGACTGTGTATAAAAATGGTTGCAGTTCCTAACATTTGTACTTGATATTTATGTTCAACTCCTTTGGATTGTTTCATTTTAATTTATTCTGGTGGCATACAGAGCCAAAAGTGTGAAAATTGTGCCTGTGTTCAAATATATATGGACCTAACTGTAATGTACATTCACATTAGTTTCCCCCTCAAGGGGCTTACTATCTAAAGGCCCTGTCCCACATGTTTACATACACATACTAAGGCCAATATGCCTACCAGCACATTTTTGGAGTATGGCAGGAAACCCATACAAGCACAGGAAGAACATGCAAACTCCATGCAGTTAGTGTTCTGGTTAGTGTTTGAACCGAGGACCCTAGCACCAAAAAGTAGAAATGTGTAACCAGTTGTTGGGTTACGCCAGTGTTTCTCAACTCCAGTCCTCATGGACCCTCAACAGGTCATGTTTTCAGGATTTCCATTATTTTGCACAGGTGATTTAATCAGTTTCACTGCCTTAGTAATTACCACAGCTGTTTCATCTGAGGGAAATCCTGAAAACATGACCTGTTGGGGGTCCATGAGGACTGGAGTTGAGAAACACTGGGTTATACCAATATGGAGACGGAGACATTGCTCTTTATTCTCTCTCTCTGTAAGGAGATACTGATGCACCATGGAGGTCATGGCCAGGAGGGGGAGAGCTAAATACCTATACTGCACTTATTCCAAACCAAGACTGCACCTATAGCAACCCTATAACGCTTTATATCTAACCTTTCCCGCATCTGAACCACATCTACCTTGCATCTGTGCCAAGACTGTACCATACCTATACTGCATGCAGGTTAACTGTTGTTAAGTGCACTGTCTCTCCTAAAGGGCCCCAACGATAGCCGGCAGAAGAATACTCAAAGGACTATCCCTCCCATAATAATTCTTTTGCTAGCCCCCTTTGTTCCCCTGCCCCATCTGCTACCAACTTCCTTTTTTGGGACATTGCATACCCAGTTGCTCTAAGACTAGCATTTCTGCCATAAATGCGCTCTGGCAGTATAGTTCCAGCACTGGGTAGATTCAATTTTACTACTGCTCACTGCTGCATTTGAGGTGGCCTTGCTACTGTTTCTGCTGATCTGGACACCAAATGTCATCTTATGCCTAACCTTACTCTTACTAATCCATTTTATGCTTGCCTAGTTACCAACTATATTGGGGGACAGTATAAAAAGTTTGCCTTTACTGCCTGGTTTGGTGCCTGTTCTCTTTGATATAGTGCTACTATTGGGTACTTTCAGTGATTTCATGTGACATTGTATGTTTGTTCACTCAGAATGGTGTGTTAGAGGGGCTGAGTATCTTTTTAAAAAGGTTGAGGCAAAGAACAGGGGACCCATCTGAATCAGCGGCTCCTATGGGGTAGCACTAAAAAAATGCTAACTACTAAGTCATTGTAGGGTATTGTGGTGTATTATGCAGGTGTGTTTTGGTATACATGAATGTGTAAATGGGCTCTTAAACTCTTGCTATAAAAGCAAAATTGGGTGAATATTTTAACACTTTGCAAAGGGAAGCTAAATGATCAAGGGATGTTGTGCACTCAGAGGCTGGACAGATACTGTATCAGTCCACTTGGTGAAATCTGCCACAAGCTAAGGGTTAAAGACTCCACTGCACCACTAACCTATGCCAGAACATTCAAATCTAAAATTATCATCCCAATTGATTTAATAAATTCAACCAAAACTATACCAATGCCACTTTCCTAAATTCCACCTATGTACCTCTAGGTGTCTCTTTTGCGCCTCCTTTCTTCATCAAAGTGGGCTAAAAATCAGTAGTACTCTCACATATGAAGTTATGTGCACTTTCTTTTTATCTTATTATGATGCCGACAAGGACACTGCCGACGATTATTATTATTGTTATTATTATTTTATCGTAACTTGGATTTGAATGTTGCAAATCACTAAGACCAGACTTAAATCAGGGATAGGAGATGAAAACAGGATTCACAACTGAATGAATTCGCATTGTGTGTAATGACTATTTTGTTTGGAACTCACAGAAGCAGTCTTCATTTCTTTTATTTCATTCTATAGGCAAATACAATAGATTTTATTTAGATTTAAAGTGGTTGTAAACTCTTGCAAAAAAAAAAAAACTTCTTCAAACAAGTTAAGGGCATACAGAGCTAGTATGCATCGCATACTAGGATATTATGAAAGACTTACCTTAAAACATAGCCCTCCAGTGGTGTGCTGTCAGACAGAGATTCCATCTTCACCTGGTCTGCCTTCCAAGTTTGAGGGTTCTGGCCGTTTGAATGGCCAAGCCACAATAACGTCAATCCTGCGTATGTGCACAGGAGTCATGGCCGTAGCAAAGAACTCTGAAGGAACAGCATGAGTATGCCATCTCTTCAGACCGCTGGTGACGTCAGCTGCAGAAACTGTGAATATCTCCTAAATGGTACATGTTTAGGACATATTCCTTGAACCTACAGGTAAGCTTTAATATAAGTTTACCTGTAGGTATGTGTCCAAGTGGTATTTACTACCGCTTTAAAAAAATGATATCCAAAAAACATGCTTAGGGAAAATTATTTTAACCTTGCCTATTTATGACTGAATATTATGTTTTCCTGGAACTCCCCATTTAAAGTCCTCTTTAATATTAGATGATCATCTCCTGTCATTATCCACTCCAGCCTACTTCACAGCTTGAGACTGTAGAAGACACCATTGCTGATCAATATCAGGGGAAAAGTCATTCAGAGCCTTTGCCAACTGGCTTTGAGCTTGTGTTGATGGAATCAGTTTGACATCAGCTTGAGATGCTTCTGAGATCATTCAGAATTCATTGACAGGTTCATCTGACTTGCAGTTGATCGCCATGTGACCCGCATTTGACCAGCTTTAAGCAATTTGCATTCCCAAAGACTTGTATGGGAATTCAAAACTTGTTTGAAGCGAACAAAAGTCAACACCAAGTGTGAGTGGGTTTTCCACTCATGGCCCCACTTCAAGCAAGAACAATTTTTCCCGACATCTCCCTTCCAACCTCCTGTAACCCTCCCTCGCTGCCGCTGGTTCTGGTTCAGGGGCCACTAATCCAACGCTACAATGGTGCCCTGAGACCACATCCACATTACATCCCTCTGTGATAAATGCATCCACTTCTGTCTCCTGAGAGGGCCACACTGACAGCCATCCAATAGGAACTATCCATATCACACAGGCAGTGATATGGACACCAGAAGAAGGATCTGTTCAAGAAGTAAACAGAAGAGGCGAAAACTTCTGAGGTCAGTGGCTTCATGTAACTGCAGCTTCGGGTAAGTAAAAAAGCACATTTAGATATCTTTTTTTACTAAAGTGATCAGTTGGAGGGGTGGATCTGAGGGGGTATTGGGGCCAGTTAGGTGCTAAGAGGAGTAGCTACAAGCATGTGTGAAGTGCAAACCTTTATGTACACCTCCGTTTTCTGGTCATCCCCTGCTGCTTCATTCACTTCTGTGCAAGCGCCAATGGGAAACGGAGTGGATGGTGAAGCTTTTGTATGCACATAATCGTGTACTGCCATGCATGCGCAGTCTGCTCTAGCAGTGCCATTTTTTAGATTTTGGCATTTGGCTTGTGCAATGTGAGTTCAGTTTGAACTTACGCACTACAATGGTTACTATACAGTGCTCTGTTCCTGGGAACAAATCTGTGGATCCCCCTTTCCTGGGGACAGACCACTCACAATGGGGACTGTCCCCGGGAAATGGAGATCAGGGGTAACCTTACTGTATGCTAATCTGGAAAATTAAAAAAAAAAAAAAAAAAAAAAGATTGATCAGTGGTTGGGGAGTTTACCAGACCACCCTCTAATTTTATATGGCTAGCTGCAGCATGACTAAAAACAGCACTTTCTCTTGCAAACAATTACAGGCTTTTAAAACAATTGGGAGTGGATAGTCTGTCATCATTTACAAATGGATGACCTAAAGATTTGCAGTCCTGTGCAGTTATTCATGATTATCGCAGATCCCTTGTTGGAAAACTTTCAAGAAGGCAAGGACTATTTTTAGTCATATGAATGAGTGGACACTGGTGAAATGAACCAGCCAAAATCTTTTATCTTTTCTTTAGAGTTCCCATCTCCTCCCATCCGCAGCAGAAGGGCTGAGACTTTGCAGCTGAAAAGTGGAAGATTCAAAGCCGAAAATGTCCAGTTATAAATTGCACAACCAGATGTGGGTGAACGGACCCTTTAAAAAAAACCCATCTCAGAAACAACCAGAAAGAGTTCTGGTACTTGAAATACTTGCCCTAAACCACATGTTTAGGTTGTTGTTCTCATAATTACCCTAAAGCGGAGTTCTGGTCTCAAAAAAAAAAAAAAAAGTTAGCAGCTACAGATACTGTAGCTGCACACTTTTAATGTAGGGACATTTACATGTCCAGGTGTCCGGCGATGTCTACACTTCAGCCGATTTCCTTAATCTGCTTCAGGTGCAGGTGTCAGCATCTTAACTAAGGGAAACCAGTAGTGAAGCCTTCTGGCTTCACAGCCGGCTGCCTACTGTGCATGCACGAGTGGCGCTGCGCTTTGTGATTGGTCCCACAGTCTTCTGGGACTTGTGATGTGTCCCAGAAGGCTGCTGGGGGAAGGAGGAGGTGGGAGCAGGTACCTGTCAAAACCAGGTACCCACTCACCCCCTCCCCCAAAAGTGCCAAATGTGGCAGTGGAGTGGGTGAGAATGCCAACAAGCCGAACTTTCCCTTTTGGGTGGAGTTCTGCTTTAAGGTCCTTTCCAGACACTGCTCTGTGAGGACGTTGAATGACGAAACGCGTAGGATGTGGTTTGAGTGTGTAACGTCAGCGCGCTCCTAACATCGCAAGAGCACATATGTATTGTGGCTGGGTCTATTCCTTGGCTTCTGTCTGTGCTGAATATGCTGGTGTCGGTTGGACACCGTTTTTTGTAAGTGCGTTTTTGTCATTATTAAAACAGTGTTTTTTAAGAAGTACTGCACCATGAGCTACTTTTTTTATATTCCAAGTGGCCATTCCAATACCTCTTTAAACAAGATGGGATGTGATTAAAGTGGATCTTCAGAGTCTCCTGCAGAGTATTGCTCTAGGAAATCATCTCTTCCAAGCCTAAGCTGTGTCTCAACTGTCTGCAGATCATTGCTCCCAGGGCAAAAATACACTTTTGCTGGTTTATAATATAATCAGCATATTGCTCTGGTGAGTTTATTCAGTTCATTTGGTGGTGGATTCACTTGGTGGATTTTATTTCAAAAGGATTTTTTTGCATTTTTTTTCACTACCACATATTTTTTTGGGGACGTTTAATATTGATTTATATTTTGGGACTTTAATTTACATATATTTTTTTCAGGGATTGATATGATTTAAAATAATTTTTCTTGTGTGTATGTTATGGTATATATTGTGTTTTGACCTGTTACTAGCGCAGTCTTATTTATTCACCTTTCCAGACACTGACAGCCAATTACCCCCTACTTCCCTGAAGCCCCTCTGCTGTGTGTTATGCTGTTTTTTTTAAATAATTTTTCCAAAGTCTTCAGCCTGGTCACATGATGCATTGGATCCTCTTCTCCTTCAGTCTTCTGTCAGTGCTGGGATGTCCTCCAGATGCAGAGAAATACACTGACACCATCATATAAGCATCACTCTCTGCAACAATGAAGAATGCCATGGTGACACCCCCTCAGGAGGTGGGCCAATGATGCGCTGCATTCACAGCATTGTCCTCAGTTTTCCAGGTTCAGTCACGCTGGGCATGACTTAGTAAGACTAAGGATGTCTTATGGATAAAAGAAGAACTTTGGGAGGCATCTCCACACTAAAGGTCACTACTACAGATATAGCTGTTTTTCTTATTTAAAGAAAAAAAAAAAAGCAATATTCGATTCTGCATTTTGATGCCCTGGCATATTGAACTCAACTTGATGGGTTTGATTGGCAGCACTGCCTGTCAAATCAGCCCATTGATGTCAGCAGAACTACGCTGAATCCATGAGCCAAACTCTTGGCTTGTGGTTGCAGTACAGTAATTCATTGCAACATGTTATTTGACTAAAAGAAAAAAAAATGACCAGAAAAAAGACATTCAGGAGGCAGTAGTATTGCCTCTGGAACATCTGGAAACCACAGCTGTACCTCCCCCTGAAAAGCAGTCTAATACGAATCACTCTTCAGAGGGGTGGTAGAGAGTACCACAGCTGTAAATGATGCCTAAGGGTGTCCTTACAGATCTTCACAGCAGTTGAACTGTGCTGATTTTATTAGCTGTCAATGACTCTGTGCACTTTTGTTAATCTCCGTGCAAGCTGGTAATTGCAGGGAGCGCTGCATGCCAGGGCAGGTGTGCATATCAATGGAATAAAAATGCATGTAACTGTATTTCTGGCCCACTGGTGTGCAGACCTGCACTGACAAACCATGTGCTCTATGGTAACCTCTCATCAAAAATACAAATGAAAAGAGGAGTGATGACAGCTCTAACTTAAAGTCAGTATAGCTCAGCCAGAGTGAAGATTGAAAATTGTGCGTGTTTAAGGGCACAATAATTGTAACTTTAACATTTTGTTATGGTGGCTGTAACATGTTTCCATTACTGTATTACATATTCAGATCTGTAGATTCTTCCTCTAGTGGTTATCTATACTTTTTTACCATCGGTCGACTTCCTTGGTCAACAATATAGAATAGAGTGATTTTGGTGAAATTGATTTCGCTGTGAAATCAACTTTGCGGTGAAAATGATTACTTTTGTTTTCTTATTAGTATTAAAAGTAGGGCTGTGGATAAGGGGGTACCACCAGTCCTTGTGTATGGGACCCAGGCAGCTGTGTGAATTGGATGTAGGCAGAGAGGGTGATTGGTATGGTGGGAGCGGGTAATTACTGGAACCAATCCCCTGTATGACTCTCTCTCTGCAGCAGCTGAAAGTTAACGTCATCTCCTCTCTCTCCCGCTAGCTTTCAGCTGCTGCAGAGAGAGCCATACAGGGGATTGGTTCCAGTAATTGTCCCCCTTGCTGCCCAGACCCCCTTTGTGCTGCCAGCTTCCCTCCTCTCCATTCAGCAGCTGCAAGCACACAATAAGATCTTTCAGGATAGAGAGTGGGGAAAGGGTGCGGTAAATAAATTACATTTACCAGTCCCTTTCTTTCCCAAATGAACACAATGAGTTATCGGTACCAATCACTAACTGTGTACATTCATGACTGAAGCCTAGTAAGCTATGTTTTTTTTGTAAGGGGGGCCCTGCCAGGTTTGCTGTATGGGGACCCATGGTTTCTAACAGCAACCCTGATTTAAAGAGTTTTGTTTTTTACAAGTAGTATAGATCAGGGGGTGCTCAACCTGTGACCTGCAGAGCCCTCAAATGTAGTCCTTGACCTCAAACCAGGGAAGTGGATGCCCAGGGTCGGCAATCCTTTGATCCCAGAGCACCAGAGTGCATCAAGCTGGTGCAGGCAGCGATGAAAGCAGGCGGCCGCAGAGAGAACAAGAGCCACATAGGCCAATGCTCCCTCTGTAGCGCCAGTTCCTGTCCCAGGCAGAGTGATACCAAGTGCACTTCGCCTGGGAGCTTTCCAGCTGCCTGGGGATGGAGAGCGATGCAGCAGAAGCTGGAGGAGGAAAAGAAGGTCAGTGTATAAAACAACACATACACTGCATTTTTGCAATGGGTGCATTAGCACCTATAAAAGGGTTAACAACTCTTAGGCTGCTTTCACACTGATCTGCGGGTACAGCGCAGTGCACCTGCGGCTCTCCTACGGGTTAGCTGCTGAATACAGGAGTTTTGGTGCACCACACCCACAAGATATAATAGAAGTTTATGGCAAAGCACAGATAACCCGCAGGAAAGCTGTAGATGCACTGCGCTGCAACGGGAGTGCGGGTAAACCGCAGTGCACCAGTGTGAAAGCTGCCTTATAGGGAGCTCAGGACAGTAAGGGCTCATTTACATTTGTGGTCTGGGGGGGGTGGTAAAACCCTATAGCTGAGATGTGATTTTACCACACACCCCCAACCCTGGTTTAGTGTCAGGGGTCCCCGCCTCATGCTCCAGGGTGCCTGTGCAGCCTTCCTGTCACATTCTGTTTTACACTTGGTCAGGAGGGGCGGCATATACAGGATCTGATCCTCTCCATTTCCCTCCTTCAACTGCTGAAAGCTGACTTTTCCTCCTTTCCCTCCTGCCAGCATTCAGTGGCTGCAGGAGGAAAATGTTAATTATGCTATTCAAAATAAAAAAATGTCAATTCTGAACCATTTCATTTCATTTCATTGTGGCCCACGATCGGTTACCAAATCACTTAAGTGGCCCCCGCTCTTCATGAGGTTGAGCACACCTGACATAAATTATTTAATTTAGTGTTCTTCGTGTATGTGCTTATACCCTTTTGTCCCATTGACTGTGCACATGTCTAGCATCCAATTGCTAGGCCAGTAGCAGATATTGTAAGCAGAGCTGCTGTTAGGAATCAAGAGGCCACGTACAGCCTACCTTACAGGGTCCCCATGCACAATATTAATGATATTTTCATCACGAATACACTAAAATTGTTATTAGAGAGCAGCAGGGGGAATCAAACCCTGGACAGGGAAGGTGATCAGCGAAGCAAGAGCAGGGGTTAATTACAGGAACCGAGCCTCTGTGTCTTTCCCTGCAGCAGCTGAAAGCCAATATAAAGGAGAGAAGGAGAAGCCAGCTTTTAGCTGCTGCAGGGAGAGACACCCAGGGGATCAGTTCCTATAATTGCCACCCCCCATTTTGCTGATCACCCCTTCACCTGCCCATATCCAATTCCCCTGCTGCCTGGGCCCTCACCTACTGGCCTGAACCCGTACAGGAGGACTGGTGCTGCCCCCTTATCAGCTGCCCTGACTGTAAGTATAACTGAGGTGGTTAGGGCTGTTAGAAGCACACTGTCACTTTGCCCTGACTGGGGAAAGTGACAGTATTTCCTAAAAGCTCATTGTATCCTTAACATCCAACAAAAATTGCCTTGATTTTACCTTTCCCATTTACCCAAATATCTGAAATGGTTATATCTCCAGATTTTTGCCAAAGTTCCATGGAAATTAAAAATCTCAATTTCACAGATCTTGCATTAAGGTAAAAAATGTTTTGGCATCAGTATCCCCCCTCACCCCCGCTTTTATTTATCTGAGCCCTCATTTGATCCAGAGCTGTGCCTATCTGCAGCTCTTCTCTCCCCTCATTTCCCGATCTTACTGGCTTTGCTGAGGCAGCAGGAGCCATGGACTCCCTCTGCTGTCAATCAAAGCCAGTGAAGAGGGAGCAGAGGGCAGGGCTGAGTCCCGCTGTCTATATCAGACAGCGAGGCTTGGGAACGAGCCCACACGGATGCCTCCATAAAAAAGTGCCTTTCTATGGGAGCACTCAGCAGAGGGGAACCCAAGAAGAGGATGTTCGGGGCTGCTCTGTGCAATTCCAAAAAAACCTGTTTTTTTTTTTTTTTTATTAAAAACGAAATAACTAAGCATTTTTAATCACTTTAAAAAACATGCACCAGGATAATACACCAGCAGTGAAATGAATGTTTGGTGAATATCGTATTTTTTGCTGTGTAAATTGATATATACACTGTATATATACTTTCAAGTGTCACACATAATATTATTTAAAATTCTGGTCTTCAGTAAAGGAAATAGGGAAGTGCATTGCTTCAGATTTGTTATAAAATTGATTTTGAATGAACTATAAGCTTTGAGGTCCAATGACTTTCCAGTACAACTCCCCCAGCACTGCCAAATATGCCAACAATGATTTCCATTAATATGAGCAACAGCACTGTAAAAGTTACTCTGAAATCTAGAATATATGGTTGATGGGAGAAAATACATTTGTTTAAATATATGTTTGTCTTTTTAAGTCTTGTGTATATATGCAGTATGTTTGTTTTTTAGCTTTCATCCTGCCTTTGAAAATAAATTTAGAAGGACTTGGAATTAAATGGTTGACTTTGTAACTGAACCTTGTGGGTCAGTGTTCACTGCTGTTCCATTTTCTGTTGGTTTGAAAAAAAGCAGTAGAGCCTAGTCAGCTGTATCTGAACTGCACCCCCCCCCCCCCCATATAAGCCAACATTAATGCAACTCATAATCTTCTCAAAAGTGCCTCAAGCACATTTCAAAGTATCACAAATTGCTCTCAAAGAGACAATTGTCCATGAAAGTACAAGAAGCGTGTTTTTTTTTATTTGCTTCTGTGTCTCTCACCTATGTATGCTAACTTGTATCTTTATGAACAGGGCCAGCAGCATTTACAAATAGCAATGAGTGGACAATTTAATATCCACTCTACTGGAAATCCACCAGATTGGTGAAGCTAGCTATATGAAGAGGCAGTGGTTGGCCTAAATCTAAACAATTTTATCGGAGCCACTAGAAACTGCATATAGACTAAGAATGGGCAATTCCCTGTGTCTTCCTCAGCTTTGCCATTGAAGAAGAGCTGTGGTAAACTCATACATTTAGACCAGAGCAATTCTATTTTATAAAACAGTACAGGTCTTAACCCAATCTCATTAGCCATATGAAATCCAAGCATTTGTCCAGGAAATCAAAGAACATTTGCTATAAAAACTGATCATACTTCGATAAAGAGCTAAAACTTACTGTAGGTGCTCACAAAACAAACTGAAGTGCAGCTTTGGCACTTTGAGCAGAATGTTCTCTGAACAATTTATAGCACAACCAGGGGCGGACTGACCATTTGGAAACTCGGCACTGCCCAAGGGCCCGGGGTCAGTAGGGTACCCCATGAGATGCCCCTGGAACCTTTTCATAGGCTTTTTTGAGTTTGGGCAAGAACACAGGGGCCTCATGATCCCCTATTGCCTGGGGGCCCCATGAGTTGTCAGTCCGCCCCTGAGCACAACATCCTAAGGACTAGCATGGTGCAGCAGAACCAACTATGAGACCTACCAGTTTGATGAGATAAAGACCTAAACTGCTGTAGAAAGAATGGACTCAGGTTCTCTTTATTGTAACAGCTCAAGATTAGGATGCAGGAAATTTAATGCAATCTCTTGCAGCTGAAGAAAATAGCAAACAGAGAAAGGCATTATTGCAGCCATAGTGTTTACCGCTTAACTGTGAAACAGTTAGAACAATAGTGGAGCCAAGACATACAACAGATGAGCAGTGGAATATAGAATATGTCTTTTACTTGAGTGTCTGTTTAATGGAAAAAAAATGTTTTTACATGGTAGGTACCCTATACATATTTATATCTGATGGCCACTGCTGAGCAATCAACATCTTAAAGTGCACCTGTTCTTAGACTTTAGACAATAAAATGTTTGCAGTAAAAGAGATTGAACGCAAACCTTCACTGACCTGTGTAGCTTCAGGTACTGTGGAGCAAATTATTTTCAAATATCACAACAGAGGCTCTGACATTGGGTTTCAGTCAGTTTCTAACAGCTCAAACCACCTGCTTTTTGTTTATACTACAAGGGTGGCAGACTGCCAAGTATCTGCTGACTAGGGAAATAAGAACAGCTTCACCCTATGCCTTTTTGAACTGCACTATACACAGGGCACTGCACTGCAACTCATTTTGAGTAGCACCTCAACACACTAAAGAAAAGCTCCTCTGACATACTTGCTATACAGCACACTGCAATGTTCAGTAACACACACTGCATAGCATACTACAATGTTCAGTGACACACTACTGTGCATTGTGGCACAATTTGTTGGTTAAAACAGTGAAGGTGTGTTTGCTGGTCTGTTGTGGTGCTTTGGTTGTGCTTTGAAATAATTAAACAGTGCACAGTAACATTACCAGACTGTACAAATGTGAACGGAGCTATGATTTCAGTGTGTCTTTTGTAAACTTTGAATATGGTTTTTTCCACAGTGCCTTTAGCTACAGTGGTGACTAAATGCTTGTTAAGAAGATACTTGTTAATGCTTGTTAAGAAGATACTTTGATGTCTTTCTAATATCAATCTTTGCAGAGGTAAAGTTGATGATTTGCAGAGAAAAACAATTAACAAACTTTCAGTGATGCAGTAAGTTGCAACTATACATTAATATTCATATGCAAATAGCTGGGTGACCATGGATCTGTAGTCTATGGACCTCTAGTGGTTCTGAATCTCTTTAGCCTGCTTTTCTAAAAAACCTACAAGCATGAGCTGTAGGAGTCATATACAGGCATCCAGTGTCATTCATCTCAGACATACCATGAATTCAGGGCTTCATGGCATCACCACGGCATCCATCATTCATAGTTTATTGAAGCAGAAAGTGACATCACATCAAGGCCACATTCTGCATCACCAGAGGATTGTTTGGGGTAGAGAAGAGTACAAACATACTGCATATATACACAAGACTTAAAAAGACAAACATATATTTAAACAAATGTATTTTCTCCCATCAACCATATATTCTAAAAAAAGTGGTGCTGACTTCAGAGGTACTTTTACAGTGCTGTTGCTCATATTAATGGAAATCATTGTTGGCATATTTGGCAGTGCTGGGGGAGTTGTACTGGGAGGTCATTGGACCTCAAAGCTTAAAGTTCATTCCAAATCAATTTTATAACAAATCTAAAGCAATGCACTTCCCTATTTCCTTTACTGATGACCAGAATTTTAAATAATATTATGTGTGACACTTGAAAGTATATATACAGTGTATATATAAATTTACACAGCAAAAAATACGATATTCACCAAACATTTATTTCACTGCTGGTGTATTATCCTGGTGCATGTGTTTTAAAGTGATTAAAAATGCTTAGTTATTTTGTTTTTAATAAAAAAAAAAAAAACAGGTTTATACTTGGTTTCCCCTCTGCTGAGTGCTCCCATAGAAAGACACTTTTTTTTTGGAGGCATCCGTGTGGGCTCGCTCCCAAGCCTTGCTGTCTGATATAGACAGCGGGACTCAGCCCTGCCCTCTGCTCCCTCTTCACTGGCTTTGATTGACAGCAGAGGGAGTCCATGGCTCCTGCTGCCTCAGCAAAGCCAGTAAGATTGGGAAATGAGGGGAGAGAAGAGCTGCAGATAGGCACAGCTCTGGATCAAATGAGGGCTCAGGTAAATAAATACTGATGCCAAAACATTTTTTACCTTAATGCAAGATCTGTGAAATTGAGATTTTTAATTTCCATGGAACTGTGGCAAAAATCTGGAGATAACCCTGCACACCACATGACTGGCCTGAACACATCTAAAAAAGTTAGGCATGCAAAAGAAAAAATATAAAACCTAACATACATCAAGTGGGCTTCCAGGATGGCAGGGGACTGAGCCCAGAGTTGGGCTTTAAGATGTGAGCCAATGGTGAAAAACTCTGTTCCTCTATACATTAGCAAGTCTAGTTGGTATGGACAGTGCAGACACTTTGCTTTCCTCCAGTTTTTATGTTACCAGATTTGTTGCAGAGGTTCTACTAATACTGTTCCAGATTTCTGGAATACTGGCAAAAGAAGACCTCTAAATAACTAAAAAAGGCATGCATTGATATGCAAGGACACACAGATGTGAATGGGATACAAGGGAGAGTGGAAATGTGATTTCAGTGCCTCTGTTGTGAACTTTGAAGATACACTTCTCCACAATACCTATAGTTACAGTGGTGAATAAAGGCTTTTTTTAATGTTTGTTAGGAATATGTAGATACTTTGAGGTCTCCCACATCTGACAATGTTTGTACTAAACAGAAGTGCTGATGATTTGCAGAGAACAATGAGCAAACTTTCAGTGCAGCAGTTTGTGGCAGCTATAAATTCATATTTATCTGTGCAGTCCTCCAGTTTTTATGTTATTTTCTTTGCTGCAGAGGTTCTACCAATACTCAAATAGCGGTGGAATATTGGCAAAATATGTCCTATCTAAATGCAGCAAGTGGAATTCCTATAAAAACAGTACATGAATCCTGTTATGTCACAACACACCTCTGCAGGTAATAACTTTATTTGTACAGCTTACTATACAAGTTTTGTAAAATAAAAGCTTAATTTCATAAAAATTACATTAGGTTATGATCTGTCATTTTTGCCAGATGAAGTGAACTCTGGAAGCTGTTCCTAAAAAGAGTAATCAAAAGGAATTAAAGACAAAAAGTAAATTTGTCAGGGTAGTGCATAGGCACAATTAAAAGTTATTTACAAGATTACAAATGTTCCCTTTTTGCATTCTGATCCACTTTAGGCATGCTGAGTTAGGCTTCCAATATTACAAGTAGTATTCTTGATTTTAGGCATTCTATTAACTGGCATTTCTGATGAGTTAGAAGGTAAAGGGTGCCTTGGTCCTTCACTTTTCTCCACAGAAGAACAAAAGGTCCAATGGAATTGTTGTGGGGGGCAGGTGCTCAATTGTAGGATGGACAAATATCTCCTAAGTCATTCTAAGTCATTCACAGAAAGATACCTACCCTTCTGTAGTTAGCCTACCTAAAAGGCCATGCTTTGGGGCCCCAATCTTATGTAAACCCGTTTCCATTTCCAGCCTTTGACACTGAAATCCTGCTTAAGAACAGATGTGTGCCAAGATATGTGCCACTAATTTTATTAGACGGAAAAGCTTATTCTGTTCCCCTGATTGATTTTGTTTTACTTCAATACATGGGGCTGAATTTCCTTTACTTTGTGGCTAAGTTCTGCCCCCTATCCTCTGCCATTCCTTGTCCAGTGAGAGTGCCATCATTGGCCACTGAGGTACCCTCAGTGGGCAGAGGAATGCTACTAAAAGCTTTTCTTGCTAATAAAGGTCATGACAAGCAGTTTGTAGTATGTGTATTTGTAGGCAGAACCTGAAAAGCCTAAGTTCAGTTTTTTTTTAAATCAGCACAAGGGGCAGTACTTACATTTAGTGCTTTGTGCTGGTGTTGTCCTAGTCGAAATCTTCTGTCCTGCACAGCCTCCCCATAGCCTTGTAGCGGTAACCTTCAGGTGCTACATGAGTTAATTTAGCCTCTGGACCTGTCATGGGCACTCCTCAAGAGTGAGGACTATACCGGCACTTTCCTCACCCCTCCCCCATTTATAGCAGCTGTACTATCGCTTCCAAATTTCCATCAATGATGAATGAACATGTGTTTGTTTGGGGGGAGTGGGGGATCTGTGGTGATTTAAAAAAAAAACAAAAACTAAACTTAGGCATTAAAAACTTACAATGGAGCAGTTTTCGTTAAAGCTGTATTAACCCCAAAATGTAATATATTGCTGCTTGCCAGTCATTTGATGTGGTGGCCGTATTAGTTTTCATTTTAGGGTTTTTCCCTCTGTTTTCACCTGGTGATCTAGCCAGTAACACAAGTGCTCCCACTCTGGATGGGGCATAGCAAACAGCAGTATTGTCAGTGGGGGGGTAGTGTTAAATGTATAAGCAGATTTGAAAAATAAATACAGTTACAAATTGAAATCAAACCCAACTGACATTTCATAATTGGCTACAGCTGTTTTTTTTCCTTTTAGGATAAAGGTTTTGTATGAATAAATAAAAGCTGATCATTGTAAGCACCCCTGCCAGTGTTCAATGGGTTGTCTCTTAGAGGACTTTTTTTCTCAGGTGCTGGTATTCCCCCCTTCTCCCCCTTGTTTGCGCCTCCTACCCACCCCTGAGCACCATCCCTTGCTTCAAACTCATATCCACCCAGTACAGCTGCTTTTAGAGCACACATAATCAATTTGTATGGAATTTGTTAATGATAAAAGAAAAAAACAGTAACATAAATCCTCTGCAGCCAGCAACAACAGATCCTCCCAGCAAGAATAGATTATACCAGGGAAAATTGATCCACCTCAGCAACAATAGATACACCTCAACAGCAATAAATCCCTCCAGCAACACTAGAATCCCTCAGCAACAATAGATCCACCCCATCAACAATAGATCCACCCCATCAACAATAGACACTCACTAACAGCATCAGATTTCCCAGCAGCCAGCATCAATAGACCCTCCAGCACACCTCAATAGTCTTTCCCATTACATACTTTCAGCGCTGGAGGTACTGGAACAGCATTCCCCCCTGTTCCCGCAGAAAAGAAAGTCCTAGTCTCATCCCTGTAAACTGATACATTGGGAAGAGAGCTTGTTCTTTAAAAAAAACTCAGGCTTACTGGCTGGATCACCAAATGAAAATAAAAGAAAGAATGCCTAAACAAGAAAACTGTAAACTGCAATATAATATTTCTATTATATTTTAAATTACTGCTTTAATAGATAAAATGTCTTTTTATGCTTTTTGTATTTAAAGCCATCACTTCTCACCCCATCGTGTCCCACAAATGTGGCATCAAAGGAAAAATTCCTGGTCCACATAAAAGGTTGCCCACCTCTGCTACAGCCAGCCGTGTCTGCAGGCTTTCCATGCAAACAAGCATAATGTGCAAATTTTACACAAGACACTTCTAGAGCTTGCATAGACATAAGGAAACATACATTTAGTTACATACTATTTACTTTTGGGTATTTTATTCCCTGCTTTCCACTATCCTCTTTTTTTCCCCTCAAAGGTAACATTAGTCTATAAGGGTTAAATACTAGACATTCTTCTTTTCTTATTCCGTGTTTCATTTGTCATTTTCATAAACAGTTGCTTTGCCTCAGGTTACAAAAAAAAAAGAAGAAAAAAAAAAGGTTTTATGGGTCATTAAAATGTGATTAGCATCTCTCTGGAGAGAGGCTGAACTGGGCTTATCAGCTCTGTTTTAATAGGGTTGTTAAAAAACTAGGATTGACAGAAGAGCATGCGAGGCCCCTCCTTCTCTCTCAAGTAGCAGCTACAGGAATGAAGGATATATTTGGTGAAATGAACAGCCCTGAAGAACAACTGCCAATTTGCAGTTGGGGAGAGAGACAGTGAAGACAGAGGAGACTGGGACAGAGAGTATAAAAATATTTCACTATCTTCCTGAACAATCACTGCAAAAGCCACATTTATCCAAGAAACCAGAAGCCTTTTTTAAATATATTTCACTGGACTTATTTTGTACATTTTTGCTTTCTTTTTTTTTGTATCTTTTTAATTATTTTAATATACCGACAGCTGGTTTAACAAAGCTGAGATGTATTGTATCAGACCCTTTTCAAAATAATCACTGCACAAGGTGTGTTACCTGCAAAAGGACGTACGTTATACTAGTTTTGTGATCTGTTCCTGAGCAAACACGTGGAAAAACTGCAAAGTGTGGATGGTGAAGTCTTTAGAAACCTTATCCTGAAAGGAGGCTGAATAAGAGGCTTGAGCTACAGGTTGTGGAGGCAACCGGTTATCATCACAGATTAGGATGACTAGCGGTCAACAAGATGACATTGTCGTATTGTCCACCTGGGTCTAGACCTTGATGCTTATCAAAGAGGAGTGTCTACACTGATGGGTCTCTATGCTGGTCGATGTGGGCTGAGATGTCATCTTGATCCTTCGAAAAAGCTCCAGACTTCATAGTTCAGTGACTTTTAATTGCACACTTTTAAGACTTTTGAAGAAATTGATGGGAGAACTTAGCTTTCAGCCTTCCTCTGTCTTACGACCTGGTGGATTTAAGTAGATGTATGCTTTATCTTGACCCTCTTTTGTCTTGGCAAGTGCTTATCTATAGAGGTAGATCACTTTCCACTTGCTTTATCCCATTCAGCATCTTCTTTAAATATTTGGAGCTTCTTACTGTTCAGCTTTGTGAACCTTTGAAGGATCTATATGTTCCAGGACATAATGAGGTGTTGGATATGGCTCCTGGTAGCCACTGTACTGTGCCAACAGCTTACCATTTTCCAGGTCCTGGCAGCCAGAAAAGAACGCAAAAAGGGAAAAGACCCACATCAGTTCATTGATCCTTTAAATCTTACGCTGTCCAACAGTGAGGAGTTATATGATCCTGACAAGGTACGTGTGTGATACACAGACACTTCCATCACCCTTTTCATTCTGCTGCAAGCTTGTGCTTGTGTTTATTCTAAAATGACCATTGTTCCTTTGGTGCATTTCAGCATTTAGTAAAGTAGGCATCTGCCTAAGGTGGTGCTTATGAGGGGGGTGACATAAAAATATTTTGCAATAATTATGCGTTTTTTTCTCTGCATTTGTCTGCTTCTTGCTGTACATGTGTTCTGTCACTGATATGCCCAAAATATGTTCATAAATAATATGGGGATGCATCCAGGTATCCCATTTCTGTATTATATTAAATGTAAAAGTAGATAGTCAGTAACCACCTACTTTTTCTGTAAAAATAGTAAAGGGAACCTACTAGTGGAGGATTCCTCTTATTTTGCACATATTTGGCCATTTTTATGCATTGTGACCTTGTTTAATAACAAGCTACAAATAGCAAAGATGAAAGTGCAATAACTTTTATTGACTAGAGAGATTTTAACTGCCAGATGGTCTAGTGGTAATAATAATTTGCCTGGTTGCTGTCAGTTAATGCAATGTGGGCATTGCTTTTTTAGCTTTCTATATAAACCCATCTGAGGATGTGGTGGCATCGACTCAGTGCAGGAACCTGTACAGACATGGTTAATAATTAATGTTATATGTATGACATACTTGTTTTACAGCTGTGAAAAAAGGTTGTTGGTACTTGTTTTTTGGCAGCCATGCACTGCCTTAAATCAGTCTCCTCTCTTGGACCAGGCAGGCAGGGAGGGGGTCAAGCCCTAGGCAATAATAAGCACTCACAACTGACCCTAGAGCTTGCTGTCTTCTGTAAAATTTTCTAACACGCTGTAAAATTTCAGAGGCTAACTGAGGATTGCTCCCCTTCAAGATTCTCGAATGTCTGAATTATCAATGTCAAGCTTGAAATTCTCTACATTTGTGATTGCTCCCTTGTGCTGCATTCATATGGAACCCAAGTCAGGGATATAAGCTGAATAGGTCATTTCTGTCACTTTCTGGGTGAAATCTGACAGTCTTTGGAAAGTGGTAACGACATGTACACGTGCCCTCTCATTGACTGGCATGGCTTTTCCGCTTAGAACTTATACTGAACATATGTTTTACTACCGCCACCAGGCAGTCGTGAAGTTACGCTACTCTGAGCAGTGTCATCTTTCTTTGCTTGATCCAGCAGACCCTTTGCTTTTCACACAGCTTGCCATGGAATAAGATGAGCATGGGTGAGCAGTGGTAGCTTCAAAGTAAATACAACAACTGGGTAGGGACCCTGAATTGGGGTACCTTCCCATTGATCTGAAGGGGATTAGTTGTACAGGTCCTTACTGAAATTAGAAAGATTCTTCATGGTACCCATTCAAGGGCAAAAATGATGAAGGTGATTCTAAAGTTGCCCATGGGCTTTTTAGGGCAATCGTAAATGCATCCACAGTCTGGCTGCCCTTGGGGCAAGCTACCTGCATAGTGCTTCAGAGTCAGTTTTAAGCATTTTTGTGAATGGAAAGGGGCAGAGGAGCTGCGAACAGGAAGCTGTGAGAACGCAAGCTATTTAAACAAGATTTCTAACCCATTGATAACTATTCGCCCATAGAATGGAGGATAGGGGTACCCCATGCACTTGTAAGCATCACCCAATCTGGTCAAAAAAGGTGACTATTTTATTGTGCAACGATCAGATAAAAGCCCAATAACTGCATACCAGTTCTAAGAGTACATTTGGACAAATGTGGAATTTTGCCCATATGTGATCACTATTCCTCCTCAATATGACTTAGCTGTCCAAAAAATTAGATTTAACACACCTGAATTAATTCACCAATCTAATACAATTGTTATTTGCCATAATAACCATTATTTTAAGCAATGATAACAGATGAGAGCTAAAAGCCATAGTTACATTTTTGAAAATGATTGTTATCCAAAAACACATGAGTTGAGCCTAATATAAAATGAAATAACAAAATGTAAAGATGGATATCTACCATAAACATCTGGTTGCCTGATGCCTGTCAAGGAATTGGTGGTTCGTGGGTGCACATAGGGTGCCAAAAAGGATCACTTCCGACACTGAGATCGTCCAACTTGGCAGTAGGTGTATGGGAAATTGGGCATCTCTGTTGTCAACTGAATGTTGAAACAAGCCTGCAAAATTAGACCGAGGGAAAGAATCAGAGGAGATCTCTTGTTAGCTTCTTGAGGTTTATGTCTACTTTCTCTTTTCAGTATATGGGCATAGGATTTACAAGATGACCTGTACAGTTGTCTGTCACTTCTTATTGGGCAATGTATTACTTATGATAGCTCCCATTCCATGAAAACTCCTCCAGGACTGTGATTTGTGTAGCCTGAAGGAATGAATGGGAGACACTGTGAGACAGAGAAAGGCTGGCCAGGAAGAGGTAGAGGGGCTGTGAACAGGGAGAGGTGTGCAATTCAGCGTAAAGAGGATGAGATAATGAGAGTGAACATGTGGAATGAAAGGGATGCATTACAAGAAGCCAGAGCTGTTTACGTTGTGGGGAGAACAGGAATGCAGTGCAGTTATGGACTGAGGAAGGTCCCTGTGACAGAGATGTTTTAAATAGCTCTGGAACCAGAAAGATGCCATGCCAGTTTCAAGTGGTGGAATGTGTACATAGGAGAGAGATGCCAGGCCTGAGGAGGGACGAGCATCAGATAGAAATGTGTGTAGCGAAGAACTCTCAACCTATCGATCTCTTTCTCTCTCCTGACAGGAGATCACAGAGCTACTTTAAAGTGGACTTTATAACAACTGTACAAGTCTGTATGAATAAATTATTGACATGTCACAATATACAGCAACTGTATCATTTTTTAAAGCTGTACATTTCATCACTGAAAAGTCATCCTTGAGCTACAGTCAAGTAACTTTGCCTAGGCTGAAGTGTCATCAGTCTGGTGCAGGGAGTAGGAAGGATTTTATTTGTCTCCTCTCCCTCAGCAATCAAACTGCAACATTGTTACTTAGGTCTGCAGGGGCTAATTTGTGTCAGACATTTATGAACACAGACAAGAAATGCACAGGCACCAGGATTTACCTGTCTGAGCCAGCATCTTGGTCCAGAGAGCAGATGCTGATTCTGAATAATGCCTAAAGAAAGATGGCACCATCCTTCGCTAGAGAAAAGCAGATGAATGTGTTTTCAGGGTAAGTACTGTGATCTCTGTGAGAGGTAATAAATATCTTGAAGTGTTACACTTGTGCTGCTTCATCCTCTAACACTCCAACCCTGCTCTACAGGGGCTGCAAGAGGCAAATACCTGGTCAGATTCAGCTACCAGATTATAGTCATAAAATGAATTTAATGATAAATTAATAATTATTAAAGTGTATTAATTTATGTCCTTCATATTTCTCTAGAGTTCAGTTTTAAGACCCCAGTCCCCAACTTTAAAAATTGCAGCTAAAAGCACAGCAAAAGGAAACGTCATATAAAGACATAACAGTAAATCAAAGTACATGCACAGGATCTCAGCTACAAGCAACATATACAGTACATTTCATTAGAACAGATCCATGCTAAAAGTACAGCAATTAACAAACATCAATACACATGGCTAGATATCAGAAAAAACCTTCAGCTGCCATGCGGACTCTCAGGATCATGTGGAGGTGGGAATTATAACATTTCGGAGGAAAAAACCCTCTTTTGCGAGTGAGATCCAACTTAGGTGGATTCCCACGTTGTGATGCATGTTACCTGTGTGTATGTGTGTTACCATAGCACAGAAGCTTAAATCGGCCCTAAAACCGACCTTAATTGATTGACTGGTCCCTGCCCAGACTGAATTGGAATTAGTCTTTACCACTTTGACTTCCCATGAGTTGTGATTTTTTTTTTAGCACTGAACAACAACTTCCAGTAAGATGTGTCAATCACAAAGAGACCAGTGAAGAGGGTGGAGGAGCAGCTGCTGTCATCACTGATAAGATCCCTGTCTCACTTTTTAGCCAGAAGCTAGTTCTGTGTCTCTGTTCTAAACATGTGTTATCTAACTTCAGATCAATACAATGAAAACTGGAAATGAAGAAAATGTTGATTACTATAGTTAATTTCAGTTTAAAAAGTTAATATGGTTTAAAAAAAATGGAGCCTCGTGTATAAAGAGCGCCTGTGTTGCCACAGCAAACAGTCAGATTCCAGCTGTCATTTTTTTAGCGTATGCAGTAAAATGTAGATGAAAAGAGAGGCGGTTCACCAGCGTAGGAGGCCAAGTCTTATTTCATTGCACTTGAGCCCAGGGGCTTCAAAGTGTGTCTCTGCTTCTCTATGACTTTTAATAGTAAATACAGACATCTTTATCTTTTTGATTTTTCACATTTTTTTAATTCCAACTATTTTTTTCTTTCTTTTTTATAACAACAGGAGGGGAACTACGACAACACAGAGACCTGCCTCTTGTTTACAATTTATTTGCATGAGCATAGGCTTTTTATTCTATTACATTTTCTCTCTAGTTTTAAAAATGTAACCTGCTGCAGCTTTAATTAGACTCTTTTTTTTTACAGTCTGTGGAAAGTACACCTGTTTTGGCTCCATGTTTAAAAAATTTTCAATCCCTCTTTTCTGATTTTGTGCAGTGACCATTAAAAACCCTACTAGGAAAAAAAGCAATATATATGTGAAATAAAGCCTGAAGTAAAACCGTGCCATTGCGTAAAATAAATAGATACAGAAGGATTGCATTTCAGTAAACTCTATTTTCACTCAGCTGTTCCTTTTTGGTGCTCTGTAATAAAATAAAAATACAATTTCCATAACCTTGGGTAGTTGCCAGTTTCCCCCATAAGCTAAGGTTAGTCTCTCTTCTCATTAACTGCATGTCTGAACCTTGATTTCATGAAGCTTGATGTTACGAATGGACCAACCCCCAATACCCCCCCGATCCCCTGTTTTGACAGCTAGCTGGGGATCTTCTCCCCCTGCCAGCTGTCAGAATTTTAAAAAAAACATGGCCGCGTAGGGCTCCGACTGCTCGGCTGCGCCAGTCATTCACAGTATTCTCTGAATGAGGAAACTATAAGTTCCGACAGCTGCTTGTAGTTCTCAATGAACTATCCCGGTGCTGTTTAGTACTGTGTACTTCATAGAGTCTTCATGTCAGTGTGTACCTACTTGCTTGTATGAGGTACAAGCACACAAATACACTGACAGGACTGACAGGTCTGCATGGCATGGATCTGCTATCGCTGGTGGGATGCATTACAGGCTACCAAAACAAAAAAGAGTAAATTCATATTTTTTACCTGCATTCATTATTTTTTTATTAAAAAGTGAACTTATCCTTGAACCAGTGCTACAGGGAGCTATAGGGTTCTTCTAGTGCAGTGGTCTCCAAACTGTGGCCCGGGGGCCAGATATGGCCCTTTGCTTGCTTATATCTGGCCCTTCGAGCACTTTTTCTCACACTGGTGCATGACACTATTCTTCCCACTGACACTAACAAAGGGGCAAAACTACTATTACTGACATCAACAATGGGGCACTATTTCTCCTGTTAACACCAACGATGAAGCACTATTCCTTCCCCCTAATGCCAAAGATGCATTGTTTACTCCCACTGACGGTAGTACAATTTCTACTCCCAATGGCCACAGTCTGGCCCCCTTGAAGTCTGAAGGACAGTAAACTGGCCCTTTGTTTAGAACGTTTGGAGACCCCTGCTCTAGAGGTTACTAGGGGTTCCTTGAACAGTGCTTGATTGAATTTGCATGAATCCAATTTAATTTGCCAAGAGCAAGTGTCAGGGGACCAGCTGAGCTTTTCTTCCAATTTTCAGGTATTTACCCAGTGTCACCAACTGATCTTTTTAGTTGTCTGTAAGAGGGGTATTCTTCCCACTGACCAGTAATGTACATTGGCCATTTTCCCAGTGTGGAAACCAGTAAAAGGGGCACCTAACTCACCGACCTCCCAGTGTTTGTGAATCCTTCTCCTACTGACCGCAAATGTAAAGGGTCATTCTTCCAGTGACCACCAAAAAGGGGGCACCCCACTCACTGACCACCAATGTTAGAGGGACCTTCTCCTACTGACTATCTATGTAAGGGAGTTTTTCTCCCATGGGCCACCACTGTAAGTTGTCCATTCTCTTTCTCTCAATAAACACTTGAGCTCCAGCGATGTATAAGTAGGTCACTGGACTTTCGGTGGTTATGCTGGGATGATGTCTGCAGCTGCAGGCATCATCCTAGTGCCTTTATTTGCAGCCAATGGTCGGCATTCTTGTAATAGTGATTGAAGCTGCTAACTAGCCGCTCTATCGCTATTACAAGAAGCAAGAGGGGACATCCAACCCTCTCAAAGCCTTCCGGCACTTGCTCGGGATCTACCGTCCCACCCCACGTGGAGACCCGAGTGGCATGACGGAAGCCATTTTTAAAAAGTCAAAAGCATTTGAAAATACCAACCTTGGTGTTTTGAATGCTTTTAAGTGCAGCGGGGACCCAAGATCTCTCCATAAACAGTACCTGTTATGTGCCTATTGACCAAGTTATCAAAAGAAAAAATGAAAGCAACAGTGTATAAAAAAAATAAAATAAGTCAGTCCTGTACAAGCACAAACAGCGAACATCCCACATCCCATACATGTGAGGTATCACTGCAAATGTAAGATCATGGGCAGTAATTATAGCTCCAAGCCTCCTCTGTAATTCTAAAGTGGTAACCTGTAAAGGCTTTTAAAGTGTCGCCAATTGATAGTAAAATGTGCGTAATATGTCGCCATGGGTGTGTGCAATTTTAAAGCATGGCATAATTGGTATCTATTTACTTGGTGTAACATCAGCTTTTATATTTACAAAAAAAATGGGTTATGTATTGTGTTTTTTGCATTAAAATTCAAAGTGTAATTTTTCCCAAAAAAATTATTTAAAAAACTGATGCACTAATACTGTGTGACATAAACAAAATTGCAAAACCTACCAATTTATTCTATAGGTCCTCTGCTTTAAAAGAATATATAACGTTTGGGGGTTCTAAGACATTTTCTAGCAAAAAATACTGATTGCAACATGTAAACAAAAAGTGCTAGAAATGGATTGGTCTTCAAGTGGGTAACTACCAACACTTGCCCATGGATGTAAGAGGGAATTACTCCACTGACCACCAATGTAAGGGTGAATTTCTCTAATGACCACCCATATAAAATGACACTACAATTTTCTAGTTTTTATCATGATTTTTTTTCATTTAATGACATTAGAGAAAATCATTTTGTTTTTAGAGCAGTGCAGAGTTAAAATATGACCTGTCCTTTGCGCTAAATATATAAGGTTGCTTCTAATCTCACTAACATACCTTGAGCTGTAGACATAATGTTTAGCTTGAGTTCTTAGAGAAGTGAAAATGATTTCAGGGGTTCCTCTGTGGTGAAAAGGTTGAGAAAGGCTGCTTTAGATTCTTACAGCTGGCTTTATATCAGGACGCTCTGGTACACTGTTGGCCATTTGGCAGGATATGCCTAGTCAATTCATCATCTACTTTACATCATAGTTGAAAGGAGTGATTCCTTTATAGTCATGCCAGCTATATAGTTTTAAAGTTGAACACTGAGGAAGTATAAAAACATCTCTTGCAGAGAGACCCCACACTGCAAGGGTTAAATTCTTTGTCTAAGGAAACGTTATAAAGAAGTTTTACTGTTCTTACCCCTCACTCTTGCAGGGTTCTCTTTTTCTTGTGACCAGTCCCTTGAAGCCAATTGTCTTGTTGCTATTTCTCTGTTGTAATTTAAAGTCGACCACATACAATATAGGACCAGCATCCCTTCATTTGTAAATGGGAACACCAAAGGCCCAAGCACAACTCGGGGGAAAGAACCCCACTGCAAGGGTAGTTTTTCAATTTTCCTCAACTTTATTTACAGGCTACTCATTAGAGATTTCTGGCTATGTGTGCCTAATGGACTGAATTTGTTACTGGAATGAAAAGTGATGGAAAATCCAAAAATTTGCTTTGCCCCTGCAACAGAAGGTGAGAGGAAATCTTTCCTTTCAATAAATTTTATTGAGGATTTTTCAAGATTGGAGAGTACAAACTCAACTACTGTCTTGTATACAAATAAGGTATAACAATAAGTCCTCAAGCACACTGGACATTTTTACAGCGGCTCTTTTTGGCTTTTGACGGTTTTTTCTACAGCCAGAAAACTCCCCAGCATGTTATCCTATGTGTCCATGCACACAGACTGTAATCAACGTTTTTTTGGCAGCTGTGTTTTTTGGCTGGAAAAAAGCTCAGAACTAGTGGGTTTCTAGAAGAGTTTTTTAGCTGTAAAAATGCTCTAATGCTGAAAAACATGGTAAAACGTGGCAAACCGGTGTTTTTGAATGTTTTTTTTCAAGCTAAAAACGCAAACGCGAAAAAATGCGGCAAAACGTCGCTAAGCACTTATGCAAAAATGCTGAAAAACTCACATTTTTAATGTGACCTTACACAGCTAACGTTACCAGCGTTATTAAAACACCCAGTGTGCATGAGGCCTAAGAAGTAACATTGCAAAAGCAGTCCTGCATAGATAAAACATATCTATGATTGATGAGAATGTAACCAGTATGTCAAAGAGTAACATCAACCTTATCATGTCAATAATATCAGCAGAAGGAGCAAATAAGGGACTATACACCTATTGCCTAACTTCTGGCAAAAACAAAAGAAATAGTGGCATTATGAATGCACAAAGTTCAAACCAGAAAATATATAGAATACATCGTAATTCATCCCTGCGGAAGAGCCAAGAGGGGAAAAAAAAGGGGAGAAGGGGAAAGGCGAGAGAGTTGAAACGAGAACATCCAAAGCGCTTAGGGCTCGTTCACACTTGGCTGTTTTACCAACGCTTGCCAAACGCCCCTATAGCGTTTGGCAAGCGTTGGTCCGGCGTTTGTGGGGCGTTATTAACGCTCGGCAAACGCTCCGCAAACGCCGCATGCGCGGTTTAGTGGCAGTTGCTAGGCGTTTGCCGAGCGTTAATAACGCCCCACAAACGCCTATAATACAGTTTGAGTGGTATTACCGCTCCGCAAACGCCCCGCAAACGCGTCGCAACCGCACCGCAAACGCCGGCCGGGCGTTTGCGGAGCGGCACCATAGACGAGAATAGGAGGCTTCAAAGCCTCCTGACTCGACCAGAGGCGTCCGTTTTGCCGCGACGCAACGCGACGCAAACGCTCCCGTTAGAACAGCACCATGTGCTGTAATGTGCAGAATTGGCAGAGGCGTTTGGGAAGCGGTAAAAACGCTTCCCAAACGCCTCTCTGCCGCCTGCACACAAGGCTAGTGTGAACGTAGCCTTAAACCTGGACTATGAGTCTTCTGAAGTTATAATGAAGTAAAACTGCCTATGGGCATATTGAATCCATGGAGTCCATATTTGAGGAATCTCTTGTTGGTTTCAGAAAGAGGAAATCTTTCAATGGGGACACGTGCTGGTGGTAACTGTGTTAGAGGGGGTTTCCCCTGACTTTGGAAAGATTTTCATTCATTTTCTGTTATGTATCTGTAACAGTAAGTAACAGAAAAGCTCCCCAATGGGATACAGATTGCTAAAAAGAAAATACACAGGGGTTTTAACTATTTCTTAACCTCTTCGCACCGGCACCTCCCGGCCCTTTAAGAGTTTCAGAAGCTGGGAGGCAGGGTGGGGTTTTAGGGTCATGTGACCGCTGTGATTCGCTGTCATGGCGGTCACATGATCGGAAAAGGTCCCGATCAAAAGGGGAGATCCGGACCTTTCCGGGAGTCGCAGACATATGTGCAGGGCGTGCACTTTCAGAACATATGTATTTTCTAATTGCACGCAAATATGCGGCCGCTCGGCGTCAAGGCCCAGACACCGAGAGGCCGCATATTTGAGTGTGATCGGCGTCAAGGGGTTAAGCTTTCCATTAAAAATGCTTGGCTATCGCTTCTCTGGCTTTTGGCTAAGATCAAGTGTAGTATCTGTTCTTATCAGTTTGATATCTGATATGTCCATTATCTGGGAACCATATGTATTAATTGGATCTTTAAAAGAGATTGCTTTGTCCACATCACTGATCACATTGCAGTGCCTCCAGGATCAGTTGACAAAAAAAAAAGTTTGGCATTTTGATTGTCACAAAAACAGATATCTCCTTTGGAAGTTTTTGCCTTATCTTCTGTGACAGCTCAAGGGGGAATGGGGGTTCAGAGAGGGAGGGGATAAAGGGGGCAGGAGTCATATGGTGTTGGAGCCTACACAGTACACATGTTAATTAGGTATGAGGTTGGGGTTCTGCGCTAATATACCGTATTTTTCGCCGTATAAGACGCACCTGACCATAAGACGCACCTAGGTTTTAGAGGCAGAAAACAGGAAAAAAAAAATTCTGAACTAATGGACTGCAGACACAGTACAGGAGATGACCAGAGACTGCGGACAGCACAGGGATGACCAGAGACTGCGGACAGCACAGGGATGACCAGAGACTGCGGACAGTACAGATGACTGCTGACCTTTGGGGAAGTGGGGAGCGGGTACCTGAATTTGACAGGTACCCGCTCTTACTTCCGCAGAGTTTTTGTTTGATCTTACCTGTTCCTCGATCCAGCCGCGCGCTGTCTTCCCGGCTTCTGTAATGGTGCTCGGCATGACAGCCGGGTGCCCAGTGCGCATGAGCGAGAAGCACTTGCGCTTTGTGATTGGTCCGGCGGCTTCTGGGATCTGTCATGTGTCCCAGGTACCGCCTTACCATTCACAAAGCGCACCGCTTCTCGCGCATGCGCACTGGGCACCCGGCTGTCATGCCCAGTGCCCACACTACAGAAGCCAGGAAGAAAGCACGCCGCTGGATAGAGGAACAGGTAAGGTCCCGCTGCAGAGCTGAACGGCCGGCCCGGTATTCTGACACGGCCGCGGACCGGCCACTCCATATTCGCCTTATAAGACGCACTGACATTTCCCCCCCAGTTTTGGGGAAGAAAAAGTGCGTCTTATACGGCGAAAAATACGGTAGGTTTGGGGTAATTCCTGCACAATTAGGGATTCACGGTCCTGGTGGATTTTTTCACAGATTTACCAACAAGAATATTTTTCAAATCATAAAGCACTGCATGAACTATGGTCAACTGGCTTAGGAGGGATAAGCCAGCCCCTCACTATAAGAGGGATGCACAAACCTGCCAGTGTCATTTCATTGGAAACTGTTGTAGAGAAAGCTGACAAACTGCACAGGAAGAGATTAGGGTCACTTAGGAAACTGTACTTTAATTCCTACTGCTAGCTCTTTTGGCAATCAACACTTTTGTTGCCTTATTGTCTTTCATTAGAATTTATGGTTGGTTTGAGTTTAGCTGTCACTTCTAGCTGCTGCCCCATCCATACCAGACATTTTTATTTTGCTGTAAGGCTTCTTTCAAAAGAGGTTTTTTGTTTCAAGTGTCTTGGTGTTTTTTATTCTTTGTGATTTTTTTATGTTGGTCAAACTTTTTTTTATGTTTTTGATGCTTATGCTGATGTGGATCATTCACTATATCTGTTCTTTAAGCAGTCTTTTGTTCGAAGCATGTCACTGTATCAGTAGAAAGGGAAAAAAGGTAAGTGCAAGAACAGTGCGCACACACACACATTATATCACTCACATGCACCCCCTTTCCTCATAGATAAAATAAAAGGTTAGGCATATACCAGTTAGACCTATTATCCCAGTTTAAAAGTGTCTGGCTGATGATCAGTTTTACACTGCTGTATAAACAGCAGTATCTATTATTTTAGTAACACACCTGTCTATGCTATTTGTCTCTAGTACATTTTGACCTAATATTCCTGATTAAAACTAGAGTTGCACCAATACCGCTATCTGTATTAGTGCAGATACCGAGTACTTGAACTCGTACAAATGCTCCCGATACCAAAACCAATACCTTTCTGGTGCAATTTGAGCCCATACAAAATAAATGGGCTCAAATCATACTGCAAATAATTGCATGCAATTTGAACAGGAATGCGGTTCGATTCCTGTCCGAATCGCATTCATTTTCCTGCACAGCTCCTGTGTGAACCTAGGCTTGCCATAGTGACTTTGTGCCTGAGTTCACACAGAAGCTGCAAAAGATATCTATATTTGGTATCTGTGAATATTTGACTGAAAGCATTGGTACTTGTAATCGCCAGTAAAAAAACAGTATGGGTGCATCCCTAATTAAAACTGTCCTGCTGCTGGCCAGTTTTAGTGAGGAAGAACAACAAAAAGAAGCGCACCAACCTTGCGCATTACCTCAGTAACCAAAATTTATTGAATAAAAGAATGGTACTCACAAACAGCGAATAAAAACAGGCATGTAAGTCCTCAAAGGGACTTTAAAGGCAAGATGCAAATGCGAATCCCATCATGGAGGAAGCCACTCAGTACAGCTGACGCGTTTCGAAGGACAAGCCTTCTTCCTCAGAGCTCTTGCATCTTGCCTTTAAAGTCCCTTTGAGGACTTACATGCCTATTTTTATTCGCTGTTTGTGAGTACCATTCTTTTATTCAATAAATTTTGGTTACTGAGGTAATGCGCAAGGTTGGTGCGCTTCTTTTTGTTGTTCTTCCTCACAGTTTCGTTTGGGCTTCCCCAGCCTTGGTGTGGAGCTGCACGACCTTGTCTATTTCGGTGGTTCCTTCCTTTTTTGGAGTTTGTTCCATCTACTCACCACCGGTCTGAGTCATGGAGCGCAGGAGATATCGCATTTTGTTCATTGTGCTGGCCAGTTTTACCCTGCTGTATCCTCTTGTGATATCATAAGGGTTGTTAACACTTTCCCACTCCAGGGGAGCTGCTGGTGCCACATACAGCTTGCCATACAAGTGAATAACTGCACATGGCCATACTCTAGTAATAACCAATGCTTCTTCGATCTAACTTTGCTCATTAAAATTGCCCTGCTGCTGGCCAGGTGTACAATGCTGTGTCATATGTTGTCTCCTAAGTCTTGTAGTAAAATACCTTCCTATATTCTTTTTTTTCTCCTTCATTAAAAATGTCCTGTTGTTTGCCAGATTTATACTGCTTGACAGAAATTGGCCAATAGTAGAACAGTGTTGCATCAGTGAGAACAAGGACAGTCGCTGCTAAAATTTCCTGAAAGAAGCCTGCTGTATGTAAGCCAAGCTAATTGTAAGAGAAAAAAATTACCTTCACAGCCAAATATGCGTAGCCAGTGTATGCTGATTCTAACACTGTCTGTGAAAACTGTACTGTTCTTCCCCCAACCAGAAGTGTGAACAAGGCCTTAGGACACTGATGTGGTGTGGTTTGGCCTCTTTGCGGATGCAGTGCGTGTACTCATGGGTTTGGTGTGGGTTAGCTGTGCTTTTCCATGGCCTTCTAATATGTCCCATGGTTTTGTGCACTTTTTGAAAGCGCACCAAAATCCCTGTATGCAGGAGTTTTCGTGTGCTTTCAGAACATAATAGAAGTCAATGGTAAAGAGCAGCTAACACGTACCAAACCCACTGGAACACTGTGCAGCACCCACGGTGCGGTCAAACTGCACTGCATCAGTGTGAACAGGCTTATAGGTATGTATTACCTCTTGTATGTAGCAGTGGCGGACTGACCATTTGGAAACTCAGGCACTGTCCAAGGGCCCGGGGTCAGTAGGGGGCCCCATGAGATGCCCCTGGTACCTTTTCCATAGGCTTTGAGTTTGGGCAAGGACACAGGGGCCCCATGATCCCCTATTGCCCGGGGGCCCCATGAGTTGTCAGTCCGCCCCTGGTATGTAGTATTCCCTTGACAATGCCTTCATCTTTTTTTTACTGATAAAAGTGGGTTTTTTTAGGTATACTATTGATGTACAGTATATTGAGACATATCAGGAGTTTATTCATGCAGACTTCTAAGCTTAATAAACAGTCCACTTTATCCAGAGTTTATATTGCAAAACATAAATTTGGAAACCAAAATATCTGTTCTTGACTATTTTTAAATTTTGGAAGGAAATGACACTTCAAACAACTACTAATATTACAGTTGTTTTAAATTCATTTTTTTCTCATTTATCTACATATTTGTTATCCCATAATGACATAGTGAAAACAACATTTTAGAAATGTCTGTGAATCTATTAAAGAGAAAAAAATGAAATATCATATGTACTTAAAATATTCAGACCCTTTGCTCAGTACTTTGTTTAAGCACCTTTGGCACCAATTACAGCTTCAAGTCTTTTTTGGGTATGACGTGACAAGCTTTGCACACCTGGATTTGGGGATTTTCTGCAATTCTTCTTTGCAAATCCTCTCAAGCTCAGTCAGGTTGGAGGGGGACCGTCGGTGGACAGCCATTTTCAATAGACACTCTACGGCATTCGCAGAGTTTTACCTAAGCCACCCCTGTGTTGTCTTGGCTGTGTGCTTAGGGTCGTTGTCATGTTGGAAGGTAAACCCTGCGCCCAGTCTGAGGTCCTGAGCACAGGTTTTCATTGAGGATATCTCTGTACTTTGCTCCATTCTGCTTTCCCTCAACCCTGGACAGTCTCCCAGTCCCTGCTGTTGAAAAACACCCCCACAGCATGATGTTGCCACCACCATGCTTCACTGTTGGGGTGGTATTGGGCAGGTGATGAGCGGTGTCTGATTTCCTCCAGACATAATGTTTAGAATTGAGGCCAAACAGTTTAATCGTGGTTTCATCCAACCTCCCAGTCTAGGAGTCCTTCTGTTGTCTATTTGCAAACTCCAGGTGGGCTTTCATGTGCTTTGCACTAAGGAGAGGCTTCCTTCTATCTACTCTTCCATAAAGCCCAGATCAGTGGAGGGCTGCATTGATGGTTGTCCTTATGGAACTTTGTCCCATCTCTGCACAGGATCTCTGGAGCTCAGTCTGGTTCTTGGTCACCTCTTTTACTAAGGCCCTTCTCCCGCAATTGCTCAGTTTGACCGGGCGACCAGCTCTTTGAAGAGTCCTGGTTATGCCAAACTTCTTCAGTTTGAGAATAATGGAGGCCACTGTGCTCTTGGGAACCTTCAGTACAGCAGAATTTTCTTGTAGCCTTCCCTTGATCTGTGCCTTTCAGCAATCCTTTCTCTCAGCTCTGTAGGCAGTTCCTTTTGCTCTGATGCATTGTCAGCTGTGAGGCCTTTTATAGAGAGGTGTGTGCCTTTCTAAATCATGTCCAATCAATATAATTTATCACAGGTGGACTGCAATCAATGTGTAGAAACATTTCAGCAACAATCAAGAAAAATGGGATGCAGTAGAGCTAAATGTAAGGCATCAGTTTGTGATGCTTCTGAGATCATTCAGGATTCATTGACAGGTGCATTTGACCTGCAGTTGATCTAATTTTGACCTGTATTTGACATGCTTCAAGCAAGTTTTCCATAGGCCTGTATTGGAATACAAAACCAACAATAAGCCAATGAACATGGGCCCTTAATGTGCTATCTAACAGCTGCAACCTCTGTCTTCACTAAAGAGGGAGTGTAACCAAAAGCATAGTTCTACTGTCTTATGACCAAATTGTCTCCTGAGTAGAATAAAACTGACAGGATAACCTAGACACCATAAAGAGCAGTACGATAAACTGATTAGCAGGGGTGGGCAACTGCGGCCCTCCAGCTGTTGTAGAACTACAAGTCCCATGTGGCATTGCAAAACTGACAGTTACAAGCATGACTCCCAAAGGCAGAGGCATGATGGGATTTGTAGTTCACCAACAGCTGGAGGGCCACAGTTGCCCACCCCTGGATTAAAGTTAAAAGAAATATGGAGGCTATTGCTAAGTATCTAAAAATGTTAGCTGCCTGGCATTTTCTGGCTTCCATATGTTTGAAGCCACTAACCTAGACTAGACCAAACATTCAGAAGATGAATTCAAATCACTTGATCTGAATAACTTCCTATGAAAGAGTAAAGTTTCAGCATTCATATGAACCAGGCGATTTACCGGACTTTGGGGTTGATTTACTAAAGGAAAATAGAGTGTGTACTTTGCAAAATACAGTTGCAGTCTGCTGGTCACATGCAGTCTCCAAAGGAAAAAAAAACCTCTCTAGCTAGCAAGACACACCAAACTGAGCATGTGTAGGTGACTACTGAGTCAGTCTATATCAGGTGGTCATTTCAACAAGAGGAATGTCAGAGAAGTAAGGATCAAACAGCCTTTTTACACAATGTGCAGGATTAACTCCTTAGGTTCCACAGTGAGTATAGCAAGCATGCTTTACTGCGTATACAGACTGATTTTACTGTTGTGGATTTAGTAACAATTTAATCCACAATAAAGTTTATTGCAATACATGGCACAGGTGATAAGCTCAGCTCTACTGTTAAATGAGAAGCATATTGGAGGTAGAACGTGATGGGTCCTGTTTGGCTGAAACACACAGATGATGGAATACAGCCCAAGGGGAGCCTGGAGCAGTAAGATGTTCTGGAGTACCTGATCTGAATACTTGTTTTAAAGAAGTGGTTTAGAAAGTATTGGTTTCATTGGATTAGCATGACAGCCAGGCAACTAGAATTTTGAAAAAAAGAGCCACACATTTCTCCAAGGTTTCCTTGAAAAACTTAGTTACTATGGATACTACAGTGCTGTTTTTTCCAAAATGGAGAAGCACATGAAAGATGGTTTAATGGCTGCTTCACATGACAAAAAGCAGTAATGAAAATTTTTTAGGACCTCATATGCCGGTCTTAATCTTTTGGCAGTGTTCTGATGCCAGTACTGTGTAACGTGGCCAAAGGTTTTTATGACTGCTGCTTCTGGGATTAAATCCCATGTGCTCAGCAGGGTTGTGCCTTCTTCCAAACGTTTGATAACAAACATATGGCCTAGTGTGGTGGTGATGAGTTTAAGAGGGTACTTGATTTGTATATGTTATTTCATAGAGCAGGCATTCCCTTTTTAGTTTTCCTCCTTAGCACAGCAATTCCTTAGGCCCAAACTGCAGTTTCAGGTCTTAGTGATCCTTCTAAGAGTACTGGAACCCTTCCTGATGAGGAAAGAATCCTCTGCTCAAGGTTCTTACACATTTATCACCTCCCTAGCCACCTTCTGGGTGCTCCCTTCCAGGGACTGTCCAGGGAATGATAAATATGCAGCTGATCATTTGAATGTCCCTCCCTATGCTTTGGAAGCTTCTTCTAGAGGCAGGGAGAAGCAATCAAACTCTCAGCTTAGAAATCCTGTGCAGACCAAACAATCAACCGTCACTCCACACACTACAGAGGAGTCAAAAACACAATTTTCCTAGCAGCCTAACTGGACACAACCACTTCACTTACTATAATGGCACCAATAATTAAATTTGCCTAACAGCCTAACTGGGAGGTTGCTACACCTACATTGGTCCAGCTTGGCACAATGTAAATATGTATATCTTGTACATAATGGGCTGCTGTGAACGCTGGCAATTACTGTAGTAGTTGGTGCAACTATAGTGATAGCTGCAGTTTTTCTGCTCCTGCTCAGGTTCTATGTTAGTGGTTGCCCCACTGCACACTAAACAGAGGGGGCCGCTTGTTCAGAACCACCACCATTCATAGAGCGCCTTGTACTTTTTTTAATATGAGTTAATCTAAGATTGAATGAGTAGATATGTGGGGCAGTGACGCCACAATCTCCACCTCATCCAGTCAGAGAATGCCTTGAATTTATTGAAAAAATACAGGTTGTCCTATGAATGAAAGCAGTGCCAAGCGAGAGGCCCCATGTGGTCATTGTGCTGTGGAGCCGTCACTCGCATGGAACCTGAGCAGATGCTGAAAAATCACAGCTATCACTATAGTAGTGCTGACTACTGCAGCGATTGTCAGTTCACTGGGTATGAGATATTATTATTATTATTAATTTTATAATACAGGATTTATATAGCACCAACAGTTTGCTCAGTGCTTTACAATATACAGGGAGACAATACATCAACAATACAGTTCAATACAAGAGGGATAGGAGGGCCTGATCCTTGGAGCTTACAATCTACATACACTTACTTACTTTGTGCCAAGCTGCACTAGATGTAAGAATGCAATAAAAATAATTTCAGGAGTTCAGATTTATTTATTACAGAGCTGCATTAATTTGCGTTTTATGTATCTGGGAAGTCTAATTATGAGGTACCATTACTATAGTTCGTTATTTCACCAGACCTTATGGCAAAGTGCTGATTTAAACAGCGACCATCTTAATTGCTTGCTAGACACGCCTTTGAATTATGCTGTTTGCATGCCTGTGGTTAATTGGTACTCTTTGGCTGAGTCTGTAATTTTTGTATAATTAAATTTCAGACATATTAGCATAGGCATGATTTACTGTATTTGATTTATCATAGATTAAGCTGATTGTAATATAACTGAAATTCTAAAATTATATTGGATATGGCATGGTTTCTGGATCTTCATTTTTTCTTTTTTAAACAATGCTGGAGAACTGCAGAATTTATTGAGTGATAAGTATGTATACAGTATTATTATTATTATTTTGTTTATAGAAATCTGCACTCATCTGGAATAAGTTTGGGAACATTTGTGTTTTTATTTGTGATGAGCTTTGACCGTGCATTCTTAATTTTATTTTTGTTTCCTGTTGAGCTACCCGGATGGGATTGCATGGCTTGGTATTGCTCATTAAATGTTAGCCATGTGTCATCCCGAGGTCTTGAATCTAGAGCATAAATTCTCTTTTTATGGCTGCAACTCAAAAGGAGAGAAAGCGTTAAAACAACCCATTCCATGGCCAATGTTTCCACAAAACAGGGTCACTGGGGTGTGAGCTCAGTGAACAGAAGCTCTGCTATTCCCCAATTAGATGATGCTTTCTTGCTTCACAAAACAGCATAGATGGTGAAGGCAAGCTGTCAATCACACCTCTATTCTTCTATTGACAATCAATAGTTGTTTCTTCATACATAAGTGGCTATGTAGATGAGGGCTTAGCTACTGACTTTTGAAAGAAAGTTGAAATTTGCATATCGGTTACACCACTGTTTAGTTATAGAGCTCTCCAATCACCAATGTGCATGAGCTTTGCTGACTGCAGAGCTATAGATTTGACTTAGCAGAAGGTGTGTCATACTCAGGGGCGGACTGACCATTTGGAAACTCGGGCACTGCCCGAGGGCCCGGGGTCAGTTGGGGGCCCCATGAGATGCCCCTGGTACCTTTTTCATAGGCTTTTTTGAGTTTGGGCAAGGACACAGGGGCCCCATGATCCCCTATTGCCCGGGGGCCCCATGAGTTGTCAGTCCGCCCCTGGTCATACCTCTACAGAAAGACTACTTCTTCCCCTCATGGGGGTGTGCATGCTGGGAAAGGTTTAGACATTTTTAACTAGGCTCCTACATGTCACAAAATCAAATTGGCACCTAGTTTTCAAGTTCTCACTCAAGAATAGTGTTTCACACTTAGGCTTTACACTGACTTTGCATCCCATTCATGAATCAGGCTGAGCAGAGTGAGAGAGATGTGACAAAAGAATGTTAGTCATTGGTATGGAATGCTGTAGGGAAGTCCTATTGATGACCATCAATGTCTCTAATGAAGATGGGAAAGTGATGAATGGTGTGTTTAGTGGTAATGAGGTTTGTATAGTATGGTGGAAGCTTGTGTGATGAGTGTTGATAGGTGTGTTTTGTAGGGGCTGTTGATTGATTTTCTCACGTTTAGACAATGCAGTGTACAGCTCCTGATGGATTCCACCTTGTCAAGTAGCACCTATGTATGTGTTATCTGTATACTAATTTCAACTCCAGGCAACACCTAAAGCCTCCTAGGAAATGTTGACACGTTATTAAATTCAGACCATTGTTAATGCATTCTAATATTCATGCAGCATTGAGTGTTTTTTCTCAAGGGAATAATGTTTGCACACATCTGTGCAGCAGGCTTGTTTTTGATTGTTTTATTTGATCATGATGATGCACCGAGATGCTGGCCACCACTCGCATCCCACTGATAAAAACCAACCTGGCTGGTAAAATGGGGAAGGTTGCCAAGGTGATTAATAGGAAAAAGATCATAAAGCTGGAACTTGTGCCTAGAAAAGATAGCATTTTTAGCCATAGTCTGCCAGCAATCCACACTTTGTCCATCTGTGCCCATTCCTAGGTGTGAGTAGGCAAGCTGAATACTTAGCATGCTCTTGTGCCATATACTGACAGATGCCTGGTACGTTTGTATGGGCAAGACAATGATTTCATTAACCACAATCTTACAGGGCACTTATACCCCTTCCTGCCCAGGCCAATTTCCAGCTCTCAGCGCTGTTGCACTTTGAATGACAATTGCGCAGTCATGCAACACTGTACCCATATGAAATTTTTGTCATTTTTTTGTGACAGAGCTTTATTTTGGTGGTATTTAATCACCTCTGGGTTTTTTATTTTTTCTTAAACAAACCAAAAACCACTGAAAATGTTGAAAAAAAATTTTGTTTTCTTATTTTTTGTTATAAAATTTTGTAAATAAGTGATTTGTCTCCTTCACTGATGTGCGCTAATGAGGCTGAACTGGTGGGCACTGATAGGCTGCACTGATGGACACTGATAGGTGGCACTGATGGCCACTGATGAGGAGGCACTGGTAGGTGGCACTGATGGGCATTGACAGGCATCACTGATGGGCACTGAAAGGCAGCACTCATATATGGCACTGATAGGCAGCACTGACTGGCACTGATAGGTGGCACTGATTGGCACTGTTAAGTGGCACTGACTGGCACTGTTAGGCGGCACTGATAGGCAGCACTGATGGGCACTGATAGGTGGCACTGACTGACACTGATGGGTGACACTGAAAGGCAGCTCAGATGGGCACTGATATGTGGCATTGATGTGAACTGGTAGGCACTGAAATGTGGCATTGATGTGGCACTTATGGGCACTGGCAGGTGGCATGGATGAGCACTGACAGCTGGATATGATGGACACTGACAAGTGGCACTGCTGGGGCTACACAGATCATCAGGGCACACTGAGGAATGCCGATTACCGACTCTCCTCTCCTCTCGAGCTGTCAGCGTGACAGCTTGTGAGTAGAGAAATGCCGATAACCGGCATTTCCCTATTTACATGCAATCAGCTGTGATTGGACAGCTGATCACATGACCGAGCCGACATCTTCGGCTCTTTCTTTCTCTTTGGATCGGTGATACGCTGTGTCCGAGGGACACAGCACACCGCCGATTGTCACGCTGCGCGTTCCCGGAGCCGCGCATGCTTGGTTAGAATTGGAGGACATCATATGACGTCCTCCCAGAATGAGAGAACTGCCTTGCATCCGTTATTTTACTATATGGCGGAGGCGGTGAAAGTAGTATTAAACTTGAAAATCATAAAATATTATATTGCAGTATAACAATTTTTGACTGCATTAGTTTTCTTTTTTTAAGAGTTTTTTCTTTATTGCGACCTGTTGATCTGGCCTGTAAGTCAGTTATTTTTAACTTCATTTAACAGTCCAAACTGTACAGCAAAAATAGCAGTTAGCAGGTGCAGACAAACTATTTAACACTGACAGTGTTGTTTACAATTATCAGCTTTTATCCATTTATGTAAAACCTTTATCTCAAAAGGAAAAAAACTGTTGCTGTAACTGCTTAATAAGTGTGGGCTGAAGTTAGGCTTTAAAATGGAACAAAACACATTGATTTAACTGTTTCCCAAAAAGTTACATTCAAGGCATGCAGTGAATAACTGCCACAGTTCCTCATGCTCTTAACCAAAATGTCAAGCCATCAAATGCCCGTTGTCATAACTGATCGTATGTACAGCATTGTACACAGAGTGGCCCCGAACCTCCTTCTCTTCTCAGACTGCCCCCATAGCAAGCCACTTCTTCTGGGGGCACTTATGTGGATATGGTCCTGAGCCGGGCTGTATGCGTCACCATTCCCTCTTCACAAAATGGCTCCCACTGCTCTCACTAAAGCATGAAGAGAGAAGAGCGAGGCTGCGGGCAGGGATAGCACTGGATAGAGAGTGATGGCAGGGAGGGGGAGAGGGGGGCACACAAATTAGAAGATTTTTTACCTTAATTCAGAGAATGCATTAGTCTTCATGTACACTGCTGCTCCTAAACGTGAGTTTAGGAGCTTTTGGCGTTTTTTGCCAAAGCCCCTAAACTCAACTCGATAAAAGCCTATGTGTTCATGTACACACAGGCTTTTACCAGAGTTTAGGAGCAGCAGAGTTTAGGGGCAGTTAAACATCCCTCTTCTGAATGCAGAATAATCGTGTTTAGGAGAGGAACGTTTTGGCCAAAACCGCTAAATGTGGCAAAACACGTCTAAACGCTAGCTGCGCTTAGCGCTTTGGCGTTTATCCATGTCAATGGAAAATACTCTGGCCAATCAAATGAATAAACGTCCAATTGCTAAACATGGCTCCACACGGTACCATGTTTACACGTGTTTTTGCCACGTTTAGCGTTTTTCTGCTGCCAAAGAGACTTTAACGACTAGGTGAGTTCATATGTTCATATGAGGCCTTAAGGTAAAAAAAAAACTTTTTCCCCTAGAACCACTTTAAAGAACTAGATTCATACTTGACAACATTTCAAAATAATTTCCAAGGATGGCTTTTTTTTGTTGCTATTTGTGCAGCAGGCCATTGTAGGAGGAAAATGTACTTTAATTAGGGGTGGGGCATTCATTTAAAATGGGCATGATTCTGCAAGAAGCATATTGTTAACCTATTAATTTATTTTTTACAGACATATATGTAGCGCTTTCAACTTTTGCAGTGCTTTGCATACTGTATGTAACAATTTATTTTTAAAATACTGTATATACAGGAAGGTTTATCATAATAAGGACAGAAACACAGCCAGAAACACAGCAAAGAAGGTATAGCACTACCCCCTTAGGGACTGCTGATGGATTTGGATCCCCCTATAGTCCTGCATAGCCAGCCATTTAGCATTTTCCACACAATCTTTCATCCATAGATAGAAATCAGGCCTTGAGCGGGGGTTTTGTTATTTTATTGAGGGGATTAAACTTGGTTGGGGTAAGGGGTGTATAGGATGCCCAAGGCAACCAAAATCTGAAGATAAACTTCCTGGAATTATTCAGTTTCTCTTCCTCGGACACAGTCTCTGTTGGAGTGCTAGCCAGCTATGGTCCCTCCAAAGTGCAGTCAACCACTCCTCAGATCCACCCACTGCCTCAAAGGCCCTCCTCCGAAAGCCTCAGATCAGGGGAGAATTCCAGAGGGGCTTGGCCTGCAGAGTCTCTCAGTCCTGAGCAGAATTTGACTCCTCTGGCTATCTCACCTGAGCTGCTAGTCAGCTCCTAAGTAATCATTAGGGTCTAGCTCCCCCTAACTAAACTAGGAGGGTGCTACACTCACCCCCCACTAAAAACAGCCATGTCCTCATTGGCTGGGGCAAGAAAAAACACAAAAAGGCCCAGGAGTAGAGGCCTTCTAAAAAAAAATATGGGAGGCCCTTCATCAGAAAATGTATTCTTTGTTCTTCACATGCAGGGAAGACAGCCATCCTGTGACCTGCAAAACAGTAAAGAAACACACAAACATAACCAATTGCAAGTAGCACAGTCCTTTCTCTGTCTATATAAGCAATAAGGCATGACAGCCATGCAATTAAAACCATATTTGTTTGGGTTCTTTGTTTTGTCTTGAGTTCTTGTTTTTTAAGGAGGAGCCCCTCCAAAGCAAACAAAGTGAATGAATGCCGCTCTCTGAAAAAGAAACAAACCCAAACCAGCTATCTGGGAGGAAAGAAAACACAGAGTCTGGTACTATCCGCATACAATGACAGTCCACTTATCCAGAATCTCAATAATATTTCCACGGACTGAGTTGTCAGACTATGGAGCCATCGGGTCTCCGGATGGCCACAGAATAGCTACGGCTTGGCTGTCCTTCTCTTACAACCACCACCAGATCTTTATTTATGACCGGCCCTTACTCCACCCTTTCTTGATGTCCTGGAAGCGAAACCAGGCTCTTTCTAAATAAGGCCCTCTCAGGTGTCTGGGGATGTGCATGTGGTCCCAGATCAAGTCCTCTTCCCATTGTGTCCGAGACTCTTCCACTAGATCCATAATATCCAGGGGTACATAGGAGTAGTCCAGGCTCCATTCAACTGCTTCCCTCCATTGTACCTCCCTTTGCAGCTGGGAGAAGTGGGGCAGGTTCCTCTTGTCCCCCAACCCAGGCTGCACGCAGGACTGTGGTGACTGAATGACTCACTCTTTCATCTCATTGTCCTTGGTCCTGGGCCAGGGTGAAGCAGAAGACTTAAATGGTGGGGCATGGGACAAAATCCTGACTCGCTCCAACTGGCAGGATCGTCCAGCAGAGTCTGGAGTGTGGGACTTCCAATGATCCTGTCTGCAAGTCCAGCTCAACTAGTGTTCCCCCAGTCCCAATCCTCCTCTGTCTCCTCAGAGGTCTACTTATCCTGTTCTATTGCCAGGGGCCTGAACCTCACCAGTAGTCTGCGCGATTCCTAATCTGCCTCCCCGCCACTAACGCTCTTCACCGGCTCACCTGAGGGCTGGTTATCCCTGCAGCTAGGCTCCTTCCGAGTAGAGAGGTCAGGGCAGGGAGTGTGGCCGGCCGATCTGATGGATTTACCAATTCCTGCTGTACAGTAGCTGTAAACTCCGTCCCTCCTGCATCTTTCGGCAAGCAGGGAGTGGAAGTGTGTGACACTTCTCCACAGGGTGGGTCAGCAACAATGGCGGGGAGTCACGGTCCCCGAACCCGACCCAGCATGGAATAGCAGACTTTGGACCAACTCCGGTCCTTCGTTGCAGAGTCCATTATATATTAAATCCACTACATACTGTATCTGCGAGGTGCCAGACCGCTGTGCAGCAGATGGTTAAGAGGCTCTTCGCAATGTCCGCACCTGGCCCAAGCTCCGATCAGTGCAGTTGGCCTCCTGCAATCAGGACAAACAAGACATAATCTTTTGGTGCCCTTGATCATCCCCAGAGCAAAGCAGCCGTGCTGGTCAAGGCGGACCCCCTTATCCACTAGGATCAGCTCTGGGCGATACATTTTTGAAAAAAAAACAGCAAAATGCCCTCCATCTTTCTCCACTCATGCTCTCCCTCCAGGTGGTGGGTGTAGTGGGCAGTTCTAAGGATAGGTATCCGGGTGTGAATTTGCGTGTGCTGGTGGGCTTCTCTTGATCTCTTGGCGCTGGCCAGACTGCTTTGTATGGGACTTTCCCGCCAAGGAATTAACCCCTGATGGGCTGACTTGAGCCAAATTGCAATCATGGTAATGGCTGCATCCTGCTGGCAGGGAATTAACAGATTGCTGGCTGGCACTGAACATTGGTTTCCAGCCATCACTGAATAGCTAGATTGCACTTGCAAAGTAAGAGTTGGGGGTGGCGATGCTGTCCCACAGTGGTTGCCACAGGCATCAGCGGGGTACGAAGCACCCCCCCCGCTGAATGTAAGGTCACAATCAGAGTTGCTAAATTCAATCCTCAAAAGACAAATTATTTGTATTCCATCAATCATAGCAGAGAGACAGATTACTGTTTGAGCAGAGTCACTTGTTGTCACAACTTGTACAGCAACAGACACACTGAGTTGCACCAATGAGCCGCCACGGTTGCTCTGGGCAACGGCAAGCACATACACAGTGAGCACGTTACTGTCCTTTGCAGTCACAGAGCCTTTGTTGGTGGCCACCTTTAGAACAGCCGAAAGATGTCTGTGTACTGATGAGATGCCCTGGTTGCTCTGGGCGACGTTGGACAGGATAGCAAATACATCGGACATTTCACAAAAGTTCAGCAACACATACAAGGCACAGTGTTTGTCAGCAGCCACCTGGAGAGCAGCATAAAGACTTTTTGATAGGCCCGGCATGCTTTACTGGGTTCTGTAACACTTTCCTCTTCAGGCTCATTGGTTGCTAGGGGTGGCAGCAGCTGGTTGCTATAGGCAAATCCTGGATGAAACCCTGCATGTAGCACTACCCCCTTAGAGATTGCTGATGAATTTGGGTCCCCCTAGAGTCCTGCACAGCCAGTCATTTTCCACACAAGCTTTCATCCATAGACAGAAATCAGACCTTGCGCATTAGTTTTGTTATTTTATTGAGGGGATTAAACTTGGATGGGGTAAGAGGTGTATAGGATGCCCAAGGGAACCAAAATCTGAGGACAAACTTCCTGGAACTATTCACAGTTTCTCTTCCTTTGACACAGTCTCTGTTGGAGTGCTAGCCAGCAGTTCCAGTTGTACCACCTCAGACTCTAGATAAACTCCTCTTCACACAGCAATCTGGAGACTTTCTTCCTGAAAAGGGGATCTGGCTCCTGTTCCTTTAAATGGGTAACAGTCACTAGCAGGGGGCTAATCTGGTTTCCCACCAGAGTGCTCATTTCCCTATCTACCCAGGGGGTGCAAGTGTACTCACTCAGATCCTCTTGTACTGCTTGTGGGATGGCTGCTGCTACCAGGCCTATCAGCTGAGCTGCTCCTTCCCTGCCATACAGGTGGTCCTCTCTCAGGGGGCCAGTGAATCCTGAGTTTTCCCCCTTTCCAGCTCCAGGCTTGCAGGCAGGCCTCATCCCGCTAGACCACCTAGCAGCCTTCCTCCTCCAGCTTCACATCTTTCCTCTCCCACCACCACACTCCGCTGCCTCTGAGCAGGCTCCTATACTTTTTAAGGGAGTCCAGCCCCTTGCCAAGCCTTCTGTTGGGATTTGGCTGAGGTCCCTCCAATGTGCAACCAACCACTCCTCAGATCCACCTACTGCTTCCAAGGCCCTCCTCCGAAAGCCTCAAAGCAGGGAAAAATTCCAGGGGGGCTGGCCTGCAGAATCTCAGAGCAGAATTTGACCCCTCTGGCTATCTCACCTGAGCTGCTAGTCAGCTCCTAACTAACCATTAGGGTCTAGCTCCTCCTAGCTAAACTAGGAGGGTGCTACAAAGGTATGGTTTATTAGTAAAATCGTTGATGTATTTAGCTACAACAGTAGCTTTTCCCTGTTTGAGTAAACTACAGATTCATTTTAAGATCATTAGGATCACTGCAGCCTATGCTGTATGCCTAGATTCCACCAGTCGTCAGTCCTTGCCCTGTCCCATTACACCAATTTATAAAGTCTGTTCCTGGGAGTAAGCACTACAGGTACAAAACACATCAAGATCTTTCTTCTGATGGTGTCTGTATGCTGTATTTGGGAAGAATAAAACACTGATATGGCAAGATACTGCTGAGGATTAGTCCTATTTTTCTAATTGGGGCTATGCTGTGTCTTGTCCCACCACCAACATGACATCATCATGATTACCCCACAAACTGCAAAAAGTAAAACTTCTATTGGTTTACAGGCTCTGAGTTGTTCTTTTTCTCGATTTGCTACTAATAAATTCTGATATTCATTTCTGATATTAAACGCAAACTCGCCAATCCATCCATGTCTCCATGCTTTATTTTGCTGAAAAATAATTTTGAAAAACACCCCTAGCATTTCTGGCCATGGCCATCTTGAGTAATGCACCATTGTTGCTTGGACAACTGGACTCTGCTAAAACCAAGAACTTCGCAAGTATTCTTTCTTTCTAATTCTCTGTTGCTTTATGGTTTCTTTATTTCTTTGTAACACCTTTTTTTCTGCAGATATTTTATTTGCACCATTTTGACATTTTCATCATTAAACCCTATTTTGAAAAGTGTTAAAACTGTCCCTAAGGCTTTTGATGCAAACTAGAGAATTCCTGTCTCTTGAAGAGTGCTAATGTACCACAAATCTCTGAACATACACTATATTGCCAAAAGTATTGGGACACCCTCCAGATCATTGGATTCAGGTGTTCCAATCACCTCCGTGGCCACTGCGTATAAAATCCAGCACAAACAAAAAATTAAAACAGCGCAAACCAACAGCGTAAAAGCGCAAAAGCAAAAAAAACCCCAAAAAGTCCAAATAAGTCCCAGATAAAGAAAGTATCGTGTATAAAAAAAAACTATTAAAAAATAGATCCCAATGTGTTAAAATCATCTGTAGTAATGCAAATATTCACCCACACTCAGGTGATTAACAAGTGGGTAATGACTTCAGGAATCGACACACATAAAGTCCAGCACCTAGGCATGCAGACTTCTTCTACAAACATTTGTGAAAGAATGGGTTGCTCACAGGAGCTCAGTGAATTCAAGCGTGGAGTCCATCTGTGAGATTTCCTTGCTACTAAATATTCCACGGTCAACTGTTAGTGGTCTTATAACAAAGTGGAAGCAACTGGGAACAACAGCAACTCAGCCACAAAGTGGTAGGCCATGTAAAATTACAGAGCGGGGTCAGCACATGCTGATTCGCACAGTGCGCAGAAGTAGCCAATTGTCTGCAGAGTCAATAGCTAAAGACCTCCAAACTTCGTGTGGCCTTCATATTCGCACAACAGTGCATAGAGAGCTTCATGGAATGGGTTTCCATGCCTGAGCAGCTGCATCCAAGCCTTACATCACCAAGTGCATTGCAAAACATCGGATGCAGTGATGTAAAACACCGCGCCACTGGATTCTAGAGAAGTGGGCATGTGTTCTCTGGAGTGACGAATTACGCTTCTCTGTCTAGCAATCTGATTGACGTGTCTGGGTTTGGCAGTTGCCAGGAGAATTGTGGGAACAGTTTGGGGATGGCCCCTTCCTTTTCCAACATGACTGCGCACCAGTGCACAAAGCATGATCCATGGATGAGCAAGTTTGGGGTGGATGAACTTGACTTGACCTCAACCAGATAGAACACCTTTGGTATGAATTAGAGCTGAGACTGTGAGCCAGGCCTTCTCATCCGACATCAGTGCCTAACCTCACAAATGCGCTTCTGAAAGAATGGTCAAACCTTACCATAGACACACTCCTAAACCTTGTGGTCAGCCTTCCCAGAAGAATTGCAGCTGTTATAGCTGCAAAGGGTGGGCCAATTCAATTTTGAACCCTACGAACTCTCGGATGCCATTAAAGTTCATGTATGTGTAAAGTCAGGTGTCCCAATACTTTTGGCAATATAGTGTATCTTAGGAGACTGCGGGCACTGTAAAGGTCATTCTCATGTGAACAAGGAATAATGATTAAGAGTTCCTGTATAAGAAAGTGAGTGGGAGAAAGTTGATAGAGAGTGTGAAGGTCCACTTTAAATATTACTTTCTGGAGGAGTGACAATTAAAGTAATGTTTCAGGTCTGTTTTACCCAGAGTGGCATTAGGGAATCTCATTGGAGTCATTAAACAAATACCTCTTTGGCATGACCAGTGTTAGGTTCCATGGTTTGTCATTGCTGTTAAGTCATGTGAATCAGAACTTTGGACTTTTGGGATCTTGTTGTAACGCACAAGTACGATTATACTCATTCCAGTATTCTTAGCCATCATTTCTAATGCCCCCTTTACAGAAATTTTCAGATTAGATCTGCTTTAAATTACCTCATATAATTGAATTGAAAAAAAGCAGCCAAGTCTGTATGTACCAAACCCCATAGAAACAAGACAACATCAGACCAAATATTTAAATCAGCTTGATTTATAAGTAAATGAAATGAACAGTGAGTGGTGAGCCTGAGATAGAGAATAAAAACCATAACAAAATATGAGTGCTAGGTTAATGCATTGTATAAATATTAGTCTTTTGGAACTTGTGGACAAGAAAACTTTGAATGTTAATCTTTGCTTTTCTTTGGCTAAGCACATGTTTGGGGTATTGCAACTGGAAATAAAAAAATGATTTGCTTTTGGACAGATGTTACTGATGGCCATTTTAGTACATAGGTTATAAAAAGATGGGTTGCAAATCTAGTTTACACATTCTCAGACAGGATTGTGAGAGAGAAGTGTAGACACGGCAACAGATTAATTAGCGCCCATTCACACTAAGGGCTCATGCACACTGCAGCTCAAATGAAAAGCCCAAAAAGCAGCTTAAAGAAGCTCGCACTAAAACATGCATGCGTATTTGTACGCTTTCATTGCTCGGTTTTGCATATATGCGTTTTTTTTCCACAAACACTCCCCTCAGATCATTTTACACTCCCAAATGACCATAATGCATTGCAAAATTAGTTCCAGTTGCCATTTGATTGAAAGACATCAGAGAGAGCACTGTGAGAGCATAAATAAATTTTAATTTTTTACTACTGTCATCATGGATCCTCTTACTTTAATGGTTCATGAAATAGTGCTACTGCTTATGTTGTGGAGGCTGCTATTCCTCAGAATGCAGCTGCAACGCAGGATAATTCGTCATCATCACTACTGGACACATCCTTTGCTCTTGCACCATATTCCATCTGAGCCCACCGAGGCGTCAACTCTGCAGCCACGAGATCCCAGGAATGCTTTGTTTGCAATCGGTCTGCATGCAGTTCATGCCCAACATCCCCTTAGCTGTGGAATTTGCTGCACGGTGCCAATTAGCTGCATTTGGGTAATTTTACAAGAATACAAGGGCAGCAGCACATAGCAGCTCAAGAGCACATGAAGCAGAACAATAGGAAGCAGGGCCACCAGGAACTTCTGGTACCTCTCAGGGTTTCTGATGAATAGACAGTATTTTCTTAACCACTGTATATGAAAAAAAAGGAAGCTGGATGCTTATTAATAAAAGCGTTTCAATGTGCATATGCTCATTTTTGTGCTCTTATACAGCTTTTCTGCTTGACAGCTCTTCTCAAAAGCGCGAGTTTGGTGGTAGTTTTTTTTTTGCCTGTAAGCTGATATGTCTGTAAAATCCTTAAAACGCCTATAGTGTACATGGACACATTGGCTAACATGGACAGAAATTTCCAGGCAGACAAAAATGAAAGGTCAAAAAAGCTCAAAAGCCTGTTGTAGGAGCAGCTTCTTTTAAGATGCAGTGTGCATGGGCCCTAAAGCAATCCAATGCATTATGTTAACATACGTTGGGTTAAGGCAGGGGATTTATTACGAATGGATTGCCAACACACCACACTGGAGGAAAAAACATGATTTTTACATAACGTAATGCACCATGGTATGGTGCATGGCAATCTACTATGTAGTATATTGGGGTGCCATTCATAATGAATGGCTCTGAAGGCATCACACATAGAGCAGTTGCATCAGCATGTGTTGTGTTTAAATACACATTGTGGCAGTAAAAAAGATTCAGTCCTCACAAAGTGGATATTTCAGTTTCTGTTAAGTACTGGAAAGACATATTTTAGGAACTTTTATTGGTGAGATCTATGTGCTTGAGTTACTGGGTCTGCATAACTGCTATGTCCTTTATGAAAGGCTTCCTTGCTCCTTGTTGGGTTTTCATTTATTTTATGCTATGAAACTGTAGGCTGAACACAGAAAGGTGGGTGGAAAGGCCTAAAAATCCCAGGTAGAAAGTAACAAAGTTGGGAATTATGGAAATAATTTTTGTTTGCTGCAGTATCCCAGAAACAAAAGAAGCAATACTTTTGGTTAGACTTTTAAAGTTTAGCACTACCCCCTTAGGGATCGCTGAGTTTTGGATCCCCCTTAATCTCTGTACAGCTAAGCAACATGCATTTTTCCACAATTTTCACACTGGAGTCAGTCCTTGAGCTTGGTTTTGTGATTTTATTAAGGGGTTAAAAACTTGGATGGCTTCTCGGGGTATATGAGATGTCTGAGGTACTGTAGAACGTGAGGACCAACCTCTTAGCAACTATGTACAAAATTGTGAATAGCAACAGTCTCATTCCTTGAAGAGCTCCAAAGACTCTTCCTAGTGTACCTCCTCAGACCCCGAATGATTACTCCTCTTCACCCAGCTGCACTGAGGGTATTCCCTGGGCAAGGGGGCCCAGGAGCCGCCAGTTTAGCACAAGCAGTCTCGAATGAGAAGCTAGTTAGGTCTTTCACCTGACTGCCCTTTCCACTTATCGGGCCCAGGGCATGTACGAGTACTCACATTGTCCTTTCCTGTCAGCTTATTGGGTTGGTGGCTGACTTCAGGCCTTTAGCTGGGCTGGCTCCTTCCCTGCTGCTCCAGATGTCTTCCCCAGGAGACTATAGTACAGTGGAGATCTTCTTTTCCAGAAAGCTGCCTGTAGGTAAGCCCCCTCCCAGGCTGCAAACTCCAGACTTCCTCATTCCATCTTCCACCCATCACCACCTACTGCCCTCCAGGCTCTGGAATATTTGAGAGTTGCCTTGGTTACCATGTCCAGCCTCCTGCCAGGGGATTGGCCAAGATCCCCAAACATGCAGATCTGGGCCTCCTCCCCTCCCCTGTTCCAGAAGGTTCTCCACTCTCTAAGAAGGTGGGAGGGCTCCAGAAGCCCTTATCTGTTAGAGCCTCCCAGCCTGTTCTGAGGTGACCTCACTTTCAGGCTTACTCATCCCAGGCTGCTACTCAGCCTCTAACAAAAAATAGAAACATAGAAAAGTGACGGCAGAAAAAGACTGAATGGTCCATTGAGTCTTTTTTTGGGGGGGGGTTTGTTTGTTTTTTTTGTTAACTATATTGTCCAAGTATAGATCTATGCTTCTCTCAGGCATGTTTGAAGCTATGTACTGTTGACTGGCTCACTACCTCTGCTGCAAGTATATTCCAAGCATCAACTACTCTTTCAGTAAAAGTACTTTCTGAGATTAGTTTTGAACTTTCCTTCAGTTAGTTTAAGGTCATGTTCCCGTGTTCTTGATTTTGGTTTCATGTTGAAAATACTGCCCTCATGAACCTTATTCACCCCCCCCCCCCGTCATGTATTTAAAGGTTTCAGCCACGTCTCTCCTTTCCCTTCTTTCCTCCAGACTGTACACGTTAAGTTCCTGAAGTCACTCTTGATATGTTTTATCCCCCAGACCTTTCACCATTTTTGTTACCCGTCCTTCCTCATGTTGGTGACCCCTCTAGTGATGCATCCTAGAATTCTATTTGCTTTCCCCACTGCCTGGCCACACTGTTTGCTCATTTTGCAATCATCTGAAATAAGTACCTCCAAGTCCTTTTTCTCGGAAGTGATGGCCAACAATATACCCCCAATGTTGTACTCTTTCAAGAATTTTTTTTCCCTAGGCGCATTATTTTACATTTAGAAACATTGAACTGCAATTTCCAATTTTTGACCAATCTTCCAGCAATGCCAAATCATGTTCCATGTTACATACACCTCCAGGGGATATCAACCCTATTGCACACCTTTTCTGTCATCAGCAAAAAGATATACCTTACCCAACAAACCTTTAGTTACATCACTTACATATAGATTAAATAGAACAGGACCTAGTACAGAGCCTTGTGGTATACCAGTAGTGACTGGTCTCTTTTCTGAGTGGACGCCATTTACAACCACACTCTGGTAACTATCCCTTAGCCAGCTGTATATCTTACAAAAGTTTAATTTAAAAATCTATAAGGGTTTTTGTGATTGTTCCTAGAACACCGTGAACCTTGCAGTATATACAGATTAAAAAGCAAATGATCATTTTGATATAATGACATAGTCTAATGTTTACTTTTATTGCCTGCACTCTTTGTGTAGAGTATATACTGGAATTGCCAAGTTAGAGCTGAGTTCAGGGAACATCTCTTTACCCTACTATAACTAATCACTGCCATTGAATATCTCATTTACTCACCTAAATCCTAAGTATTCATTATTTTTCTGTTTCAAAATCTCCTGCGCTGCCACTCAATTATTATATGTGACTATATATATATATATATATATAAATTTGGTGCATATCGAAACTCAGTGCATTAATTTGATTGCAGCAGCTAATGTTGTATAATCCCACACCCAAATATCAAATTAATTAAAAACAAACAGCTTGCAATCAAATTCAATTATTTATAAATCCTACTAGAAATTAATGTGAATAAACAAATTACATTATTAATCAAAATATAAATAAATTCAATCGATAGTGAAAATACAAAAGTCAATCACAATTTCTTCTACCACTATACAGTCCACTTTCAATTTTCCTTTCCACCATTAGATCCACCCGTGTTCACACCATTCCTGTAATCTGAAAGTGCTTCCACCACCTTCCAGTGAGGCTGCTTACCACAGACAATTAACCTACTTTATAGGTCAAAACAGTGCCTTGCCCTTTAAGGGCACCAATCCACACCACTTTGTAGGAGTCTTTACATGAACTTCTCACCTCTACAAATACTCATAGGAATAAAAACAACCTAATTGTGCAAAATATGTAAACTCGTTATTTTTCTGTGCACTGAAGGTAGGGTCCTTCTTCGGGTGTCCACCACACCACCTACAAGACATGAACACTTCCTATTGGATTTCCAAAGGCAGCATCCTCTCAGGATCCAAAAGTGAGTCTGTAGGCGATAACATCCGTGTGAAGAGACTATTGGGGCCAGCGTGGGCACATATTCTACACTGGATTACCGGTGCCCCTCTGCCAGAATCTGTTCTAGTGAGGGGTTTAGATGGTAAACTTAGGTGAGAATAAAACACTCCACAGGGTGTTAATAAAAACCCAAAGAATGGGTAGTGGTATAGTACAGGGGTTAATTTATGCTCAGAGATAGGCTTTGAATAGTGAGAGCCCATTCAGACCATAATACAGGTATTTTGCATTAGGCAGCTTACTCATTTTGGAAGGAATTGCAGCGCACCTCAGTGTATGTCTGCTGATTCTCCTTTCACTGTCCAGTCACAGAGCTGAAATGGAAAGGGGGGGCTTAAGATCTGTTGGTGAACTGCAGCAAAGAGAAATCAGGTCTTCTGACAGGCTGTGCTGTGTGACAAAGTTGTATAAATCTCAGGACTAGCTGGACACACAAATCCTTTGGCAGGCAAATCCATTCCCTTTTCTCTGCATTTCATCTGTGTATTTAACTGTTTGCTTGGAGTTCAGCTTTAAAGTGCTCCCTAAAACAACCTAGTAGTTTGCCTTTCACTTAATAGCGCAACACACTAAGCCTGCTTAGACATTCCCAAAGAGCATTCTGGGAGAGGAGTGTGGACAAAGCAACAAGCGGGATTAAGACGTTACCAGATAAAAGGTTTTAGAGTGAGAAGCCCTTGTAGAGGGTATTAAGAAAATAAGATCTTCATCAAATCTAAATAATCTTTTGAATGATGTGTGAATCTCAGTAATTACAAGAATGAAGACAGCATTTTCCTGGTTTGACATGTTAAGTGACCACAAGATTGTGAGGACTTTGATCCTTCACCCCAGAGGAGGAAGCCACGGTATGATAGACTGGAGGCTGAAATGAAGAGGAAGCCAAACTGGGAAACACCGAGGCAACCAGAGGAGAACATCCTAAGCCTTTTCTGTTTCAATCATTTTTATTTTGGTTTACCATTGAAAAGCAAGCGATACATTAAAGTATAGGAATATGCATGACAGTACATTTAGTACAGAAGGTACACATAGCAGCTACAATTGCTGATAACAATAGCAGGAAGATCTCAAAGCATGAGCCACAGGGCTAAGCATAGCTGACAAGCGGTTTAACCCACAACCGTAATTCTAATCTCCACTAAATAAAACGAGATTAGCCCCTTTTCAAAAAGAACTATCGGAATCAAAAATATATTTAGGGTCGTCTGACTACATCGTCATGAAAGTTTCGCTTTTATTAAATCAATATATAAACAGTAGAAGAGACCAGAATCTCAACAACAGAAACCGACTTAAAAGTAAGAAGGGTTTGTAGGGAATGGAGATGAAAGAAAGGTAGAGGAAGAGGAAAAAAGGGAGAGAGTAAAGGTACATCTATCCTGAGATCCATCGTCATCAAGTCTTTCAGCCACCCCTAGGTGTTTGGAACCTGTAGATAAGTAAGCCAGGGGTTCCACACTTTTTCAAAGATTTTTTTTGTCCTGTAGGACACTCACAATCTTTTTATTGAGCATGGTCCACATCAGTTTATGTTTCATCAAGGCCAGAGCAATCACTGGGCTTTTCCAGGCTGTTGCCATTGCGATCTTAGCTGCTAGGAACAAAGTAGATCAAAGTTTGCGAGTGTCTCAGGATATCATCCACTGAGGCATTCAGTAGTGCTGTCCAAGCATCCTTGGGAATATTGACCATGGTGACCGAATATATGAGAGAGTGGATCCTTATCCAAAAGCTACATATCTTAGGGCAGGTCCACCATGTATGGAGAGCTGTTTCCACCTGGCCATAACCCTGGAAGCCCGGGTATATTTTAGCAAGGCGATCTGTTACCAGATACCATCTAGTATACACCTTGTAGCCCACTTCAGTCAGATATCTTAAGCCTTTTGATACACGGTGCCCATAGCCAGCTGCACTGTAATTGGTTACAGATGACAAGACAATATCAATAGATTATTGTTTTAAAAGGAATAAAATACCACTTGCAGGAGAGATGCATCAAATACAAATGGTTTATGTGCAATATTATCTATAGCAACAAACCAGATTTCAGCTGTCCTTTTTCGCAAGTACAGATTTGCAAATTTAGGATCTGTTTGCTATTGTCTTTGGAGATAATCTTTACTTGAAGTCAGCCATTGCTGGTCATTTCCTTGGAAAATATAACTTTCTTGGCTGTCATGTAGATCCTCTGGCAACAGTATTTCTGATCTAGAAAATACTGTATATGCAAATTGGAAGTTCTGACTTCATATTCTGAATGCTTGTTGCATGTCACTAACTCAGAGGGCATTTATCTTGTTAATGCCTTAAGGAAGAGTGTATTTAAATCTAGTACTTGCTAGGCTGTAGTTTTATAGTACAGCTTTCTTAGGTCTCTCCCAGGCTTTAGTTATTGCTTGATTTTGCCTGCTGCTGGGGAGTGTCCCTCACAATAGTGTGGGAGGCTGTACTAATGAAAGCTATGAATATTTAAATCCTCCTTGCCAACAACTAGCAGGTTAATTGGTATTGTAGATTAGACACAACCTTCACCCCATGCCATCAGTCACTAATTGGCATTGTCACATGATGGGGGATAAACATTATGTTTGACTTTTTTTCCTTTTTACATGGTTGGTTGTATTGGATCAGAAGCATTGATAGAATTGGATACATCTCTACTGAGTTTTGAAGAATATATCCATGATTTTGTGGGCAGGTGGAGCCCCATTCACTCATGAAAGCGGAGTGTTAGTTTCATTGTGATACAATTCAAAATGAAGCCCTTACTTCATACAGCAAAGGAGAGAATGATAACTATCTTAATTTCTGCAGTAATGTTTAAGAGGTCATACAGTAAGCAGCTTTATGTTCTTTTTAGGAAATTGAATTGATCCTGTGCTTTGTCCATGGAGGAAAAAGCAACAAGTTTACTTATCTGCAACTTGTTGTTTATCAGAAACACTTCCATGCCACCATTCACCAATTGGCATTATCACCCCTGTGCCATGCACTTTCCTGCAGCTTTGTTACTTACCAGAGCAACTGAAAAAATGCCCAGAGTACATTCCATTTTAATCTGGCCAGTGCTTTTCCCAGTCTAGGGACTGTCTGGCACATGCACATGACGACTTGCCTTTCAGACACCCAGTTCTGCATCATAGTAGGAAGGGGAGTAAGTCACATGCTCCCCCAAACATAGACGTACCTGGTGTTTCTCTTCACTCTATCTGAATGATTTAAGCTCAGTACACAGAACATTACAAGAACACTGTATCTCACGTATAATCAACAGTAATTTGAGTTAGCCTAAAAAAAGGAAAATTAATGCAGCCTCACATCTAAGGACTGGTAATCCTTTTGTCGTTTGGTTTAGGTACACTTTAGTATTGTGTTCATGTGTTCATGTGCCTTTGAAGCAGATTCACCTACATCAGGAATCTCCAAACTTTCTAAAGAAAGGTACAGTTTTCTGTCCTTTAGATTTTAAGGGGGCTGGACTGTGCCCAGTGGGAGCACACAGCACTCGATCTTTGGTTTTAGGGGGAGAAATAGTTGGTGTCTGTAGGAGGAATAGTAGGTTTACAATGCAAACGCACACGTTCCTGCATTAAAAATGGTTGTGTGTATCAGTGGGTGCTGCAGCGACCGTTGGCTGGAACTGAACAGAATCAGCAAGTGACGTCAAATGCCTGATGAAGGGGTCCTGCGAGACTCCGAAACGTTGCCTTGCTGTAACTACGTGATTGTTCATTAAAACGTTTGGACCCATATTGGTGATCCTCGCTGTGCTAGTGACGTTTTCCCTTGTGGGAGGAATAGTGCCCCATTGTTGGTGTCAGTGGCAGGAATAATGCTTCAAGGGCCAAATAAAGGCAAGCAAAGGGCTACATCCTTCCCGGGATGCAGTTTGGTGACCACTGACCTACATTATTCACCCATCATATACCTTTCTTGAGGTCTTATTAAAGTTTCCCATATTTATAGTATAATCAGTGTTACCAAATGATTTGAAATACTCAACATTTTCAAATAGTGAATTAGTGATTTTATCAGTGGATCACTATGGAACCTTAATCCCGCTCTGCAAAATCCATATTGCAAATATTATCAACACATTCAACACACTGCTAATGAGAATTTACCTTTAAAACTTCACTAGCATCCAATGACATTTGCCCTTGCGACCCATCTGTATAACTGTGTCAAAAAACAAGGGTCAGTACCCACGAATCTATTTAAGCAGAGGTGCTCAAATTCACCCCGTTTTTTTAATTAATAAGCATGCAGTTAGAAAGAAGGACTAATTTTACCTTAACAAACTGCTGCAGTGTTTTAGGGGGGAGCTAAAATTTCCAGGCTTTGATTTCCTTTCATGCTTGAGAAAGTTACAGGCCGCTGGGACTGAGCTTAAAGTGTTGATTTCAAAGAAAACAATGACTGTGACATGTCACTACTAGATGACTCTGATATACTCATATGAGGTTTCCTTAATAGCAGACCTGAAATAGAAAGTTTTATTCATTTGAGTGAAGCTGATATGTACAGATTGGCCTTAGTACAAGCCTAATTCTGGCAGTTACAATATTACAAAACGTAAAATATGCCCAGTTTTTAGGTTTTTTTTTTCTGGCTGTCATAAATCTTAGAGATAAAAAAGAATTACATCATGCAAAGATACTTGAAACCATGTATCCTTTGCTACCCTTCCATAATGAATGGGCTGTGCTAACATTTAGCCACCAGATGGTGCTGAATGTATAGTAAGTATATGATCAGCAGGACCAATAGCAAAAGACCTTGCATCAGAGATGCTGAGGGTACCAAAATTTACATAACTTCCATCCTTGTTCTCCTGAGAAACTGCAGTGGGTCATATACTAACAACTAATCATTATGGTTGTTGAGTTTTGTCAGTGGAATTCATTTGAATATTCTGCAGATCACGACATGTACAACATTTTCAGAACAATATACTGTGTATGTCCAAAATAATGGCATGGTCAGACAGATATATATTGCACTTTGCCTTTTTCTGAAGAACTGAAATGTAATATTTTTAAGGTGCTGGCTCTGGGGCTGTCATTTTTAGCTTTCCGTTACTTGGAGAGACACTGACCAGGAATAAACATGTATATCAGCATTTTGGACAGCTGATATGACTAGCAATGGCAGTTCCAGGACAAGGAAGCTGTAAAGAGATATAAGATATATTATGCACCAGGGACCCTTTGCCTTTTTTCCCATTTAGCCAGGCTGAACTGGGCACTCTCTTTTCAACAGCTAGTGTACCTATCTACTAAAACTGCAAAGTTCACACTTGCAGACCATCAGTATCATTTGCTTGCTGCATGTAAGATATCATAGTCATTAACGTAAAGCTCCAGCCATTACTTTTTATGGATGGAAGGGGTTAGAAACTTTGCCAGGCGTATATTGCTGTTTGGGTTCTTGCCAGAGGGATCTAATCTCACTATTTGGCCTTAGGACTATTTGCACCAAAAAAACAAAATGCTACAGTTGTCACCAGAACAGTGGTAGAGGGGGAAATCTTCCATTGGAGACATTCGGACCCATGACGACTCTTGTGTTTCTGGGGACAGGAAGTGCAGGGAAGTTTCTCCAAGACTGGCTTTTTTTTTTAAACAGAATTTTACCAGAACAGCAGTAGAAGGGGTATGTTTCAACTAGGAATGTGGTGAGAAATGTTGTCTCTGGGGACATGAATTGCAGAGAAATCTCCCCAAGACTGTTCTGGGGTGGCTTGATTTTTCAGCAGATTTGTAACCAGAACAGCGGTAGAGAGGAATATCTCTCAATAAGGACACCTGTTCCTGTGAAAACTGTTATGTTTCTAGGGACAGTAAATGCAAAGATATCTCCCTGAGATTTCTTCTGTGGTGGCTTGATTGTTCAGCAGAATTCTGAATGTTTGACTGCTCACTACAGGGATACTATTAAAACAAATCAAAGGAGCCAGGTGGAAAATTGTTGGCCGAAGAGCACCTTCATCCATTCGGCATGCACGCTGAACAAAAGAGATTAATGGGTTTATGGTGAACCTTAGCCCTCTGTCCAAGGTACTGGGCCAGGAGTACCACTATAATCTATATAGCACTGTGCATGGCCAACATTAAAACTCAGATCTGTGATATTTGATTGACTTTAAAAGTGAATATGCACATAATACAACATTAAAGTAGCTGCAAAGGGTCATTGGAAGACTTTGTCTATATCTATGTATCATACAAAATTGTTGTTTCTTTTTTTTTTTCTTTTAGAAAATATTGATTTCATTTTTTCAGACTTTTTTTGCATATCAGTGCTTCTGATCTCCTGCAGCCTCCTTGCAGCCATTGATATCTACATGATGTCCAGTGGATACATGACATTTGTAGGGTTAGTTTTCTAATAATGACAACATTGTACCATAGTTTGCTTTTACAATGAACAGCGCTCTTACACATCAAAGTGCAATACGCACAAATCAAATGGTTACAAGAAAAGTTACAAAAAATTAAAGGCAATAACAATTACATTTCAGTATTGGACATTATTAACATTCTTTAAAGTGCTCCTCTGAAATGTTATTTATGATATGTCCTTCATGGCTTGTGCAAATAATGTGCAACACATTTCACAGATGAATCTTCAGTGCATCACTTTACTAGTGTGCCTCCATCACCACTCAGGAAAACTCACCAAAAGACCATAACCTTCTGAATTTGAGCAGGTCAATATGCACCTTATCCCATCAGGGGATCAGATATCCAGGAACTGCACTGATTCCTCCTTACAACCACTCCAGGAACACAATAAACGACAGAAGGGAGAAGAGCTCCCATAGTGTAAAAACTTTTATTAAAACAACTTTTTGCACCACCACAACCAAAAGCATATACACCTACATTACAACATGCATTCCGCCATGCACCTGAGTTTGATCAGTCTATAATATCACAGTCTGGCTCCACCATTCCAAGTCTGAGTTTGGTCCGCTTCCCTGATCTGTCTGGGTGTATCCCACCACTCTTGGCTGAATGACGTCACTTCCGGTACCCGGAATATAAGTTTCATTGTAATAACGTTCCCTAGGAGGTGTTCTAGATTAATCTGTGGACCGTGTTGTACATTATTTGCACAAGACACTTTTTTCATAAAGGACATTTCAGAGGAGCACTTTAAAGAATGTCAATAATGTCATATATTGGATTGTACCCCTTGAGGGTTAGGGACTGATGTGAATGTACAATATATATGTAAAGCGCTGTGTAAATTGATGGCGCTATATAAGTACCTGAAATAAATATATATTGCACTGTAATTGCTATTGCACTTTAATTTTATTGTAAACATTTGAATTGTGGGTATTGCACTTTAATGTGTAAGAGGGCTGTATATTGTAGAAGTAAACTATTAGAACACACGCTGTGTTGTATCCAGTTGCTAGAGAGGTTTTTCACTGAGTGTGGACAAATTTACTTGCGTTATGTGTGCTAAAACAGTTGTCTCCAATGGCAGTCTGTGTGACAATGAAGAACATAGTGCTGCCTCCTCATAACACAAACTGAAAAAACATGGCCCTCTATGGCAGAATCACCAAGCATTATTTTATGGAAATCTGCAGATTTATGATTGAATATTGAAAATGGTTTTTGAAATGGCAAAAAATATACCAAATAAAAAAAAATAGCATATACAATTGCTACACAAGCCATGTTGTAATTTAATTTCATTATAAAGGAAAAATCTTCTTTTTAATCTGCATACACTATAATTTTCTGTAAAATTCAATGCAACATAGTAACACAGAGGTGGTCCATACACCATTGATGTATGGAACACCCACATGAATGTCATTTTCTGCTTGTATGATTGGTTCAATGATTTTCCTGTAAGTCTGCACCAAAATATGAGTTAAATTTTAGGCACCCCCTTGCAATAGGAATTTCATTTTTGTTGAGATACTCCCCAAGGGTTAAATACTTCTAAAGGGATGTCAACACTGTATCATTTCTCATTAGAACAATGAGAGTGCACAAGGTGATTATAATGAACCAGGCCATCCCATTTAGAATTAGACTGAAAAGGACATAGTGAAACAAGCAACCATTTTGTCAGAGCAGAAAATGTAGGAATCTGCTATAAAGTTTGTTAAACGCTCCGCCTCAACACAGATCATCCCGAGGGAAATGTTTTTTTTTTCTCAAAAAGAGTGGAGTTACACTTTAGGTTTAGAGTGATTTTTTTATTATGTAGTATAGTTCCCCTTTAAATATGCTCTTGTGTCATCCTGTCTAGCCGTAGCAGGAGTCACGTTCCCCAGCGTTGCAAAGAAGAATAGAAGCTTCTTAGCCCTGTATTTATAAATCAGCTACAGTGTCACTATTAATGATGTGACTGTGTGCACACATTGTGCCACCTCGCCTCTTAAGCTGCTGGGTATTATTCTTCATGTCCAGTAGGAGAGAGCTCTGGCAACACCTGAATTGGCAGCCTTGCCTCATTGCCTCAACATGAAGCTGCCAAAAAAAAGAAGATTCCAGCCAGCTCGAGCTGGGACGGCTTCTGCATGCCGTAGTAATTAAATAATCACTGCAAAGGAGCTCTTTCCAGCAGCCATTCAGACTTCACAGCGGTGTCTGGGTGGAGAGTGAATGACTTCTCTTCTGCCATCAGTACAGGCACTGCGTTCAATTAGCTATGTGTGCTGTATATCTCACAATGAGGAAAATTAGGTTTGAGTTGTATTTCTGCTATATCGAAGTTTCAGGCTTCGGGTGAACACAACGCAGTATTCAGACAATATTCAAGAATTCACCAATCAACCGAAATTTTTAAAAATGTAAAATTATAAGTGGCGGCCGTTTTTCCTTTTTTTTTAAGAATCAAGCAGTGTATTTATCATTCTACAATAAAAATCATAAATTTAAATAAAGCGGCAGTCAATGCTACACATAAAAACACACGTACAGTATATAACATATACTGTATACATAGAAGGCATAGAAGCAAACTAAAACATTGATAAAACATCCCCTAAAATTATCTCTAATTAACATAATCAGTCCTCGTACGTGTGGCATAATTTTTTGCAAGGGCCTTGAATCAAAGCATCTTAGGCTCGTGTACCACCCTCTCTGGCCACAATGCTAAGTTAAGGAGGGTGATCATGGGGCAGTAAAACCATGGCTAAACCATCTACAGTGGGGCAAAAAAGTATTTAGTCAGCCACCAATTGTGCAAGTTCTCCCACTTAAAAAGATGAGAGAAGCCTGTAATTGGCATCATAGGTAGACCTCAACTATGAGAGACAAAATGAGAAAAAAATCCAGACAATCACATTGGCTGATTTGGAAAGAATTTATTTGCAAATTATGGTGGAAAATAAGTATTTGGTCAATATCAAAAGTTCATCTTAATACTTTGTTATATATCCTTTGTTGGCAATGACAGAGGTCAAACGTTTCCTGTAAGTCTTCACAAGGTTGGCACACACTGTTGCTGGTATGTTGGCCCATTCCTCCATGCAGATCTCCTCTAGAGCAGTGATGTTTTGGGGCTGTCGCTGGGCAATTCGGACTTTCAACTCCCTCCAAAGGTTTTCTATGGGGTTGAGATCTGGAGACTGGCTAGGTCACTCCAGGACCTTGAAATGCTTCTTACGAAGCCACTCCTTCGTTGCCCGGGCGGTATGTTTGGAATCATTGTGATGTTGGAAGACCCAGCCACGTTTCACCTTCAATGCCCTTGCTGATGGAAGGAGGTTTGCACTCAAAATCTCACGATACATGGCCCCATTCATTCTGTCCTGTACATGGATCAGTCGTCCTGGTCCCTTTGCGGAGAAACAGCCCCAAAGCATGATGTTGCCACCCCCATGCTTCACAGTAGGTATGGTGTTCTTTGGATGCAACTCAGCATTCTCACTTCCAAACACGACGAGTTGTGTTTCTACCAGACAGTTCTATTTTGGTTTCATCTGACCATATGACATTCTCCCAATCCTCTTCTGGATCATCCAAATGCTCTCTAGCAAAATTCAGACGGGCCCGGACATGTACTGGCTTAAGCAGGGGGACAGGTCTGGCACTGCAGGATCTGAGTCCCTGGCGGCGTAGTGTGTTACTGATGGTAGCCTTTGTTACGTTAGTCCCAGCTCTCTGTAGGTCATTCACTAGGTCCCCCCCCCGTGTGGTCCTGGGATTTTTGCTCACTGTTCTTGTGATCATTTTGACCCCACGGGGAGAGATCTTGCGTGGAGCCCCAGATCGAGGGAGATTATCAGTGGTCTTGTATGTCTTCCATTTTATAATTATTGCTCCCACAGTTGATTTGTTCACACCAAGCTGCTTGCCTATTGCAGATTCAGTCTTCCCAACCTGGTGCAGGTCTACAATTTTGTTTCTGGTGTCCTTCGACAGCTCTTTGGTCTTCACCATAGTGGAGTTTGGAGTGTGACTGTTTGAGGTTGTGAACAGGTGTCTTTTATACTGATAACAAGTTCAAACAGGTGCCATTGATACAGGTAATGAGTGCAGGACAGAGGAGCCTCTTAAAGAAGAAGGTGCAGGTCTGTGAGAGCCAGAAATCTTGCTTGTTTGTAGGTGACCAAATACTTATTTTCCACCATAATTTGCAAATAAATTCTTTCCAAATCAGCCAATGTGATTGTCTGGATTTTTTTTTCTCATTTTGTCTCTCATAGTTGAGGTCTACCTATGATGCCAATTACAGGCCTCTCTCATCTTTTTAAGTGGGAGAACTTGCACAATTGGTGGCTGACTAAATACTTTTTTGCCCCACTGTATCTTTACCAGCCAGCAGTGTAAACAAGGCCCTTACTGTCAGATATGTGCTTCCTTTCCTTGTGAAGTGTTGCTTTTATTCCATACTTCCAGTATTTGAGATTAAAGTAATTGTAAACCATCACTTTGTAAAATAAACCATTCAGTTTAAAATAGAAATGAAAGGCAAAACATTTGTGAATAAACATAGAAAAAAACATTGTATACAACTTTTCACATGATCACATGCCCTCTGTTCTGCGCTGCATAAGAGCTGGGGGAGGAGAAACACCAGGACACTGATCTTCCCAGTGAAAGGCTGTACAGGGAGGGTGTGTGTCAGCAGAAGTCTGATCATTGGAGGAGAGCACACTGAGTTCCCAGAACAGCTAGAAAACCAGACATGGTTTGCTCTCATGCCTAGTGTTGTCAGTTTTTAATAGAAAAGCAGGGGGACTGGCAGGATCACTAGGTGTTTCACACAGGTAGCAATAGAAAGAGAACAGGATACTTTTTCATTCAAGTACATGGTACGGCAGGCACATATCAGGAATATGAAATGTTGGGTTTACATATTTAACTATCTATCTAAAAAACATGAAATGTGCTACAAATGCATCTAATATAAATATCTTGCTTTGACTTGTACTCACCTGTACAGAGGCTCTTTGACTAGAAAAGGGAGGGCAGTACTTGACAGGTTTGAATACAGGAAGGAAGAGCAGGCAGATGACTTCATTAGTTTGCCAAAAAGTAAAAAACGAAAGAACTTCCTGCGCTAAGACTGGGACCCTATTTACCAAGCTGCTAACACAAACCTCCTTACCAAAATGAGTAAATGAACATAAACATACAGGTGTAGCGCTATGCCTAAACTAATTAAATATATGCCATACCACTAACTAATCAAAATATGACAGTGTTCTATAAATACCACTAAAGTGCAAAGTCTCTGTGCAATATGTGCAAAAAAATATAGTATAATATATAAATTGTGCAATCCGTGTACTGCCAACTATAAATAAAGTGCAATAGTGCCAATCATTAGCAAAAATCACTGCACACTTCTGTAAAAATATCGTCCATAAAGAAAAAAATGTCCAAATCCGACAAAAAACACACAAATCTTCATGCATGTGCTCACACGTGTCCACTCAATGTGAATCCAAAATAGCTGGAGTGGCCCCTCACCTCCTTGCCAAGACCCCACAGGGTCAGCTCACTTTATAACCAGGACACCACTCTGATGACTCACCAGGTCCTCCCCCGCCTCTTACACTTTATCAGCCGCCTCTTCCTCGACGGACAAAAGAACTTATATAGTGTAATACTGTTTAATCATTAATGATATAGATATAAAACAAATTGCCCACTCACATTTGTTATCTCTCATTACATGCCTTCAATACCCCATGCTGTGAATCTCCTGCATGGGTATTAGATACAGGGATCCCAAATATGGCCGCCACGCCGGAACTGACGTCACCGCGCTCCCAGAATCCTCCTCGCATACCTAGTTAGTGGTATGGCATATATTTAATTAGTTTAGGGATAGCGCTACACCTGTATGTTTATGTTCATTCGTTTGCCACTTCTCCTTCACTGGCCAGCCACAGGCTGGAGTTAGTGGGGTGACCAGCCGGTATTGCACAACTGCAGCAAAGAAACACAAAGTCACGAGGCTGAATGTGCTTTCTGGCAGGGCTATGTACAAATCTCAAGGCTGAACAAACATAAAAAAATCAATTAGCAAGTAAAACAGCTCTCATATTTGCATTCCAAATGCATATATGTTTTCTTAGAGCAGAGGTCTTCAAACTTTCTGAACAAAGGGCTAGTTTACTGTGCTTCAGACTTTGAGGAGACTGGACTGTGGTCAGCATGACTAGCAAAATGCCCTGGCATCAATGGGAGTAAACAATGCCCAATCATTGTTACTAGTGGGAAAAATATTGCCCCGTTGCTGGTATTAGAGGAAGAAATAGTGCCCCATCCTTGGTTTCAGTGGGAGAAGTAGTGCCTAATTGTAGGAAACGGGAAGGAATAGTCCCCCATCTTTGGTGTCAGTGGGAAATGTAGTGTCCTGCCATTGGTGTTAGTGGGAGGAATAGTGACCCATCATTGGTGTCAGAAGGAGGAATAGTGCCCCATTGTTGGGATCAGTGGTAGAATTAATGGTACGTACCTGGTTGAGTCAGAGCTGACGAGATGCCTGCCGTTACACTTCTTGTCCTGTATCACTTGGGGGTGATGACAGAGTATAACAGGGCACAAAGTGGCATGATTGCTTATAGGAGAGCGGGTTCAGATTATCATGGAAACAGATGCAGAGCTGAAGCAGGCCAACTGGCAATAGAAGGATACTGGAACTCGGATGTGGGGTCAGACGGGCAGAGGTCAGCAACAACCAGGCAGCAGGAATGCAAAGTCAGAACAGCAGGTAGGACGCAAGGTCAGTTCACAGGTCAGAATCAGCAACAGAGGTTCAGGAACAAGCAGGATGAACAAGCCATTCCACGAGCAGGCGCAAGGTTAATGCGTGACATGTTAGGTCAGAATGCAGATGAACAGAGGATCAGGTCACAAGCAGAAGGAGATGATGACCACTCAGCAATGAACCTGAGTCCTGTAAGGCTTTAAATAGGCCACTGGGCACCAAAGTTCATCAAACAAGCATTTTCATGCACATAAGCACATGCTCAACACTAATGCTCACGCACACTTGCCCGCAAAGATGTGCACAGGGTCCTAAAGCTCTGCACAGTTCTGTGGGCTGTTCTGCGTGCATGCACATTCCTTTATTCCTTTGAGCACAGACATTCTTTTGAGCACAGCCTTGAGTATGACTTTTCTGACAAATAGTGCCCTATTGTGGGTATCAGTGACAGGAATTATGCCCCATAGTTGCTGTCAATAGAATGAATAGTGCCTTGCACCAGAATCTGAAGGCCTGATAAAGGGAAGCAATGGGCCATTTCCAGCAGCCCCCAGACCACAGTTTGGAGATCAATGGTTTACTGGGCCAATGGCTGCAACTGTCAGCCATAACCCTGGTGTTAGGAATGGACTGGCCAGCAATGGTGGGACTCACCTGCCTTTTGATCTGCAGTACCAGGGCTGGCCAGCGGGTGCTCCCAGCAATCAGAGACTCAACCTTTCAGCCAGCTAACACCTGGAACTGATGATACTGGTGTATTTAAGGGATGGCCAGACTTGCAGACTCTGCCTTGGTGTTGTGTTTGTCCTGGGCCCTGTATCTGTCCTGCATCCTGTTTCTTTGCTGACTGCTACCTGTTCTGATCCCTGGCTTGTGACCCGGACCATCCCTCTGTCTGACCCTCTGTACTACGCTGCTTGCTACCTGTTCTGATCCCTGGCTTGTGACCTGGACCATCCCTCTGCCTGACCCTCTGTACTATGCTGCTTGCTACCTGCTGAACCTGGCCTGTGACCCCGACCATTCTCCGCTTGCTCCCCCTGTACCTACCTGCCCAATTGATATTGACCCGGCCTGCCTGACGACGCTTGCTTGTATATACTGTTATCTGTGGGTGGTTTGGTTTGGTTTGTTTGCACCGTATTATGTTTTAGTATTGCACTGCGTTTATGTTTGTACTGTTAGTGTTAATAAATTATATTGTTTATAACATATCTGAGGTCTGCGTTTCCCTGCTTCAGTCACACACCTCTGGTCATACCTGGGAGCCCTGACATTACACCAAGGCCAATCCTGACCAGAAGTGGCTGCACAGGGAAGCCATCTTGGCTTGTTGATGGGAAGGATGGATCTTGAGGAGGTTGAGTATTTATATCTGCTAGTGTTTGATGACAGGGAGTATGCTTATCAAACTCTGAAGGAGTATACCTGGGATGAATTGCTAGAATGTATACGGCTCGCTCATGTTCTAGTAGATCAGGGCACAGTGTTCTCTGAGGTGCAGCCATTGATTGAGGTTTGTGCAGAGTTGGTTTCATCTGGTTCCCCCGAATGCAGGGATGAATTTTTGCCACCATTTAGTGCAGACCAGGTAGAGTCCCTGGTGTGGTTATTAGAGGATGATGTGGGTTACTTTCTGGAGCGTTATTCCACATGTTCACCACAGACACTGAGAGATTGTATAAACGCAGTGCAGTCATTGACCAGACAGACTTTGTGTAAGCTCAGCTTTGTTCAACCCCTACTGCAGACATGGACAGATTTGTTGCACCCAGCCTCAGTCAGCTTACAAAGACCCAGTCCTGCTTCTAACTCTACTCCTGTATTCCCACCAGCTCCTCCAGTTACAGCCCAGTATACTTGGCTATCTACCGCATGTCAGTACCCTGTTCCCACTCGCTGCACCTATCCTGCCTTTAACCCTGTAAAAAAGCCCTCTGTAGCAACTGCTCCCTCTCCTGTTCCATCCTCCAGTTCTTCTCTGTCTCCAGCTGCTCCATTCGTTTGCAGACCTGCGTTTACTTGCAGTGCTCCAGTAGTTAAAACCAGAAAAAAGCGAAAATTCTTTCCAACCAATACCGTCCTGCCAGTATCCAAACCGGTGAGCCTGCCTTCCGTGGTTCAGACTGATGCCTGTACGCAGCCTGATGCCTCTACTCGGCCTGAAGCCTGTACTCGGCCTGAAGCCTGTACTCGGCCTGAAGCCTGTACTCGGCCTGAAGCCTCTACGCGGCCTGAAGCCTCTCCTCGGCCTGAAGCCTCTCCTCGGCCTGATGCCTCTACTCGGCCTGATGCCTCTACTCGGCCTGATGCCTCTACCCAGCATGATGAACTGATCCAGCCTGACGATCCTATTAGGCCAGTTGACTCGATACCCGCTGTTGATCCAGATGATCCGGTGCCCGCTGTCGTGCCAATTGACTCAGAGCCCGCTGTCGTACCTGGTGACTCGGTGCCCACTGCCTTGCCAGATGACGCGGTGCCCGCTGGCAAGCCAAATGACCTGATGCCTGGTGACCTAGTGTCCGCTGTCATACCTGATGACCCGATGCCCGCTGTCGAGCCAGACAATCCGGTACCTGATGACCCGGTGCCCACTGTCGTGCCTGTTGACTCGGAGACCACTGCCTTGCCAGATGACGCGGTGCCCGCTGTCGAGCCAAATGACCTGATGCCTGGTGACCCGATGCCCGCTGTCCAGCCAGACGATTCAATGTCTGCCCCGGTGCCCGCGGTCATACCAGTTGACTCGGAGCCCACTGCCTTGCCAGATGACGCGGTGCTCGCTGTCGAGCCAAATGACTTGATGCCTGGTGACCCGATGCCCGCTGTCCAGTCAGACGATCCAATGTCTAACCCAGTGCCCGCGGTCATACCAGTTGACTCGGAGCCCACTGCCTTGCCAGATGACGCGGTGCCCGCGGTCGAGCCAAATGACCTGATGCCTGGTGACCCGATGCCCGCTGTCCAGCCAGACGATTCAATGTCTGCCCCGGTGCCCGCGGTCATGCCAGTTGACTCGGAGCCCACTGCCTTGCCAGATGACGCGGTGCCCGCTGTCGAGCCAAATGACCTGATGCCTGGTGACCCGATGCCCGCTGTCCAGCCAGACCATCCAATGTCTGACCCAGTGCCTGCGGTCATACCAGTTGACTCGGAGCCCACTGTCGTGCCTGGTGTCTCGGTGCCCGCCGCTCCGCCTGGGGGCCCGAGACCTGTTGCTCCGCTTGGGGGTCCAGCGCCCGCCGCTCCGCCTGGGGATCCGGCGCCCGCCGCCCCGCCTGGGGGCCCGAGACCTGTCGCTCCGCCTGAGGGCCCGAGACCTGTCGCTCCGCCTGGGGGTCCGGCGCCCGCCGCTCCGCCTGAGGGCCCGAGACCTGTTGCTCCTCCTGGGGGTCCGGCGCCCGCCGCTCCGCCTGAGGGCCCGAGACCTGTCGCTCCTCCTGGGGGTCCGGCGCCCGCCGCTCCGCCTGAGGGCCCGAGACCTGTCGCTCCGCCTGGGGGTCCGGCGCCCGCCGCTCCGCCTGAGGGCCCGAGACCTGTCGCTCCGCCTGGGGGTCCGGCGCCCGCCGCTCCGCCTGAGGGCCCGAGACCTGTCGCTCCGCCTGGGGGTCCGGCGCCCGCCGCTCCGCCTGAGGGCCCGAGACCTGTCGCTCCGCCTGGGGGTCCGGCGCCCGCCGCTCCGCCTGAGGGCCCGAGACCTGTCGCTCCGCCTGGGGGTCCGGCGCCCGCCGCTCCGCCTGAGGGCCCGAGACCTGTCGCTCCGCCTGGGGGTCCGGCGCCCGCCGCTCCGCCTGAGGGCCCGAGACCTGTCGCTCCGCCTGGGGGTCCGGCGCCCGCCGCTCCGCCTGAGGGCCCGAGACCTGTCGCTCCGCCTGGGGGTCCGGCGCCCGCCGCCCCGCCTGGGGGCCCGGTGCCTGTCGCCCCGCCCGGGGGCCCGGTGCCTGCTGCTCCGCCCGGGGGCCCGGTGCCTGCTGCTCCGCCCGGGGGCCCGGTGCCTGCTGCTCCGCCCGGGGGCCCGGTGCCTGCTGCTCCGCCCGGGGGCCCGGTGCCTGCTGATCCGCCCGGGGGCCCGGTGCCTGCTGCTTGGCCTGGTAATCCGATGTGCCTCTGCCCGGAGTCCTGCCCGATGTGCCTCTGCCCGGAGTCCTGCCCGATGTGCCTCTGCCCGGAGTCCTGCCCGATGTGCCTCTGCCCGGAGTCCTGCCCGATGTGCCTCTGCCCGGAGTCCTGCCCGATGTGCCTCTGCCCGGAGTCCTGCCCGATGTGCCTCTGCCCGATGTGCCTCTACCCGGAGTCCTGCCCGATGTGCCTCTGCCCGGTGTGCCTCTGCCCGGTGTGCCTCTGCTCGATGTGCCTCTGCCCGGAGTCCTGCCCGGTGTGCCAGTGTTTGATATCCCGCCAGTTGCCAGACCCGGGCGGTGGAACATTTTGCCCAGCTAGGACTGTTTGGAGCGTCCTGAGGCCGCTCCTTGAGGGGGGGGTACTGTTAGGAATGGACTGGCCAGCAATGGTGGGACTCACCTGCCTTTTGATCTGCAGTACCAGGGCTGGCCAGCGGGTGCTCCCAGCAATCAGAGACTCAACCTTTCAGCCAGCTAACACCTGGAACTGATGATACTGGTGTATTTAAGGGATGGCCAGACTTGCAGACTCTGCCTTGGTGTTGTGTTTGTCCTGGGCCCTGTATCTGTCCTGCATCCTGTTTCTGTTCCTTTGCTGACTGCTACCTGTTCTGATCCCTGGCTTGTGACCCGGACCATCCCTCTGTCTGACCCTCTGTACTACGCTGCTTGCTACCTGTTCTGATCCCTGGCTTGTGACCCGGACCATCCCTCTGCCTGACCCTCTGTACTATGCTGCTTGCTACATGCTGAACCTGGCCTGTGACCCCGACCATTCTCCGCTTGCTCCCCCTGTACCTACCTGCCCAATTGATATTGACCCGGCCTGCCTGACGACGCTTGCTTGTATATACTGTTATCTGTGGGTGGTTTGGTTTGTTTGCACCGTATTATGTTTTAGTATTGCACTGCGTTTATGTTTGTACTGTTAGTGTTAATAAATTATATTGTTTATAACATATCTGAGGTCTGTGTTTCCCTGCTTCAGTCACACACCTCTGGTCATACCTGGGAGCCCTGACACCTGGTATTGTTTTTTCTACTGAAATTTCTTTTTCTGCTAAAAGTAATCTCGGATCAATTTTAAAAGCCACTTTCTCAGGCTTGCCTATCTCACCGGGGAGCCTGGGATCCAATCTGGTAGTTGATGTGCTGGCCATAGAGGTGATCAGAGAACAAAATGTCTCAGATCATCTCTATGGTCTAGGGAGATCGGAAGTGACGGCATGACATCACATATGGTTGGATGTAAACTCTACCTTTTTTTTTGGGGGGGGGGCAAAGTTTTTTTTATCTGATGCTTTTAATAGTAGAGGAGAGATCTCGGGTCTTATAGACCCAAGATGTCCCCATAAAGAGGACCTGTCATGCTTTATTGTTATCACAAGAGATGTTTACATTTCTTGTTATAGCAATAAAAATGATCAAACAAAAATTAAAGGGACAGTGTAAAAATATTTAAAGTAAATAAGTAAAAATAAATTGAAAAATTTATTTTTAAAAGTGCCTCCATCCCCCCATCCTCACGCACATAGGTGAACGCATACGTAGGTTTCGCATGCATATGTAAACAGTTCGCACCACACAGGTGGGGTATTGCCGCAAATGTTATAGTGAGAGCAATAGTTCTAGAACTCCTTTGCAACTCAAAATTGTAACCTGTAGACGTTTTTAAAGTGTCACCTATGGAGATTTTGTAGTATCGTAGTTCTTCGCCATTCCATGAGCATGCGCATTGTTTAAGTATTACTTCTTAAGTATCTGTTTTTGCATTAAAATTAATTAAAGTGTATAAAAAAAATTGGGTTTGAAAAACTGATGTGCATATACTGTGTGGAAAAAAAAATTGCAACAACTGCCATTTAACTCTCTAGGGTCTGTACTAAAAGATATATATACAGTTGTACTCAAAAGTTTGCAAACCATGGCAGAAATTGTGAAATTTTGGCATTGATATTGAAAATATGACTGATCATGCCAAAAAATGCTCTTTTACTGAATCCCGGACAATTCTTCTGTCAGTTATGGCTGCAATCTTTCTTGGTCTATCTGAACTTGGTTTGGTATCCAGAGATCCCCAAACTTCCCACTTCTTAATAGGTGATTTAACTTTACTGATTGGCATATTCATGGCTTTTTACATCTTTTTATGTCCTTTTCCCATCCGTACAAAGTTCCTTACCTTGTTACGCAGGACTTTTGACAGTTCTTTTCTGATCCCCATGGTTCAGTATCTAGCCTAGTCAGTGCTTCCACGTAACAAACTCATTGACTATTTATATACTGACATGAATTGCAATTTAAAAAGCCACAGATGTGGGACATTAACCTCTAATTGGCATTTTAACCCGTGTGTGTCACATTGTGTGTCTGTACCAAGGCCAAACATTCCAGGGTATGTAAGCTTTTGATCCGGGCCATTTGAGTGATTTCTGTTATCATTATGATTTAAAAAGGAGCCAAACAACTATATGATAATAAATGGCTTCATATGATCATCATCCTTCAATAAAAGAGCATTTCTTGGCATGATCCGTCATATTTTCAATATCAATGCCAACATTTCACAATTTTTGCCAGGGTATGCAAAATTTTGAGCACGACTGTGTGTGTGTGTGTGTGTATATATATATATATATATATAACATATGGGGGTTCTAAGTAATTTTTCTAAAATACAGATTTTTCTTGTAAACAAAAAGTGGTTAAAAGAAAAGTACAAGGAAGGAAACATGGAAGCTTAAATTGGTTTCTTATGGCTGCAGTTCTGACCCTCTTACTCTAATATTTAAATCTCTAACCCAGAATAAGTGAAAAGAATAGGACATCAGACTTCTCTGACTTGTTCTGACTACTCTGATCTACATACATGTTCTGGGTTAGTGATTCAGAAAGAATTAAAAGTTAAGGGTCAGCATAACAGCCCATCAACTAGTTTTTTCTGGAAGGCAGTGATGGCAGCCCCAAAATTTCTTTTATGGCAGATTTTATTTTATACCTGATTCAGGGTTGCTTTCTGAGCATTAATTCTCTTTTAAAACTGGTGAGTTGGGAGACCACACGTCTAGCCAGATGCAAGGTTTTGGCAATCTGGATAGATGTACAGTATATGCTAACACTTTTACCAGTCTCTCCGGCAAACTTACAAGAATTACCTTAGATCAAATAAGCAGCTGCTCTATAAAGGTGGCCAAATTTTTCATTTTTGGAATGTTCAATTTGTAATGGTTAATGGATTTTAATTGACAATAATTTTTGATCCCAGCAACAAGAAAATGCAAAGGATAGAAAATCTTTCTCAAACAAAATGGTAACTCTTGATGTGGCTTTTGTTCGGGAAATATATAACATATTGTAATACAAATGTTTTAGGCACATAAGAAACTTGTTTAGCACGTCTGGGATCCCATTCAAGTTGCAGGCCTAAACAGAATTTTTAAGGGCTTTTGAACAAAATGAGTTGACTCGATGGCAAGAATAAATGCTTAGAAGAAAGATTTTTCAGAATTTCCATAAAACGTTTGAGCATAGTTCTACTGGTTTATGGCCAGCTTAAGTCATGTCCTTATATCTTCCTATGAAAACCATAAAAGCAACTAGCACCAACTTTAGAGTGGCTATTGATGGCCTAATGATTTCTAACAAGGGTCCAGATTTCAAGCATCATTTGCAACTATGGAGCTGTTTCTGTTTTTCTAGATCATGTTAATATGTGACTTAGGAAAAGTTCTTTCTTAAACACAGTTTTGCAGGGTTTCTGCAGAATTTGTTAGCAGTTCCTTGATCAGTCAGCAATCTCTGACTTTTCTATAAGTTACCACTGACCTAAGTGATCTTTTAGCTAACTATAAGGGGGGGGCACTCTTCACACTGACCACAAATGTAAGGGGTATTCTTTCCATTGTTATTGTTGTAATTATTGTCAGGTGTTCCCTAAGATTGGAAAGTTATTTCAAGAGTACCACTGTGTTTAAAAGATTGAGAAAGACTTCTGTCCTTGTTGTGGATCTAACTTGTTCTGTTTGTCTACAGTTATCCATGTTCTTGGGTGTGAATAAATGTTCTAATAAACTACCAGAATAATTGCTACTGCTCTGAACTTTGAAAAGGGATGTCACGGTCTGGGATCAGGTTCGGGGGCCAGTGGCTGTAGCAATAGAGAGGTTCACGAATAACCAGCTGGAAATATACAAGCAGATCCCCCTAGTAGATGATGCGGGCTCACCTGAGGCACAGGGTCTCAGCACTAGATATTCTTGACCAGAGCACCTGATGGCAGGGATGGGTTTTGCTAAGTGCTAATGCCAGGTTGCTACCCTTTGGATTGCCCAGCGGGAAAACAGCAAACATGGGTCAGGTAAAAGGGACAAGCAAAAGTGTATTCGATAAACAAGACAAAAGGTTGGTAACGAGTAATAGCTGGATGAGATCAGGCAAAGGCATAGTCGATGAACAAGCCAAGGGTTGATAACGAATGGTAGCAAGGTTAAGGCAGCATCAGTTATGCAGGGAGCAAGATATCGGCTGGAGAGAACACAATAATCTGTCAAACAGAAAGTACAGAGACATGGCTTAAATCAGGGAGTTCATGGGAGGAGCAAAGCATTCAAGGTTCACCAGAAACAAGATACAATGGAAGGTTGTCTAAGGATCAGGCAGGGAGCTGTCCAGCATCTCAGGTGGCACAGGGAGAAGAACTACAACCAGACATTGCAGAGGTCCCAGGTTTAGGTCTGACATGGGATTCTCATAGCTTGTGTGCATGCTAATTTTTGAGGACATGTAGAAATGTAAAGTAGTGATATTTTCCACAGGTAATTCCTTCCATTTTCTAACTTATTCCAAAGATGAGAGTTTGGCAATTATGTTCTGCACAACTAATTTTTTTTTTTTTTTCTCCATAAAAGTTTATTTAGAAGTGACAACATGTTACAGGAAAATATAAAGAAATGCACAGACAGCATCAATCAGGTCATAGATACAGCTTAAACCAAAATACAGGAAGAAACAACATGGTAAAGTGCGACACTGTGGATAACAGAAGCATGGCAAATTACGGCAGAGATAGGCCTGTAGTACTCCAGGTTCAAAAATGTACAATAGAGAAGGTAATAACAGCTTACTTCCACCAAGTGAATATTGGCGTACTGGCCTATGCATGGAGGAAATGAACCTTCAGAGCCTAAACCAAAAGCAGTGCGCACAACTAATTTTTTTAGCTTGCAGGAAAGAGTTTAAATTTAACCTGACAGATACATCACCAGGGCTTCCAACATGACCCATTCCACCAAGAATAGAATACTCTGCTCCTGGCCTTCCATAGCAACCTATTAAATTATTTGATCTATTTTCAAACTTGAACTGTAAACATGAGAGTTGAAAGCTCAGTGCTTGCTATGTGCAACATTATATTTTCTTCTTTAGCCCACCTTTCAAACATTGGACCCTTAACGGCCCCTAGACACTCTTACAGTACACTGGAGTTTAATGTCAAGGGCAAGGTTTAGCTCCAAGTTAGGCAGATGTCAATGCCCTGTGTAGTGTTTAGCCAGAAGCTCCTGGGATGCACAGAATTCAATTAGATGATTATCAAAGGCACACTTATAGCAGTAGTTTAGTGCTGACATGTTGATGCAATCTTGTACCTCCTTGTTGAGTATTTCTATTTTTCCAGTGTTGAACATGGTGGGAGATTCTAAAGCAGAGAAATGTATCTTTTACACATGTAATATTATTGGCTTGTTTTTGCCTACCTGAAATAAGTCTTACTATACATGGATACTAAACATAGGCTTTCAATGCCTCCTGAGCAGCTCCAGCTGCAGAGTCTAAAAAGGGTGTATTTGAACTACTTGGCTCAGCAGACACTTCTATGTTCTTCAGACATAGCATTGCACCATACCGTTCCATTTAGGGCCATGCTAAGCCATTAACTTCAATGACTTGCCTTAGCACAGTTTCACCAGTAGAGTTATAGTTTACCAGGCCTAACAGAACCTTGGACAACATGCTTCTCCTGCATCCACAGCTTGCAAGAACAAAGCCTAGTAGAATCATAGGAAAGAGTGTGGCAAGGGCATGTGTTTTGCTAGAAAAATTGGACATAACAAGCTGTTCTCCATACTCATTTTAAGGGTGGTTAACTTATTTTTGCTGTGCAAGAATATAGTATTCCCAAATTATGCTGAAGATGTCTTGGTAACCACCACTGACTGGTGGATGAATCAAGGAAACTCCCCTAGACGAATCAGGAGTATGCATGCTGAATAAAGAATATAAAGGGAACTTCTCACAGGGAGTAATGTTTAGAAGCCTGTTCCACAAGTCTCAATGAGCAATATTTTCTCCTAAATCTATGAGATGGGTTACACTCCAATGGAATAGGCTCTTGTCATGGGAGAAAACTGGAGTTCTGCTGCCTCAAATGTGAAAGGAGATTCTGAGTATTAGCATAGGGTTGCTAAAGCGCTGTCACCTATATACACATTTTGGAAACAGATTGTTCATCCAGGAGATGGACAGCAGAGGCCCTTTCAACAGTTAAGGTATATGTAATTCATAACTGGATTCCATTAGGTTTACGTTATATCTGGGTATCATAAACAATTGTCGTCTTTTATTTTTCTCCTAGAAAACACTGTTTTCATCTTTTTATAATCCTTGTTTGCATCTCAATGCTGCTGATCTCTTCCAGCCTCTTTGCACCCACTTCTGGTCTACATGCATGTGCTGCATTGTCAGTTGTATGTAATTTCTCAGGACTGACCTAAAGTTAGTGACAGTGGCAGAACATGCTTATGAAATTACCGTCAGTACTGCTGCTTATGGACTCCACCAGAAGTGCATGTGACAGGGTGGGAATGCAGCAGAGCAATTGGTAGACAGGGACAGTGTCACTCTGAAACAGGATATGCCTGAACAAGCCAGGATCACCAGGTATTTTATTAAAAGCTATAGATTTTACCTTTACGTTATTTGATATTTTAATGATTTGGCTTAATAACCAAAAAGCAGAACTCCATTAAAGCAGAACTCCATTAATTTTTTTTATGTCCGCACTGCATGGGTTAACTGCTTGTTTTGTCCAGGGCTGCACACATAGGCTATACTTACCCAATCCTTTGATCCTTCAAAAAACAGCGCTCCCCCAGATCCAGCAGTGGACTGTTCCTATCATCCTCACATCCAGAGCCGGTTTATGGGCCTGATGACATCAGGAACAGTCAATGCATAAGACCAGTAGCATGTGGAGGGGCAGGAATGGCAGGCACCAGTCTTGCTCTAGGAGAATCGGCAGATTAGGTAAATATACACTATATTGCCAAAAGTATTGGGACACCTGCCTTTACGCAGGACTAAGACTGGGACTAAGACTGGCATCCCAGTCTTAGTCTGTAGTGTTCAATATTGAGTTGGCCCACCCTTTGTAGCTATAATAGCTTCAACTGTCCACAAGGTTTAGGAGTGTGTCTATGGGAATGTTTGACCATTCTTCCAAAAGCGCATTTGTGAGGTCAGGCACTGATGTCGGTTGAGAAGGCCTGGCTTGTAGTCTTTGCTCTAATTCATCCCAAGGATTTCTATTGGGTTGAGGTCAGGACTCTGTGCAGGCCAGTCAAGTTCTTCAACCCCAAACTTGCTCATCCATGTTTTTATGGATCTTGCTTTGTGCACTGGTGCCCCAGTAAGTTGGAACAGGAAGGGGCCATCCCCAAACTGTTCCCACAAAGTTGGGAGCATGAAATTGTCCAAAATGTCTTGGTATGCTGACGCCTTAAGAGTTCCCTTCACTGGAACTAAGTGGCCAAGCCCAACCCATGAAAAACAGCCACCACTATAATCCCCCCTCTACCAAGCTTTACACTTGGCACAATGCAGTCAGGCAAGTACTGTTCTCCTGGCAGCTGCCAAACCCAGACAAATCCATCGGATTGCTAGACAGAGAAGCATGATTCATCACTCCAGAGAACACGTCTCCACTGCTCTAGAGTCCAGTTGCAGCGTGCTTTACACCACTGCATCCGATGCTTTGCACTTGGTGATGTAAGGCTTGGATGCAGCTGCTCGGCCATGGAAACTCATTCCATGAAGCTCTCTACACACTGTTGTTGTGCTAATCGGAAGGCCATACAAAGTTTGCAGGTTTTTAGCTATTGATGCTGAAGACAGTTGGCAACTTCTGTGCACTGTGCACTTCAGCATGCGCTGATCCCGCTCTGTAATTTTTACGTGATCTACCATTTTGTGGCTGAGTTGCTCCCAGTTTCTTCCACTTTGTTATAATACCACTAACAGTTGACCGTGGAATATTTAGTAGCAAGGAAATATCAAGGATGGACTTATTGCAAAGGTGGTAGACCTATCACGATACCACGCTTGAATTCACTGAGCTCTTGAGAGTGACCCATTCTTTCACAAATGTTTGTGGAAGCAGTCTGCATGCCTAGGTGCTTGATTTTGTACTCCTGTGGCCATGGAGGTGATTGGAACACCTGAATCCAATGATTTGGAGGGCTGGCCCAAATTGTTTGCCAATATAGTGTATCTCCGCTCTCTTCATCCCTAGGCAAAAACAAGCATTTAACCCATGCAGTGTGTGCACATCCCCACTGCATGGGAATTTGTTTCTTTCCTGGAATTCTTCTTTAAGGGCCCTTTCACAACAGCGATCATGCTTTTTAGCAAGAGTGCACTGGTGTGTATTGTAACAATGCATCGTAGTGCTTACTTTTTTTCTTGATTTTTGTACATTATTTAAAGGGAAATAAATAATTTAATGCATGTAATGCACAACAAATGTATATGGTGTAAGCAGAACACAAAGAAAACAATTGTGTTCTTGTGTTGAGCTGCATTAACCACTTGCCCTCTAGAGGATTTACCCCCCTTAATGACCAGGCCTTTTTTTGCTATTAGGCGCTGCACTATTTCAACTGGTAATTGTGCAGTCACGCAATGCTGTCTACAAACTATGGTATAGATACTGCAATTTATCTATATATAAAAATTTTAAATTCAAAATATTAAAAAAAAAAAGAAAAAATATGTTTTTGTTTTCTTTCTTCATTTTTCAAAAACGTGGCAACAAATGAGATCTGCAAAATACTCACAATGCTTCTTATCAAATTTCTTGGGGTGTCTACTTTCCAAAAAGGGGTCATTTGGGGGGGGTTTGGTGCTATCCCGGCATTTCAGGGCCTCCGAAACTGTGATAGGTAGTGAGGAAGTGAAATGAGGAAGTTACGCACCTTCAGGCTTTCAAAGTGGTCATTGGATTTCAGGCTCCTGTATGTGGCTAGGCTTCCAAAAAGTCTCACACATGTGGTATCCTCATACTCAGGAGAAATAGCAGAATGTATTTTGGGGAGTAATTTCACATATACCCATGGCATGCGTGAGCAATAAATTATTTAATGACAATTTTGTGTAAAAAAAAAAAAAATTTTTTTGTCATTTTCCGAAAACTTTTGGTAAATAATAAATTATTCTGTTGACTCAACATGCCTCTCAGCAAATAGCTTGGGGTGCAGGGGCGGACTGACGACTCATGGGGCCCCCGGGCAATAGGAGATCATGGGGCCCCCTGGGTCCCTGCCCACTCAAGCCGCACCCACACAAAGCCCCAACTACATATTACACTGCCCGCAATACATGCGTTTGTCACAGAATACAGTATGTTCAAAATAAATGTTTATTACACAAAATAAAGAAAAAAAACTTACATTAAAGAGAGCGCAACAATGGTACATTTCAAAATGAAGGTTTTAATGAATTTTTCCTATTCCTTCCACTGACACCAATGATAGGGCACTATTCGTCCCACTGACACCAATGATAGGGCACTATTCCTCCCACTGATACCAATGATGTGGCACTATTCTTCCCACTGACACCAATGATAGGACATTATTCCTTTCACTGACATGAATGATAAAGCACTATTCATTCCACTGATACCAATGATGGGGCATTATTCCTCCCACTGATACCAACGATGGGGCGCTATTCCTCCCATTGACACCAAAGGTGGGATGCTATTCCTCCCCCTAATACCAAAGATGCATGGTTTACTCCCACTGATTCCAGGACAATTTCTGATCCCAAAGACCACAGTCCGGCCCCCAAAAACCTGAAGGACAGTAAACTGGCCCTTTGATCTAAATTTGGGGTCTCCAAAATTTCTAAACAAAGCATATTCATGTGTTAGAATGGCCCAGTCACAGTCCAGACCGAAATCCAATGGAGAATCTGTGACCACACCTGAAAATTACTGTTCACAGACGCTCTCCATCCCATAACAGCGCTTGAGTGATTCTGCAAAGAAGAATGGGCAGAAATGTCCCTCTGTAGATGTGCAAAGCTGGGAGAGACGTCCCCAAAAAGACTTGCAGATGGAATTGCAGCCAAAGGGGGTCCTACAAAATACTGTCTCCAGGGGGCCGAATACAAATGGCACCACACTTTTCACAGATTTATTGGTCACAAATGTTGGAACCATTTCTCATTTTCCTTCCACTTCACAATTATGTGCCACTTTGTGTTGGTTTATCACATCCAATCCCAATAAATATATTGTAACATGACAACATGGGGGACATTTCAGGGAGGGAGAATACATTGTAACATGACAACATGGGGGACATTTCAGGGGGGGAATACATTGTAACATGACAACATGGGGGACATTTTGGGGGGGGGGGAATACATTGTAACATGACAACATGGGGGACATTTCAGGGGGGGAATACATTGTAACATGACAACATGGGGGACATTTCGGGGGGGGGGGGAAATAAATTGTAACATAACAACATGGGGGACATTTCAAGGGGGGGAATACATTGTAACATGACAACATGGGGGACATTTCAGGGGGGGAATACATTGTAACATGACAACATGGGGGACATTTCAGGGGGGGGAATACATTGTAACATGACAACATGGGGGACATTTCAGTCGTGAGGAAGACTTTTTCAAGCCACTGTATATATCACTGATATCTGTACACTTAGTGCTATTCCTTATATATAACACTGATATCTGTACACTGATATGTGGCATTGATTGGCACTGATATGTGGCATTGATTAGCAATGATATGTGGTATTGATGTGCATTGATTGGCACTGACAGGTGGCATTGACGGACACTGACAGGTGACATTAATGGACACTGACAGGTGGCACTGATGGGGCTACACTGATCATCAGGACACTGATCAGTGCCCTGATGATCAGTGTAGATGTCCCCTCTGAGTAATGCCCATTACTGGTTCTCCTCTCCTCACTGGCTGTCAGCATGACAGGAATTTCCTTATTTACATGCGATCAGCTGTGATTGGACACAGCTGATCACATGACCGAGCCAATGTCTTCGGCTCTTTCCACTGGTCAGTGATCCGCTGTGTCCCAGGGATACAGTGCACCACCGATCATTGGAGTGGGAGGACATGACATGATGTCCTCCCAGAACAAGAGAACCGCCACCTGTCCATCATTTCCTTATATGGCAGGCGGGAGATGGTTAAGTTGCAGTGCTGTCAGTGTCACCGAGGGTCGGAAGATTACACACTAACCTGCTGCAGGATACAGGGCAGGTCAGCACAACGATGACTCCGCTCTCTTCTCTGGCCGCCTGTAGCAGGGATGTGGGACCCGGACCTCTGAGGAAACTCCGAGGAGAGGTGTCCAAAGTGCCTGCCGTGGCACACATCATTCACTCTTCTAACCACCTGAAGATCAAGCCTTTTCTGACACTTTTTGTTCAAATGAAAAAAAATCAGTATTTTTGCTAGGAAATTACTTTGAACCCTCAAACATTATATATTTTATTACAGCAGACACCCTAGTGAATAAAATGGTGGGTGTTGAAATTTTTTATGTCACATAGTACTTGCGCAGCGATTTTTAAAACGCAAATTTTTTGAAAAAAATAAACTTTTTTGAATTGTAAAGCACAAAAACACAATATATTGGCAAATTATTTAGTAACTCATAAATAATAATAATCTCATCCAACAGCACTGCACACTCTTACTTATGTATATTCTGAGAGCAAGACCCTGTTGCTGTCAGAATAAACAAGTCGGCACTGCAGTTGAATGACATTCCTGGAAAGAAAACAGCAATGGTTAACAATAAAACAGTAACACAATAAAACAACTTTTTATTGAATATCTCTGCCAGAACAAAGTGTGTGGTGGTATGCCCACCATTAGAATACCTCCCTGCATCCACCCACTTCTAATGGTGGGCACACATGAAATGTGCCAACAAATATTATAAAATATACAGTCATGGCCGAAATTGTTGGCACCCTTGATATTTTTCCTGAAAATCAAGTATTTCACACAAAAAAGGTATTGCATTAACACATGTTTTGCTATACACATGTTTATTCCCTTTGTATGTATTGGAACAAATATAAAACAGAGGCAGAAAAGCAAATATGACATAATGTCACACAAAACCCCAAAAATGGGCTGGACAAAAGTATTGGCACCCTTAACTTAATATTTGGTTGCACACCCTTTGGAAAACATAACTGAAATCAGTCGCTTCCTATAACCATCAATAAGCTTCTGACACCTCTCACCCGGAATTTTGGACCACTCTTCCTTTGCAAACAGCTCCAGGTCTCTCTTATTGGAAGGACACCTTTTCCCAACAGCAATTTTAAGATCTCTCCACAGGTGTTCAATGGGATTTAGATCTGGGCTCATTGCTGGCCACTTCAGAACTCTCCAGCGCTTCTTTGCCATCCATTTCTGAGTGCTTTTTGACGTATGTTTGGGGTCATTGTCCTGCTGGAAGACCCAGGATCTTGGACGCAAACCCAGCTTTCTGACACTGGGCCCTACAGTGCGACCCAAAATCCTTTGGTAATCCTCAGATTTCATGATGCCTTGCACACAGTCAAGGCACCCAGTGCCAGAGGCAGCAAAACAACCCCAAAACATCATTGAACCTCCACCATATTTTACCGTAGGTACTGTGTTTTGTTCTTTGTAGGCCTCATTCCGTTTTCGGTAAACAGTAGAATGATGTGCTTTACCGAAAAGCTCTATCTTGGTCTCATCTGTCCACAAGACGTTTTCCCAGAAGGCTTTTGGCTTACTCAAGTACATTTTGGCAAACTGTAGTCTTGCTTTTTTATGTCTCTGTGTCAGCAGTGGGGTCCTCCTGGGTCTCCTGCCATAGCGTTTCATTTCATTTAAATGTCGACGGATAGTTCGCGCTGACACTGATGCTCCCTGAGCCTGCAGGACAGCTTGAATGTCTTTGGAACATGTTTGGGGCTGCTTATCCACCATCCGGACTATTCTGCGTTGCAATCTTTCATCAATTTTCCTCATCCGTCCACGACCAGGGAGATTAGCTACAGTGCCATGGGTTGCAAACTTCTTGATAATGTTGCGCACTGTGGACAAAGGCAAATCTAGTTCTCTGGAGATGGACTTGTAACCTTGAGATTGTTGATATTTTGCCACAATTTTGGTTCTCAGGTCCTCAGACAGTTCTCGTCTCCTCTTTCTGTTGTCCATGCTTAGTGTGGCACAGACAGACACACAATGCAAAGGTTAAGTGAACGTCTCTCCTTTTTATCTGCTTTCAGGTGTGATTTCTATATTGCCCACACCTGTTACTTGCCCCAGGTGAGTTTACAGGAGCATCACATGCTTGTAACATTCTTATTTATCCGCAGTTGTGAAAGGGTGCCAATACTTTTGTCCAGCCCATTTTTGGAGGTTTGTGTGACATTATGTCGAATTTGCTTTCTTTCCTCCCTTTTTTTGTTTTGTCCCAATACACACAAAGGGAATAAACATGTGTATAGCAAAACATGTGTTAATGCAATACGTTTCGTGAGAAATACATGATTTCCTGGAGAAATATCAAGGGTGCCAACAATTTCGGCCATGACTGTATATGTTGAAGCATAGGGGCCATTCACCCACTGGCCACCCCAGGCCCCCATGCTTCGCCATATATGCTCTTTTTTAACTGCGGATGAAAAATCTCATCCAACAGTGCTTCCCACACTGATTTATATATATTCTGAGAGCAAGTTCCTGTTGCTGTCAGAATAAACAGGTCAGTGCTGCAGCTGAAAGCATTCCTGTAAAGAAAACAGCAATGGTTAACAATAAAACAGTAAAAGTGTAATAGTAGAACAGTAACAACGACAACAAATTGTAACTTTTTTGGAATTTTAACTTTTTATTTTTTTTACTTTTTTTTTAAACTTTAACTTTTTAAAACAGATTGTAGGGTCTCTTCAAATGCGATAGCCAGTTTCCTGACCGCCTAACATCTTTCAAGACCCTGTGTATTTATGTACCCTGAACTGTACCATGCTGTACCCTATACTAATACTCCACTAGTGTATGGTAGCGACAGAAGCAGTCCTTGATGCAGAGGCCAGGTTGGCCAGGACAGGAGAGACAAAAAAAGCAGCTGTCACACCTAATTCCATGTCTGCTACAGACACGACATCTTTTTTGGTGTATAAGGTATGGCATCGGGAAAATGCCTCTCATGCAGCCAGCTAACTGCATCTGGGTTGCGGGTTTGGGCCACAGCACCTTCTGGATACAAAAGGGCCGTGATAATCTCTTCCTGGAATTTTAGGAAGGATCCACTATGTCCAGTTGGTTTGTAAAGAACAAAAGCGTTATATATAGCCAATTGAAATAAATAAACAGGCACTTTTTTGTACCAGTGTCTGGCTTTTCAGGAATCTAAGTACGGCTTCATCATCTGGCCGTTGAAGTCCACCCCTCCCATGTTAAGGTTATAATCGTGGACACAGAGGGGCTTCTCAACAACACCAGCTGCCGTGGTAATTTGGATGGCCGTATCTGCGTGAATGGAAAACAGAAAGAAAACATCCCATTTGTCCTTCCACTTCACTGGGAGCAATTCCTCATTTCTCAAGCAGGCTTTTTCCCCCTTTCTAAGATGGGTATTTACAAGCCATTGGGGGAAGCCCTGGCGATTAGGTTGCACAGTGCCACATGTGCCAATTCCATAATTGTACAAATGTCTAAATAGTGACACACTTGAATAAAAAGTAGTCTGGACATACGGGAGACTCCACGTGACTATCTTTTCCCTCGTAAATTTGAAACGTATATGTGTAGCCTGTTGCCCTCTCACAGGTCTTATACACCTTGACCCCATATCTGGCACGCATGCTGGGGATAAATTGTTTGAAAGCAAGGCGGCCAGAAAAATTACTGAGGGACTCATCAACGCAGATGTTTTGCTGGAGAGTAAAGACATCTGCAAATTTCTGGTTAAGGTGATTTACGAGGGGCCGAATTTTGTGGAGCTGGTCAAATTCAGGGTCACCCTGAGGACGACCGAGTGTGTTGTCACTGAAATTCATAAAATGCATTATATTCTCATATCTAGTCCTGGCCATGGCAGCAGAGAACATGGGCATATGATGAATTGGGTCTGTGGACCAATACAACCGCAATTTACTTTTTTTTAGTAATGCCCATGTTGAGGGTTAGGCCCAAAAAAACTTTAAATTCAGAAACTGTAATGGGTTTCCATGCGAATGGTCTGGCAAGGTTTGAATTTGGGTTGGCGGTAAAAAACTGTTGTGCATATAAATTGCTTTGATCCACAATCAATGCATACAGATCTTCTGTGAAAAACAGCTCCATAAAATCAAGGGAAGTATTTAAATTTGCTGTTTCCACCTGATTTCCGGGTTGGGCAATGAATGGGTGAAGTACGGGTGCTGCAGAATTTGTGGGCTGCCAATCGGGATTTGAAAGCACCTCCGGAAGGATACTATGGGCTCTACAGTCCTCTGTATAACTTTTTGGTGGCCGCGGGACACTACTTGTGCTCGCCACCACACCAGCTTGTACTGCACTTATGGGATTCACCACATCACCAAGTGATACTGCAGTGCTGGTATGAAAAAGACCAGGATGTACTAGGCCTCTGGTGCTCACCAGTTCACCAAAAGGTAGAGCGGCACTAGTACTGGCACTCTGCTGCATATGAGCATCATCATGCGTTTGTAACATCTCAGCAACCAGGAAATGGGGTCGGGTACGTCTGATCTTAGCAGGGACCTATTCTCCGTCATCTGAGCTATCTGTCAGGGTGCCGCTGCTGTCTACAGGTTCGCATTCTGAGGCTGATTCTGTCAGTGAGTCTTCCCTTTCGCTCTCACCTGACATGCTTAGAATCCTGTAGGCCTCTTCATTAGTGTACCTTTGGTTAGACATTTTGGCAACTAAATTTATAGGTACCTAGTGCGACTCATGGGAAAAAGAGCGCCTGGCTGTCAGGGACTGCTACAAAAAATTTACAGACAAGTGCTAACAGAGATCAGGCCTGATTCTGTGAACACTGCGGTTTCGTATGTAATGTATCAAGTGGCAGTGAGCTACTGACACTGCACTTACTGGGGGAGAAGCGGGGGTGGTAAATGTAGGGGCTAAACACAGGTGCTGGCAGGTGTCAGGGCTGATCCCGCTAACACTGCGTTTTTGGGGATGCTATACTTATGTGAATGCTGGTATAGTGCTGATCTGATCAAAGATATTGATCCATTCAGACATTATACTAGCAATGGAGGTTTAGTGTGCAAGTGAGCATGTTCCTGGCAATCAAGGGGTTAAATATGAGTACTGGTGTACTAGCAGGCAATCTGACACTATCTGGGAGGGACGCTAACTGACGCTAACGCTATCTGAAGTCGCCGGTGACACTAATACAGTGATTAGCAAAAAAATCTGTACACTGTACTAATGACACTGGTGACAGGGCAGTAAAGGGATTAAATGGGGGGCAATCAAGGGGTTAAATGTGATTATTGGTGTAATAGCGGGCAATCTGACGCCATCTTGGAGTGGTGCTAACACTATCGAAAGTCGCCAGCTACACTACTTCAGTGATCAGTAAAAAATCTGTAAATAATGACACTGGTGACAGGGCAGTGAAGAGGTTAACTGGGGGGGGGTGATCAGGGGGTTAAATGTGACCTACGTGTGTTCTAACTGTAAGTGTGTGCTTTTTTACTCACGTTTTGTATGTCTTCTCTCTCTGGGACGGAATGTGCCCAGGCAGACAAGATTGGCATCATATCCTGTCCTGTGTAACTGTCAACACAGGACAGATTGGACAGGGACCAATCATCCGACTTCGGCCGGACATCACTGAGTTGTCACCAGAACAGGAATAAAAGGAATATATTCCAGTTGGGACACTTGTTCAGGTGACAACTAAGAGGGTATTTTCTCTTACTTTCTGTTGTGTTTCCAAGAGAGAAAGTGAACGTAAATCTCCACAACAGGACACAGGCAGTAAAAAATAAGCTGACAGGAGGTTTAACCCTTCCTAATGCTATCCAAAGCTAAAAAGAAAGTTTTGGCAATACGTACACTTTATACTTCAGCTAAGGTACTTTTGCAGCTTGAAAATAATATAAACATATCCTAATGTACTGCAAGATTACGTCTCTTTAGCTATAGTTCCCCTTTAAATAACTCTGGTAAATGCCACTGAAAAACTGTACATTCAGGCACTGGAATTATTTTTCTGCAAATATCCACTAACTATCAGGCACTGTAGCTGACTTAACTGCAAGCATATGTCATACTTTCCACTTTCCTATACAGACCTACATAAATATGTACATATAGGCTAATTAATAGATTCATATTTAGAGCAGTAGAATCAGTAGCCTTAGGCTACATTTCTTATGTAATTATATGAGCAGATGTTTTTTACACACTTGACTTGACCTATGTATAACATAAAAAGGTTTTTTTCAAAATATAATTTAATTTACATCACTGACTGATGGCTGCATCTACTTATACCGAAGCATGTATGTTTCATTACAACACACTATGTAACTTCTTTGTGGTTATTTGTACTGCTTTGTTGACAGAATGCTGATATACAAATATATCCCACAAATATATCCCATAACTGAGCTTGCTGTATTGATGATATTGGATTGATAAATTTTTAATCAGCATTATTATTAAACTTAAAGTACACGTAAGGGACATATTTATTAAGGAGTAAATCTTGAACATTCACTGCAGAGAAATCTTACAGATGCATGAGTTAAATGCCATTAACTGAATGACCAGTGAAGGTTTTCTAAAAAGTCACATTCACTGCTTTTTAAATACGCCCCTTAAAGTATAGGTAAACTCAATTATTAAAATCTGCTATAAGCTTTAACACGTTTTAAGTAATTTTTAAAATGTCTAAATCTGCAGCTTTCATTAAAATAATGCCTGATGATCCTTCCATGAAGGTCCTTGTGCAGACATTTCCTTTTAAGGGGTGACAATGCTCTGTTCCTGCTTCACAATTGTTTATTGTCAATATTCCCATCGCACACATTCCTGGAATGGGCTCAAATGTAGTGGGTACTACAGCAACTACCGGCTGGAGACTTCATAGATCAATGCACATATTTGCCAGTACACCATGGATCCTTGAGTATTGCTCAAAGCTTTTATTAAAGAATATATAAATAAAGGACAAAGTACAATGTTTCGAAGCTGCGCAGGACATGTGACAATTGGTGATGTTTCCAAATTGTGCCCCTGCATTGTCAACCCGTTACATAGACTTTTGCTGGAGACTACAACTGGCATTTCTACGCACATTACGCTGAAACGGTTATCACAATCAGGAAACCTGCCCTGGGAAATGCTATGTAGAGATCATTTTGGGTTTGGTATGAAGGCATCTGTCAGTCCCAGGTCGATTGGCTACCAGCGGGGGTTTCCCCACCCTCCAGCTTCATGTACACAAAGGGTTGGTGATGCTAGCAGCATCACTGATCCAATATGACCATATGGCCAAATTAGGTCACTGACATTAACCTAATATGACCATGTGCAGCCCATTGGTTGAGCTTTTGGGTTCCACTGAACATTATTAGAGAGGAAGTGGCTGGAGACCAGCAGCAACAAAGAATGAATAAAAAGGTGAAAACAAGTATTTTATTTGTTTTTAAATGGCTATTTACATTCACATTAATTGTGAAAGTTATACATGTAAAGTGGAATTAAAGCCTACACCTAACTAGCCTTAAAACTGTCCCCTCCCCCTTCTTAATCCCTCCGGTAACTAACTTGTGTAAGAAAGATATATATATATATTTACCAATTTTCAGGCCAGCCTGGTCACATGACCTCTGCTGTGTCAGCAGTAGAGAGGACAGAGCACTCTGACAATGGCTAGTAAAGCCTGCAGCAGTGATGTCACCCATAGCTTTAATGGCACATCTATTGTCTGCACTCCCTCCTCTCCCCTGCAGCCGCGCTGGGTGACTCGAGGGAGCCAGTTCATGGGACCAAACTGGAGAGGCCTGAAAATAGGTAAGTACATGCATCTTTTTACACAGGTTCGTTAACATAGGTTTTGGAGGGGCAACAATGTTAGTGATAGTTAAGTGTAAGCCATTATTCCACTCTAAAGTAAGCCTTTCATGAGAGAAATATGTGTGCTACCATTGCTAACCTCCTTCTGTAAATGATAGCTGCCTGGCTGTTTTGGTGACCACTGGCCTGTAAGTTACTGACCTGTAACAAGGAAAGTATGAGGGGAGTTAGAAGTCCTTATCAGCATATTTGTTTTAGTGACCCAACAAATGTAAGCCTAGGGGAGGTCAGCTGGACAGTCAAGCAGCTTGCATTTTCAAAAGGAGAAGTAAATGGCTATCTAATATACCAGGTTTCATAAGTGGACATCCATAAAGAAGCAGGTCTCAGGTAAAAACCTTTTACTGGTCTGTTGGACGAATGAGCTGCTAATATGTACGAAAATTTGGCAAAATGTTTTCAAACTTTAATCTTAATATCACTATTAGAGGCTCAAATGACAGACATAGTAGGGATTTGAGGATAATATACTTTCTTCATTCTATACTGAATCTAATATGAGTGCACAGCTTTTGAATAAGGAGAAATTATGATTTGGCATCCTAGGGGCCTAGAAGTATTTGCACCATCTCTACTCTCTATAATTACAGTCTAGTTTGCCTTCCTTATTACGCTCGTTGCACAAGCTGATTCTAGCCTGGCCGTCATTCTTGCCTCACTACAAGAAATCACTTTTCACTTCTTTATTATTAGAAATAAAATGGACATTTTTACAAGCACAGTGGTCTTGCCCGATGGCTATTATTCTCATTGCTGTGTTTTATTACATCCTGTTTGAAGTGTGGCTGGCGCATAGCTTACCACACCCTCATTTCACTAATGGGGAAAGCACACTTCTGTAATAAGGAGCCTCTGCCGAGCTCTTTAACCTCTCCTCGGCCAGACTCTGATGCCTAACCCTGGGACTGATTACCTTGTAGGAGCATAAGACGGGGTTACTGAAGCGGGATCAGAACTGAAAGGGGAGGAACAAATGCATATTGCAGGATTTAAAGGTGCTTCAGCAGCAGAGATGTAATATATTATTCGTTAAACTGTACCCATCACCAGCTGATTTAGAGACGTGGCTCAGCGTGATGTCATTGCTAGAGGGTCAGACATTTCTATTGACTGTTTATAGTTAATCTCTATGCCAGATCGTTAGGGCGTGCATGGCATTCTAGGCACCTTTGGCGCAAAAAATGCCATGCCCCTAAGGGGTGTGAGTTCCAGTAAGTATAATTGTTCAATAACAAAAGCATTAGTAACTGTGTTTCAATTGGCTGCTTGTTTACCAAGTGTGCTATCATAAAGCAGCTTTGCCAGGTTGTTGAAACAGTATTGTGTTTACCCAATCTAGGAATTAAAAAAAAATTCAAATAAAGAAAAAACATTATTTTTGAACTGCAGGGTTTTTTTGTGACATATTAGCTGTAGTATGGAGCTTTTCTTTCTTACTATGTAATAGGCCCATGAAGTTTACTGTTGAAATGTATGCAAACCCTGGATCTATATTTCATGATCATGCTTCACTGTCTACAATTTTCTTAAGCAAAAACTTTTAGTTAATCTGTTGCAAAGTTTCTCAACTGAAGAGTAAAGCTGCCCTTAGATGAGTCAGTTTTTTGGATTTTCTCCTTCCTGAGTTATTGTGTTCTGACAGTGGTTAGACTTCTTTCCTGTCAGAATAGACTGACTAGCGCTGCAGGCTATAGCCTGCAGCACTGATCGAGTGGCTATAACCTGACACAGTGGTTGTACAGAAGTTGATCAACAGATCTGCTTCTATTATTATTATCATTATTATACAGGATTTATATAGCGCCAACAGTTTGCGCAGCGCTTTACAATATAAGGGAGACAGTACAATTGCAATACTTTCAGTACAGAAAGAATAGGAGGGCCCTGCTCCTGGAGCTTGCAATGTAAAGGAAGGGTGAGGTGATACAAAAGGTGATAGCTGCGGGGGATGATTTGGCGGAGGTGATTCAAGTACTGTTCTTAGGTGGAGGTGGGGTAGGCTTCCCTGAAGAAGTGAGTTTTCAAAGATCGCCTAAAGGCGATCAAAGTGCCCATACCTGGATCAAAATGTGGCTGATCACTGCTGAATCGGCTGAATTTCTATCCATGTATGGGCAACTATAGGCCGCCAGTAACAGCACTTTTTCCCTTTTTTCTAGTTTCGGACAGAGTAGGGAAAGGGTTAGAAGCTAAGATTTTTATTACTGTCTGTGTCCCTATTTTTGAGGTACAACCTTCCTATTGGGAAATAATAAATCTTATGGTTGTCACCAGATCGGAAGGTGAGAGGCCATTTTTCAAAGACAGTGACAAGTGGACTTCCCCTCACTTTTGAGAGATTTATTCTCTCTATTTGTTGTGTCTATGGGACAGGCAGTAAAGAGCAATGTCCTCAAAACACAGAAACAAAAAATTGGTGTTAACAATTATCTATTCTTTTAAAAAATAAAAATAGTTTTGACTATAGATGCACTTTAAGGCTTCATGCACATGGGCACATTCATCATTACAGCATAAACACGATAGCCTGTTTTGGTACTGGAGATGTCCTGGTAGTGGCTTTAGCAACATTATGTCTGCTGCTTGCACATGTTGTGGTCCATAGCTGTGGACAGCCTCCTTTACTCATTCATGCCTGTGGGTGGCTGTATGCAGCATCAGGAAATCCAAGGCACCTACAGTGTACAGGCGAATACTCCCGAGTGCACGAGCCCTAAATGTAAAGATAAAATACTATAATAAGAAACCTGATGTAGAAGTTTTAGAGTCGGACTACTGGAAAACATTTTTTGGATAGAGTAAGGAAAGGTTATAACCCCTGTTATTTTTTTTGTTTTGCCATCTGTGTCCCATAGTGGAGATTTCCCTTAATTTGCTGCCCAATAGCCAAAATAGGAAATGAGAGGAAATCCCTCCAAAGTTAAGGAATCCCATGTTGTCACCAGGGTCACCAGAACGAATGTCCTCATTGGGAGATAGCTCCTCTATCACTGTTCTGGGGACAACCCAATATTTGGGATTTTCTTTTACTTACACTTTCAATGATAACAGCAAACATGCCAAAAAAAAGGGTGAATCTCCATAATGGGGGCACAGACAGCAATAAAAAAATCTGACAGGTATTATAATCCCTCTCCACTTAATTTAAAACTGAAAAGATGTTGTGCCATTAGCTATACTTAAATTTTTTTTAGGTAATTGGCTAACATGCTTGAATACTAGCGGACTATAGTATAAAAATGGAAAGAAGAAACAAAAAGTCAGTTCTGCTTTAGGCTATGCCAGCAGCTGCACTGCTATAAAATCTTGCTGTGGGTGGCAGAAAAAGGGATGGTGGTAGAACTGGTAAAGTGAAGCTCAGTGTGAGTTGGAGGGAAACTGGCCAAAGCTTACACTGGGACCAATGCCAATACAGCCTTTGGTTCGATGGGATAGGAGTAATACTGGACTTTGTATTTTTTTTATATAATTACATTTAAATAAAACCATGAGCACGATGATCAAGAAACAGCGGACCAGCATACCAGCTCTTAGTACACCAGGGTGGAACGGGCCAGCACCTAGTCTAAAAAATTACACATTGTTAAAACCTTTATCTTTACTTTGTATCTCTCTTCTCATCACCAGTGGACATCTGTAGCTAAATTCAGTAAGAAAACTGTAGGAGTGCAAAGGATGTTTAGAGAAGTCTGGATGCTCTTTACAATACAAGACACCATTTCTCCTTTCTCTTGCTTGGTGGTCTGTTCAGTAAAAAACATAAAAAATAAAATAATAAATAAGACTCTGTACTTCTTCCAATAGCTCATTCGTGCAGTTTACATTACTCAAATAATCACATGCTTTAAGAACAGAACTTATACCAAGGCATCGGGCAAGGGCATCATCATTTAATTGTACCTAGGGCTGCACGATTTATTAGTATAGCCCTGTCTGTACCCCTTATCAATTTACTAAAATGCACTTAGAAAGTGGGCGCAAGAGTGCACAAGAAATAACACCATTGTTTAAAAAAATCTTAAAATAAGGGATACTCCTAAGGGTTTAACAATAACTGTAGAAGACCATGCATTTTCTGTGGGGCCCAGAAGCACAAGGGCTCCAGCACTTCCTGGCTACACCATGACCTATGCAGGTGGCAACAGCATCTGGCAAATCCACTTGGATGAAATTAATGCATGTAAAGTTTGAGAACCTTTACACAGTTGTTATGTAGACAATTCATTGATTATATCACTGAAGGTATTGTCTTTTAGATAGAAATTACAGAGACAGGAGGCCCCTTGATGGTTTTGTTATGGGACCCCATCACCCACATATATGGACCTGGACACTCCTTCACTATTAGTTAAATATTCTAAATTATTTATCAGTTAATTCATTGAATTAATTTCAATTGAATGTATATATCTATAGCTAACATATACTAACACTAGGACTTATGTAACGCCTGATTGGATAGTGATACTGTAAGTGAATGGTACTCAGGATAAGGCTAAGGTTTTGGTACTAAAAGTATATATAAACCCATAAACAAAAATGTAATATATTGAAGCCTATTAGTATTGTAACATTACTTAAAAAGTAGAATGGTAATATTACAAGATAGGTTTCTAGTTCTTCGAAGTGGACAAATGCTATTGCTTAAAACCTAAAGGGGACTGCAGATCTCACCGAATCTCCAACTGGATCCTGTAGACTTGTGTGCTGACAGAGTAGACAACTATCACCTCACAAGCCATCAAAAGAATCACCTGGACGTGGAAACTGCAAACAGAGTTCTTACCACACTGAGGCTCCAAAGTGTCTGCAATCATTTGCCACTTTTTTAGATTGGAGGGAATATTTCATCTATCATAAGATCCAAATGGGGGATGAGAGTTACTCCTTCTGGTAGTACAAGCTATGAGCTGCATGCAGATGCAAAATGGTATGTTCTGACATTACATAACACCCTATGGATTTACTAAATGTTTTTTTGGACCATACTTGTGGCAGTCATGTTGTATTTGAAATAATTGCAATCAGGATGATGGGCTGTTGTTAGATATCTTAACTCTGACCCAGCCATCAGAACTGACTGGTTCATATAACCTATGCCCTCTTCAAGACTCAGGAACTCACATCACACTAGGTGAGGTACCACCTCCAAAGGTGTTTGGCCAAGGGTAGGAGTCTGTTCATCATCAATACCTCCATAAATGAAGTAAGCTGAAAATGAGCAGTGTAATTTCCCTCCCCACTCCATTCACACTTGTGCAACTTGAAAATCATGCGATTTTCATTGTGACTTTACAGTATGACTTGATGCATCTTTGACGCGACTTTGATGCGACTTTGACAGGAGTTTGATGCGACTTTGGATGAGTGTGATTTTGGTGTGACTTTGGCTTTGACCAAGGATGATTGTTTGTGCTGTACAAAGTCTCACACAAGTCTCATCATGTATATCATTCAGGTGTGACTTTCATGCAACTTTGGAGGGTTTACATTGAAGTCTATGGTCCTCAAGTTGCATGAAAGTTGGACCAAAGTAGTGGAGGAACTACTTTCAAGTCACTGCAACTTGAAGTCGCATATATATGAATGGTACTCATTGGGAAACTTGGGGTGCCACTGGTCATGCGACTTTGATCCCCAAAGTTGCATGACAAGTCGCACAAGTGTGAATGGGCTCTTAGTTATACTTTAAATATAAAAACTAAAAAGTGGCCTTCTCTATACTAAGCTAAGAATTCATAACTTTTAGAGAGATTGTTGCATTATATTATTAGTACCTGTATGCTTGTGTGTAAATTCACTGTTAATCTTTGGGAGATTACATTGTGCGACTTCACCAATAAAGTTCTCTGTAATTGCAGCAGTGGGCAATGTGAAAGCATACAGATAATTACTTGTGCAGTCTAGCTGCTATTGTCCAAATATTGGTAGTATTTTTTTAACTTTGAATAAGGTCACATTTGTAACATAAACCAGCCCCTGTCTTTTTGCAGTGTTACACAGCATTCCAACCTAAAAGTCTAGAAAATTAATAGGTGGTCATCCAACTGGTATTAAAAGATACTGATATACATATATGAATGTAGCTTATGTTCTAGAATCTATTGGATGTCTAGATAATAGTTTCCTATTTAACTAATGCAGCTGCCTGAGTCTCCAGGTCCTGAAAAACCAGATCCTGCAACAACATGGGTTGAGTTCAGAGACCGAATTGATAATGGAACGCCTTTTAAGAAGAAATGTAAATGTAATAAGAACTCTGTAAGTATTCTTATGTTATCCTTCTGTGAATATGAGCCTGACTTTAAAGCTGAGGTTTAGGTATGGCAATCTTTACATAGTTACATTGGTCCAGCGTGGAACAGTGTATGTATGAACCATATCTGTTGGATCCGCCCTAAAAATCACTGTAGTAGGCACTTCTACTGCAGTGATTTCCACTAGTGTCATGCTTACCCCTAGTGCAGGTGGTCAGGCACTGTAGCTGGCTTTTGTGTTCTTCATCTATAGCAGCCCCCTTTTCTATAATGCAAGCAGGCCTACTGATACTTGGTTGCCCCCAGGACAATGCTTTAGTGCCTGGCTACTACACCAGGGCAGGTGCGAACTGAGCACAGTATACAGCAGAGGGGTTCAATGACAGTCCAGGTACACGGCAGGTATGGTTCAAAATAGTCAGGATTAAATCCGTAGTCAAAAGGTAGTTCAGAGAGTAGTCCAAATTCCAATCCAAAGTCATAAACTGGGCAAACAGGGCTCTTGAAGCACGTTATAAACACAATATCCCAAGCATGAGACTGCAGGCTTGGCTGGCTTAAATCAAGTTTGGTCTCCACCCAGATACTGACCACATCAATTGCCATGCAGGTGGACAGACATACAGGGAGAATGTGTCATAACCAAAACCAGGATGCTGGAAGGAGACCAGAAGCTGTGATGGAGCAGGAGTTCCACATGCTCCTGACAGCTAGCTTCTGGGTCCCATGCTGAGCAGCTGCCCTGCTGCTTAGTGAACACAGGATATTCCTTGCTTAGCACTCAGCACAATGTAGAAAACATTCTGCAATTTCTCAATTAATTAAAAGCAATCTCTGATTCTACAAGGTAGAGAGTTGGAGCAGTGTCATCACAATGTCCACCTGATCCAATCAGAGAACACTTTGCATTCACTGAGAAAATGCAGAAGTGTTTCTGAAAGGCACCTGTCCTGAGTGCGTTATCTCCTGTGTTCAGTAAGCAGCATCTCAGCCGCTTGGTGCGGAACCCAGAAGCTAGCAGCAATCACTGCATAAGCAGTGCCTACTATAGTGACTTCCAGCTTCCACAGGGATCAGCCATACTTACATTGTTTCAAGCTGGACCAATGTAACTGTAAAAAATACCATAAATACTGTATATATGCTATTCAGGTTGTAATACTTAAGGTAAAAGTATGTGTCCCATCCCAACAGAATAGGGAGCATGGTAGCACAATTGTAAAAGGCAAATAAAAAAGTAAAAGAGAAAATTAAAAGGGAAGCATAGCCTACCTTAACAGGGCAGTTGTTTTTCAATAGGACATACTGTATGTAATATCCTGGGAACACCTATTTCTGAGCCATTTGGATATGTAGGCCAGTTATTTCAAAAGCCTGTGTAACATGGACACATAAAACTCAGGCCAATGATGGAACATAGATTGGACTTTCTTGTGTTGTCCTGGACAAAACTAGTAATGTACTAATTGATTTTATTTATTTCTTGGAATTGCTTTTTAATTTAGTGTGGTGCTATCAAACATATTGGTAAGGCTTGCAATGATATTGATCAAACTTTTTGTTAGACCAATTTATAGTAAATCTTAAAGCAGGCCTAGCATCAGATATATACTGTAATTTAAATTAGGTGCATACACCTACCATGAATACACTTGTTGATGACTATAACCTCCCAGGGATATCACAGTACTTCCCTTGACATCATCCAGGGTAAAGATCTCATTTCTGGACTGAGATGCTGGCCAAATGATGACATAGCCATGTAAATCCTTCTGTCTGTGCATTTCTTGACTTTATGTAGTTGTCTCACACAGATCAGTTCCATTCTGCAGGCTCGCTTGTGACTTGCTATAATGTTACAATATTATAGCCTCACCAGTGTAGGGGAGGAGACTGAGGAAATGCTTCCTCCTGCCTGCAGCAGACAACATTACATCATATTAGCTTAGCCAAAATAACTTTTCTACAGCTCAAAGACAAATTACCATTTTTTAGTTTACAGTACAGTAGTTTAGTTTACACTTTAGATAAATAGTACCGTTGCTATGTATTGTGACATGTTAGCACTTTATTCTTACAGAATTTTAAAGATACTTATTATTCCACTTTAAAAATTACAAACCTGTCTCAAGAATGCCTGTAATAAATAATGAGTTTGTATTTCATTGATTAAGGTTTAAAGTTCTTCAGGCTGTTCTGTATACCTATTCATACTCATTAATTGATTGTGTTTCTTCACCAGAGACTTTCTGGGCCACCAGGCCCCCCTGGACCACAAGGTCCTCCCGGACCTCCAGGAGTGCCAGGGGCTGAGGTCACTCATGAAGTATTGTTGCAAGAGTTTAAGCAAATGCTCCGAGGTAAACAGAGCTATCTTGCCATAGTGTGGTCTTTACAACCTTACATATTTGTGTTTTTTTTAGCTAATCCATATATTAATTACAACTAGTCGATTGACTATTAAACCTTAAAATTAGGATGTTCTTTAGCTCAGGATTAAAGCTGACGTTTAGCTATGGTGATTTTTACATAGGTACAGGGATCCTGCTTGGACCAATGTAAGTATGTATGTGCCATACCTGTGGGATCCATGTAGAGACTGGAAATCATTGTAGTAGGCACTGCTGCTACAATAATCTCCACTGGTTTTTGGGTCCGGTTCATTGAACCGGACTGAACGAGGTGGAGAAGCAGGAAGCTAATGTCATGGTCTCCACCTAGTCCAATCAGAAAACAGTTTGAATTAATTGAGAAAATGCAGTATGTTTCCAGAATGGGACCGACAGTAAGTGCCAGTAGAGATCACTGTAGTAGCAGTGCCTTACCACAGTGAATTCCAGTTTCCGCGGGGATCCCACAAGTATTGCACATACATAATTACATTGGTCCAAGCTGGTCTAGTGTACTATGTAAAAATTACTATATGTGAATTTTAGCTTTAAGTTTTCTACTATTAGTGAAAAGGCACTCTTTCTTTGTTCACCATTCTCCTGGTAAAGGCTAATGGAAAGCATAGGCTCTTGACAGCATAGAAATTGGCTGGCCTGTCATTGTTTTTTCATTACTGTACACAAGAGGCTGACATGCTTTTGTTGTGTTAACTGTGCATTTGTCATGCATTTACATTGGCTGAATGGAGGAATAAAAACACATCTCAAGTTGACTCTAAATGATCCCAAATGGCCATGAACACTAGCCCTATACTGTAAGTCTTTGGGTCTGTGAATAGGAGTGGCGAGGAGTTTGAATCTGTCAGATATCTTTCTTTCTGTGCTCTTGCTGGGGAGATTCACCCTCTCCATTTGTATTGGTGACCCTTGCCACCAGGACTGATAGTGAGGAAAAGTCCAAAATTTTGAGAACAGAACACCACCATCATTACTAGAATAGAAATAGAAGGGAAATATTCTTTCAGTGACAACTTTCTACGAGAGTATTTCTTTCACTTTGGAGAGATGATCTCTCCCTTCTTGTTGTGCCTACAAGACAGGAAGTAAAGAGAAACAAAGAAAGGGATAGCACAGCAATCCTTAGTGTATGTACAGGGGTGGACTGACAACTCATGGGGCCCCCGGGCAATAGGGGATCATGGGGCCTCTGTGTCCTTGCCCAAACTCAAAAAAGCCTATGAAAAAAGGTACCAGGGGCATCTCATGGGGCCCCCTACTGACCCCGGGCCCTCGGGCAGCGCCCAAGTTTCCAAATGGTCAGTCCGCCCCTGTGTATGTGTATATATATATATATATATATATATATATATATATAAAATTAGCAGTATATAGATAGCTGTTGCTTGTTCGGGACTGCAGTCACAACACCAGAGGGTCTGGTCTTCCAGTATAACCTTCCTTTGAGGCTCTCTAGATTTGGTCACGTGACATTGTAGAATCACAAACTAAAGCTGGCCATAGATGGACTGGTCAAATTACGATCCATGTGTAGCCAATCGGACAAACTTGAAAACTTTTGTGGATCACTGGCTGCAGACAATGGGCTATATCCGCTGATTAGTGCGTACTGGCAGTGGTAAGTTCTGCTATCAAAACACAATGTCTTGGCAGGAAGGATTCCTCCATACACCTCCTTGGTGTGGATGGAGGAACTTGTTAGTTTTTTTTTGTTCAGCCCGCTGTAAGATGAAACAAAAATGATCCATCTATAGCCAGCTTTAGTCTGTTCTGAAAGACTTTCCCTGGTCAGGTGCTGTGATTGCAGGTTTGAAAAGGGAGCAGGTATCTTTAAAATAAAGTGAAGGGTTAGTGACTAAGAAGGTACTGAAGTCAGGTAAAACCAGGCAAATAGCATTTTCAGAAAGAGACTATTGATGGTAGCCTCCATATTTTTTTCAGTACTATATGCTTCATTATCTAAAGCCTAGCTAAATACACACACAGCTCTAGACCCGTTCTTGGATTTGCCTGCACCAAGTAGCATATTCACACTTTCATCAAGGCATGTTACTTTCATATCGGTCCTGCATTGTAGGTCAGTGTAGAGTATCTAGAATTTGTATGTTTGTGTACAGGTGGTTATACTGTATTATATAGAACTATACTATTTTACCTCCAGCATTGCATAGCCATAATAAATGAGTATCTTCTTGCTCCCACAAGAGGCCACAGATCGTCGGACAGTGTCTGGTGATACCTCAGAACACACCAGTGAGCCTCCACCTTTACTGCTACCTATCAAGGATCTCTATCCATACAGAAGGATAGATGAAGCTTTCCACTGCCGGCTTAAAGGGTCTGTCCTTGTGGACAAGAGAACATTGGCAGAACTTCAGAACTTTCAGATGGTAAGATATAATCAAAAATTGAAGTGACATTTATAGTTAACAGATGTATTAGGAGTCACATGTGACACTAAAGGACTATGGGCGTGCAAAGAACAGATTAGTGTACTTCGCATTCAAGATTTACTTCCAAAAATGTGTCCTGACAGACTGATAAACACATGCCCTGATGCAGATAAATCAGTTCGCTTTGATTTGGCAGACCCTATTGGATCAATTTATCAAAGGCAAACAGAGTAGTGACTTCGCAAGCAAATTTTCCCCAGAGTTTATTGAATGAAGTGACGCTTGACTAACTTGCCTCATCCAATCATGTGCAAGCAAAAACACTGTCTTTTTTTTCCCGGTATGTGATTGGGTTGTTTTACAAAGTGAAATTTCACCTCATTCACAAAGCTCTGGGAAAAATTCCCTTGCAAACTGCAACTTCACTTGCAAAGTGAACAGCTTATTTGCCTTTAGTAAATCAACTCCACTGCTACCAAACATTTATATATATGTTCATGGATTAGTGAAATCAAAGTGGGGGGTGGAGGGGAGCATTGCCTTTTTTATAAAGGTTGAAAACCCCTGGTCCTAATTATTGTGTACCCTTTCCAAATCGTTAAAACGTTTTGGCTGTACATACACTGGTGGTTGGAGACCCATATGAAATGTAGATCTACAATTATTATTTTTACCATTTAGTTTTCATCACATAAATTACTGGTATAATGTCTTATTCTTTGCTGAGGATTTCTCACTTTCTTTTCTTGTTATAAAACAGTGTTTACACATCTCATTTTGACTTGTGTAGACTTGAGAACATTGGGTGAATCACTTACTAAATTGACAATCTAAACCTTTGTAATATTTGTATTTTTCTGTTTTATTTGACAGCCGGCAGCTAAAGGCGCCTTTCTACGGGGTTCGGGAATGAACTTGCCAATGGGTCGTTTTACAGCTACTGTTCCAGGGATTTACCAGTTTTCAGCCCATATTCACATAGGTTGGTCAGCAGGTTTTTTTTTTCTTTTCGCTTCAGTTTTGATAAAATCATGTCTTGTTCAAATCTCTACCATGTGTCAAGGACAGAACAGAGAAGAGGTCTGAATATAATCTTAAAAGAACAGTTTGACATGCCTACATTACAGCCTTTTGTGGTTTATAATGCTTTCTTTATTCCTGTTGCAGAGATCTTTCCTAGGACAGGAAATTATGATAAAGTCTTCAATTGGGACAAAGACAGTGACAAATGTGTTTTTTAATAGAGTGAAAAGGGTTAGAACCTCTGTCAGTTTTTAAATTGCATTTAAAGTGTTGGTAGGCAGGTGTCCGAAGAGAGAGAAGCAGCGCCTTCTGAGTGTAGCAAAAAAGCACAGATTTATTAATATAAAAATGGCAATTCACAAAGGGAGAAGATAGGTGTTCACCTACTTGGTTATTAGGAAAACTCTTTTTAAACCAACACACTTATTTCTAAGTAAAGTGATTAAATAAAGACATTTTATTAGAGTGAGGTCTATAGATAAAATCAGCCAAACTTTATTGTATCTTCATAAATTACTAAAATAATATATACATTGACCTCATCAAAAAGAGAAGGGACTATCATTCAAGCACCATCAGTTATATTAACAATCAATGTAAAAAGAGCTGTTTCATACATTTTCATATAATCTGAGGTATCTATTGATTATAAAACCAGACTTAGTTTCCTGCTTATAAACAAAGAAATAAAGTAGCTATAATTTCCACAAAAGGCAGCAAATCATCCACTCTGCAATAAAGAGGAACGTATAGTTCCAAAGTGTAACCTGGTATAATATATAGGGAGTTTTCTTTTTCTATTTTCTTATTCAAATATGTAGAAACTTCCTGAGTATACGAGCTACAAAAATACACAAATTGTAACTGATTCAGAGCAGTACTTAGTGGGCTCTATGCTAAACTATCAAACCTTACGGAACTGTTGGTTTTGTTTTATAGATCACAGTGAAGTGAAGAGCAAGGGACAGTTGCGCCCACGAGACAGCGTCCGGGTCCTGATATGCATAGAGTCTCTGTGTCATGGATATACGTGAGTACTTCTACTGAATGCTATGTCATCACGAAACAAGAAAGTTATGTTACATGTCAATAGAGCACTGAGCATATACAAACATTTTTGCAAAGTGATTTACTGTATAGAAAAGGAAATTTATAATTTTTCTGATACCTTTCCTGAAAAATGTTAGGAAATTATTAGAAGAGAACATTTATAAAATAATAGTGGAATCATTGAGGAGAGATGATTATCAGTCTATAGTGCATTTCCTGCGCAATCATCCCATGGAAGAAAACATAGATCGCATTTGTTTCCTTTTGCCTACAATGGCAGCTTGTATAAGCAGCTCTATGCATCTGCATGATATTTAGTCCTGCAAGACCTATAGTAGGAATGTTTTCCCACTACAACTGACTGCGGGCAAGCATGGTCTTCAAATGTTGTTATGGAAGTAACACTATACAATATCCCTATTCTTGAATATAATCTATACACAAACACTACTTAATGGTCATGTAATCTGCATTTCATTCAATTGTTTCTTGTTGTGTTGTTCTGCCTCTTAAAAAAAAGAATTGGAGATTTGGAGGAGGCTGAGAGCAACAGAGGGGACTTTTTGAGTTAAGAAAACATACATCAATAGATTTTTTTTTTTAAATCAGCATTCAGTGTTACTTTAAACTCTAGAACAGGGTTTCTCACCCAGGGATCCTTCCCAAGATGCTAGGGGTGCCTAGCACTCAGATAAGTTCCCTTATCTGCCACTCAGATAAGTTCCCTCTGACACCATTGATCCTTATAGCTTTTATATTATTCTTACCAATGACAAGTGTAACAAGCATTCTCCCCAGCGACCATCAAACTAATGTATTATGGGTTGTAGGTGTAGTCACTTATAGCTGGGTTCCCTGATACTGGAAAGTTATTTCAAGGGTTCTCTTGTGTTTAAAAGGTTGAGAAAGGCTGCTCTAGAACAATTACTTCTAATGCAAGAATGGTAACATAATCTGCAGCAAGTGACTTAGTGGTTAGAACTTCTATCATTCAGCACAGGGGTCCATTGGTTTAAGTCTCAGCCAGAAGACTATCTTCATGGAGTTTGCATGTTGTCCCTGTGCTGTCATGGGTTTCCTCTAGGTACCCCGATTTCCTTTCACACTCCAAAGATATGATGGTAGGATAATTGGCTCCTGTCTACAATGCTCTAGTATGATGTTCTACTGAGCATGCCCATGATGGCTGTCTCTATATGTGGTTGTCACAGTGTGCATTAGAAGCTGCTGCAAGTCAGACAGAGCCCTTTGCATTGCCTGGCATGAGGATAGCCAGCATTATCTATTCCTTCCCAGCCCTACTGTCCTTGGCCCATCCTACTATCCTTTGCCCGCCCAGTTCTGTCAGTCATGGAGGCTCTTCATAACAAATTCAGTCTGCATAGGAACATCCAGTCCTCCAACCTGAGCCAGCCAACTACTAGCATCTGAGCGGAAGGCTCTTGAGAGGAGAACCAAGGAAGTCTGCTGTGATGTTTTCAGGAAACTGTGTACAGCATCTCGCTGGCCTCTCCCACCAGCCATGCTCTGCCTGCATTGCATAGAGAAACAGAGATACTCAGTGATGACATCAATGGAAATAAAATAAGGTGTGTAATGAAAATGAAAGGAATTTATATAAAAATGTCATCAGCATTTTGATGATCAGGGAAAGGGGGACCTGGGGCAGGCAAAATATAAACAGATTAAACTTCATCTACATGTATGTATATTATTTATACTATTCTTGTACATCAAGCACCACCCTCTTAGTAGTCGCTGAGTTTTGGGGCCCCATATAGTCCAGCACAGTCAAGCAACACGCATTTTCTTCAGACCTTGCACACTGGAGAAAGTAAACAGTCCCTGAGATTTTTTTGTTTGTTTTATTAAGGGGTATTGAACTTGGAAGGGGTTGAGGGGTGTATGGGATGCCCAAGGAAGCTGCAACTCCTTGGCAACTATTGCCAACTCCACAGATAAAGATTCTCTTCTTGGAGAACTCTGCAGCCCTCCTCGTGTACCACCTCAGATGCCAGATGAATTTTCCTCTTCACCAAGCTGCCTGAGGGAATCCCTGAGCAAGGGGACCCAGAAACTGACACTTTAACCGAGCAGCTCCAAATGAGGAGCAAGTTGGGTTGGCCACCTGATTGCCCTATACCCTTATCTGGCCCAGGGGGTGTGGGATTACTCATTCAATCCTCTCCTGCAAGATTGTGGGTTGGTGGCTGCCTTCAGGCCTTAGGCTAGTCTGGCTCCTTCCCTGCTTCCCAGGCTGACAGTTGAGACTGAGAGATCCTCTCTTCCAGCTCCTGCCTCCTGGGCTCCACACTCCAGCCTTCACTCCATCTTCTACCTGATACTACTCCTACTACTGTCATACTTAAAGGATAAGTTCACCTTTGGGAACATGTTACATGTTCCACACGATTTTAGGAACATGTAACATGTTCCCAATGATGCAACCGCCACCCTCTGTCCCCGCCCTCCCTTCGCCATGACAGAACATCGCTACCATTCAGGGCTCCATCCACATGGCCACGTCATTCATTCACAGAATTCTATGAATGAATGAACTGCAAGTCCTGATAGCCTTAGCAGCCGTCGGTTTGTAGTTTTCAAACTACCACGGCGCTGTGGAGCGCCGTGGTAGTTCATTGATTCTTCCTGTCAGTATATTTGCTTGTCCATACATCCTGTATGAGCAAGCAGATATCTTGATAGTCTGCCAGAGACCTGCATGGCACCAGCAATTTGCTGATCTCTGGTGCAATGCTTTACAGGATCCTGCAAGCAAAATTAATAAATGCACACTTTTTTACCTGCAAAAAAAATGTGCATTTATTATGTTTGTGCAAAAGGTGAATTTATGCTTTAAGGGCTGCCCTGGCCCCTTGCCAAGCCTTCTGCATCCCTTAAGTATGCAGATCAGCCCCTCTTCACCCCCACCCACTGTCTTCTAGAATCTTCTCAAGCATCTAGAGCAGGGGGAGGTATCATGGAACTGACCTGCAGAGCTCTCAGCTCTGACCCAGAGTAACGTGGCTGACTAATCCCAGGCTGCTACTCAGCCTCTGCTAAGAAAAAACTTTCTAGCTCCCCGACTTAACTAGAGGGGTGCTGCATACAGTATATAACATCAACATATAGGGCTTTACAGAGTACACAGACCATTCAGTTGTTGCCATGAAGGAGCTTAAAATAGATATAAATACTAATTGACTGACTTTTAATCTGCTAAAGAGGGTGACAACAGTGCACCATGTCTGTGTAATATTTGTTGAAATGACCACTTGTAGGCCTCAGGCGAAGCCCAGGTAAAAGGGTGTCAATAAAAGAGCACAACGGGAGACAGGGACAGAGTGTTGTCACCCTATAACAGGAAGCACCTGAACACAATGACCTTCAAGCCAGATCACCAGATATTATTTTAATGAAATTACATTTGAAAATATATTGACATGTTAAAGCTTTTATGATATTTTAGTGATTAGATTCACATATGCTTAAAATCTAATGCTCCTACCTTAGTGATACAAGCACATACACACCTTGTATGTCCAAATTGGTGTGCAAGCCAATTCAAGTGTATTTAAACCTCATTAAAGTGGTTGTAAAGACTCAAGGTCTTTTACCTTCATGCATTGTATGCATGAAGTTAAAAGACCTTTTGTGTGTAGCATCCCTCCTAACACTTACCTGAGTTCCATCCCAATCCAGTGATGTCCATGACAGCTTTGGTTCTCCAGGGACTCTCATTTCTGATTGGCTGAGGCAGCAGCGGGAGCCATTGGACAGTGAGCCAACCAGGAGAGGGAGGGGTGGGGCCAAGCTGCGGCTCTGTGTGTGAATGGCCGGGCAGAGCTGCAGCTCGGGAGCTCAGGTGCCCCCATAGCCAGCAGCTTATTATGAGGACACCTGACAGTAAGTGGGGGCCAGGAGCGCCAGCGGGGGACCCGAGAAGAGGAGGATCTTGGCTGCTCTGTGCAAGATCACTGTAGGTAAGTATGAATGTCTCTTATTTGCTTCTTTTTGGTCTGTTGAATATGACATTGAAAGTGTTTTGTTATATCTGTACTCTGAACAATAATTAAAAAAAATATATACCTATTGATCCTTTTAAAAATAAATAAATGCTAAACATCTGTAAAAAAGGTATTTTTTAAACCCTGTTTGTACGAGGCCTACTAGTCTGCTAAGCTTGCTTGCTGCAGCTTGGCATTGCATGCTATTGATGAGTCTGTGATACTGGGAGCCCCAGATCCTTTTCCATTCTAGATTCCCCCAGAGGTTCTCCCCCTAGTGTATAACTTTCATGCACATCTTTAGCTCCCAAGTTCTTTACTTTACATTTTTCAGTGTTAAACCTCATTTACCAATTACCTGCCCACCCATCTATTTTAACTAGGTCTTCTTGGAAAGTTGCTATGGACTAATGTGAAGTTATTGCCCTAATTTAACTTTGTATCATCAGCAAACACTGAAATTGAACTATTTATTCCAACCTTTATATTGTTTATGAACAAGTTAAACAGAATTGTTATCAACTACATACAGTATACAGTGATGTATTCCACAGGTTAAAATCGAGTTGGACAGAGCGCTGCTCAGCCATTTACAAGAAGCTTTGTATTTTATTGATTGAATATAAGGCTTCCTCTGATTGACTAAAGTAGAGATTGAAATGTCATCCACCTGCATCTCCACCTCAGCAGCGCTCAGCCTGACTTAAGTTTTTTTCTCGGGAATGGGATTGCTGCCAAAGCACAGCACTGTATACTGTATGTAGCTGATGCTACACACAGTTTATACAGCTATTAAAGCAGGCACATTTCTTTGTAGTGGAAATAGTTCCTTTGGGCCTGGTTGGCCCAAACAAACTACTCAATAGTGAACTGGAGCCTGGAGGTAGTTTGTAAGTTAGCACTATGATGTTGAGGTGTGAGCCAAGGGGGGACTGACAACTCATGGGGCCCCCGGGCAATGAGGGATCATGGGGCCCCTGTGTCCTTGCCCACACTCAAAGCACACCCAAAAAAGCCTATAAAAGGTACCAGGGGCATTTCATGGGGCCCCCTACTGACCCCGGGCCCTCGGGCAGTGCCCAAGTGCTTCAATGGTCAGTCCGCCCCTGGTGTGAGCAGAAAACATTCAAACTTTATACAGGTAGAAACTGAACCTGAAGCACCAGCAAAGGATAGCAACAATGCTAACCCCTAAGCCAACAAGTTACATAATAAACATCTACAAGTTGCTACAAATGTGTTTTATCATGGAAAGGTACATGTAGAGATTTTATGAAGATATGAATAACTGGTAATTAGGGTTTATTTATCCTTCTTAAAAACAATGCTGTCGCTAATAAATTCCAAGCTGATGATATAAGTAAAAGCAATGGAATGATGACATGCTGATTCCAAGGTTTCGGAGTTCGTATACAACATAAAAAAGCACTAGAATATTTGTAGTCACAAAAAATACGTATATCCTCAGACTGTATTTGGTGAGTCACATGCGCAATGGCAGAAGAATTTGACACGTGTTATAATGAGGTGATGGGTGTCTTAAAATACTTCAGAAATTACATCTGCAAAAGTTTTCCAAATTAAATTGTAAGTTCTGCTGTTAAAAATGATCGCAATACTTTAGTTAGATTTTATTTTGAATTCATAGGATCAGGTATATCAGAACTATTGCTAAGATTTTTCATATAAGTAGAACCATCTAGTATATTCTGTAAGAGTTTGGAACAACTTGGTGACATACCGTAGTGACATAAATAGTTTATTTAGTAATGGAGTAGAATAGATACTGTTCACCTATTATAGAGACCCTGTCAGAGGGTATAAAAAGTTACAAGGGCACTTACCTGAGAAGAATGCAGTGTCATACAAACATTTCCAGTGGTGGAAGGAAAGAAATATGCATAGTCTACTGGCTGCTTAAGAGAACACAATGGACACTTCTAATTCAATGTAAGTACCGACCCTTGTGCTGTTTTTTTAATTACTGAACCTAGACTTTAAAGTTAATATGTACTTTGCAAAGTGATTATTCACCTAACTTGGTGTAGATTGGTATAGAAGGGGAAGCTATGAGTAGTCAAAGTGAATATAGCTTTAGTTTTAGCCTAAGTTAATATCCCTTTGCAAATTGAACATTCTCTGTACTAACTGAGCAAATCCTATTCCATTAGAAAATCAACCCCACTGACACTGGTGAACATCCCAAGCATGGGCAGGTGTATTTGACAAGTCATAGAGTAATTCGCTGCTCATCTCATGTATATATGTGATCAGTCCAGTCGAAAGTGGTAATGTGATTATAGAGGGATGATGGTAACCTAAGACTTATGTTTTGGATACTTTAACAGCAAAATCTCCTGCCATATTCCCTGTCCTTGTTGCTATTTTTAGTTAAAGCGGTATTAAACCCAAAACCAAAAATGTAATATATTGCAGTTTACCAATCATTAGATGAGTTGTATTAGAAGTGCCTCCACTCTGGATGAAGGAGCACATGGGCACTTTTGGACAGCAGCATTGTCAGTCTGGGGGTACCAATTGAAGACAAACTCTAGCTAACTCTTTATAAGCACTTACAGCAACAGTTTTTGTTCCTTTTGGAATAAAGCTTTTACATGACTAAATAAAAGCTGATTATTTTAAGCACCCCTGTCAGAGTTAAATGGTTTGTCTCAACCCACTAACTGCTACATCTGCAAGAAAGCATGTTCTTTTGAAAAACTACAGACTTACTGGTGAAAATAAAGAAAAAAAAGAAGGTCTAAAAAATAAAACTATTACAGTCATCACACCTAAGAATAGGTAAGCTGCAATATATTAAATGTTTGCTTTTTGGTTTAATGACATTTATAAACTGAATTCCAGATAGATTTAAAACACTAGTAAATCAAGTGTGCATACATTCTAAGTACATAAATCTGTCTTTATTTAGAATCCTGTAATGCTGTACCCAGAAATGAAAAGGAAGGATAAGCACTGTAACCTTATCAGACTTACTGCTTTGCACAGTGCTGTCAGTTTAACAAGAGCAGACTGCTAACGGGAGGAAAGTGAGCAGAGTGATTAGCTCTAGCTCACTAGTGAAGGGGTTGCCTCCTTACTGTCCCATTGGTACATTGGGTGCAGGTCCGTGGCCAAGCAGTATTGCTTTAATGCAGTGGATGTAAGGGAACCAGCTTTGGAAATATTAAATTTGAATTTAATATGTGTAATCTTATATGAGAGTTTAGTGATCGGGTTTACTTTTACATGATCAAAATAAATGTATACATACAGCGCTGAAAAAATATATCTAAACATTTAACACTCAATCCAAAAATGTGTAGGGAATGAAATAATAGTCATTAAAAAAAGTTTTAAACAAAAAACATAATTATTATTATTATTATACAGTATTTATAAAACGCCAATGGTTCGCTCAGTGCTGTACATTACAAAGGGGGACAGAACATGTGACAGAACAATACCAATACAATGCAAAACATGAGGGGATTGAGGGCCCTGCTCTTTCGAGCTTACAATCTAGGAGATTAATGTGCAATTATCAGCCATCACTATAAGTCCAATTAAACATAGGCTGAAAATTTCCACCACCGTGCATCTCTTCCAACAAATAGTGTTCAAAGTTCTCTGTCCACCATGCTCTGGGAATGCAAAAGTGCATGCATATTTTACAAAAGACTAAACAATCACAGCTTGTGTGCATCCAAGGAAGATTGTGTTCAAACTTTTATACTACAGCTGTTTCCACATTCTCCACTCCCTAAGTGGACATTGATTGCAGAAAAAGACTCCAAATAGTGTGATACCATTCATACCAATTGTATTTATATACGAGGGGTGTTCAAGTTAAACCAGGACTTTTCATTTTACAGATATAAAAACGGATGCTAACGTGGCAGTACTGCACGCAGTAAGTGGCAAGTGTGTTCTATTACTGATAGGAGGCACACATGTCGCGGGTCAGTCCAGAGACCATTAATCAGGATAGCAGGCAGCAGTGTTAGTGCATGCATGGAACAGCGTGTGGTGATAGAGTTTCTTGTGAACAAAGGCGTAAAACCCATGATGAGATGCTCAGCATCAGTAAGATATTTGAATATTATAAACATTTCAAAGATGACCATATGTCCGTCAGTGACAATCCCGGCTGAGGTGGTTCCCAGCCCACAGCAGTCATTCCTGTGAACATTCAGTGTGTTGAACACCTGATCCAGGATAATCTATGCATAACCTGTCATAAAATTGGACCCCCTAAATGAGTTTCTCTGAGGTCATCATATCAACACTGATGACAAAGTGAAGGAGGCTGTCCTAAGATGGTTTAGGTGTACTGAGAAATCTTTCTAGGCAGAAGCTTTCTGGGCATTAGTTATACACTGGGATAAGTGTATAAATGTAGCTGGGGAGTATGTTGAACAAAAATGCAGTTTCCACAATTTGTTATTTTATTATATAAACACAAAAGTCCTGGTTTGACTTGTACAAGCAGAGCCTGATGCTGGTTATTGGACTGGATTGTATCCTCTTGGTTGAAGAGACACACGGTGGTAGAAATTTTCAATCTATGCTTGATTGGATTTATAGAGACAGTTGATAATTAACAGTTTTTATCACTGTTACTTCATTGTCTACACTTTTTGGATTGATTGTTAAATGTTTTTGATATTTTCTCAGTGCTGTATTTATACATTTATTTTGATATTTAAGGGGATATATACAGTTAGGTCCATATATATTTGGACACAGACACAATTTTAGTTTTTTCAGGTATTTACCAAAACATATTCAAGCTATAGTTATATAATGGAATTGCACACTCTCAGGTTTAATTTGAGGGTATGTACATCCAAATTGGAGGAAGGGTTTAGGAATTACAGCTCTTAAGAGTAGCCACCCCCCCTTTTTCAAGGGACCAAAAGTAATTGGACAATTGAAACAAAAGCTTTTTCATGGCCAGGTGTGGGCTACTCCATTATTTCTTCAACAATTAAGCAGGTAAAAGGTCTGGCGTTGATTCTAAGTGTGGTATTTGCATTTGGAATCTATTGCTGTGAACCTACATCATGCTTTCAAAGGAGCTGTCCATGCAAGTCAAACAGCCCATTGTAAGGCTTAAAAAACTAAACAAATCCATCAGAGAGATAGCAGCAATATTAGTAGTGGCCAAATCAACAGTTTTGTACATTCTGCGCAAAGGAAAATGCACTGGTGAGCTCAGCAACATAAAAAGGCATGGATGTCCACGGAAGACAACAGTGGTGGATGATCGCAGGATCCTCTCTATGGTAAAGAAAAACCCATTCACAACATAAAGACAAGTGAAGGACACTCTCCAGGAGGTGGGCTTATGATGTCAAAGTCTACAATCAAGAGAAGACTTCACGAGAGCAAATACAGAGGGTTCACCACAAGGTGCAAACCATCCATAAGCCTGAAGAATAGAAAAGCCAGATTAGACTTTGCCAAAAAACATCTAAAAAAGCCAAGCCAGTTCTGGAAAAGCATTCTTTGGATGGATGAAACTAAGATTAATCTGTACCAGAATGACGGGAAGAAAAAAGTGTGGAGAAGGCTTGGAACAGCTCATGATCCAAAGCATACAACTTCATCTGTAAAACTTGGTGGAGGCAGTGTGATGGCATGGGCATACATGGCTTCCAGTGTCAATGGGTCATTGGTGTTTATTGATGATGTGGCAGAAGACAGAAGCAGCCGGATGAATTCTGCAGTGTTTAGAGATATACTGTCAGCCCAGATTCAGCCAAATGCAGCAAAGTTGATTGGACGGCGCTTCACGGTACAGATGGACAATGACCCAAACCACACTGCAAAAGCAACCCAGGAGCTTCTGAAGGAAAATACGTGGAATATTCTGCAATGGCCGAGTCAGTCACCAGATCTCAACCCAACTGAGCATACATTTCACTTGCTGAAGGCAAAACTAAAGGCAGAAAGACCCACAAACAAAGAACAACTGAAGACAGCTCCAGTTAGAGCCTGGCAAAGCATTAGAAAGGAGGGAACCCAGGCTTTGGTAATGTTCATGGGTTCCAGACTTCAGGCAGTCATTGCCAGAAAAGCATTCTCAACAAAATACTAAAAATGAGCATTTTATTTATGATTATATTCATTTATTCGATTACTTTTGGTTCCTTGAAAAAGGGGGATGGCTACTTTTAAGAGCTGTAATTCCTAAACCATTCCTCCAGTTTGGATGTACATACCCTCAAATTAAACCTGAAAGTGTGCACTTTCAGCCCCCATCCACTATATAACTATAGTTTGAATATGTTTTGGAAAATACCTGATAAAACCTAAAATTGTGCCTGTGTCCAAATATATATGGACTTTACTGTAGCTGCTGATCATACACTGTTATTGTTTTGAATATTGGTGGATAATGTTGTGACCATAGCATTGAAGGGTACCATTTACATTTACATTATTGGGACTAACACTTTTTTAAGGAAAGAGAGAAGGGTTGACAAATGAGGGCATGTTTTTTCAAATTTGAACATTGGTGGGTGCAGCAGGGTTAAAGTGTATATAAACTTTAACAAGAAGTTTCATATTTGCTCCCTTTTGATCCATTATATATAACATTGAATGCATTTTACTGTAGCTGTGCATTAAGCTAGAAATCTTGTGTGCTGATAACTTCCTGTGCTCTCTGCCTCTGAGCTGTTATCAAAACTCCCCCTGTTGTGGAAAAAAGAGGAAGGCGTTATGTAGTCCTGACATAGTCCCTATCCTTGAGTGATTACACTACTCAGTATGGTTGTCACCCCAGGACCCCCAAAAAAAGCAAATGCAGGCACCACATCTATGGATCAGTAGCAGCAGTACTATCCCTTTTGTTCTTGGGTGTAGATTTTAAGTTACACAGGGATGGAGTTTAAAATATCTTTTTTTTTTTCTTTATAAAGGCAAGCCTGCCCTGACCCTCTGGCCTTCCTGTATAGAAAATATTTGATTGCATTCCATCATTAGTTATAAACTGCCATACAGTCTCCTGTGGGCAGGAAATGACAGCCCGCAATGATCCAAAGAGTGTGACTTGGAAATTTTGGAGGTTTTGCTGTTGTTGGAACTTTGCTTTTGTTACTTTTCTTTACAAAAGTGTTTTTACAGAAATTTTGGAACACCGGCCAGTTTAGGGATTTCAGCCTTGCTCTACATTGTCATTGACATCTGCTTAAGCCCTTTGCGTTCCCCCGGCACCGAACGTGTTAATTCGCCTTACAGAAAACAAATGCTTCTCTTCAGATTCACTCAATCCTAACGTGTCATAAAAGTTCAGGACAATTATAGAAAAGTGAAATTACAGGAAGGAGTAAAAAACACACAAGAAAGCCACTAAATGCCAAACATCTTTTCAACGCATCACTGTATTTACCTTGCCCAAATCTCCCCCTCAGGCCCTGCCCCTCCTCCTGTTCCTTGGCAGGTGATGCCAAGACAGAATCAGGTTTTGCACTTGTAGCACTTACAGACCTGCTGTCGTCAGTCTGATCTCATGCCCAAGCAATGTTCCATTCACATCTCTCATTCTGCCCACCAAGCCTGGCACTCATTATTTCCCAGCAGAATTTGTTCCCCTGCATCATTTTTCCAGTAAGCTGTCTTTTTATTGTTGTGAAGCGTCTAAGTGATATTGTGTCTCAAGAGGGAATGCAATTGTCAAGGAACTGGAATCGTGCCTTACACCTTCACAAAACATCCCTTGCTGGGTGCCAGCGGCTTCTTGAGCTATGTAACGAGCGCACTAAAAAGTAATGATTTGGACAGGTCTTCTAAGAAATAGTAAAGTCAATATGCTGTAGCCTGTTCAGAACAAAGATGACGAACTTATGCTCATGGGTGTATCAAGCATGTCAATAATAATGACATTTATTTAAGTTTCAATCTCAGCCAAAGCTTTTTTTTTGTTTTGAATAGAGTGGAGAAAGGTCAGAACTTCTGTCAAGTTTTTATTTCTGTAGGTCACCCAATTTTGGAAATTGGCCCTTTGACACCATGTTAAAAACAGAAGAGACAAGGGTGTCTCTGGGACAGGAAGACAGAGACTTTGATAAAAAAAATGTACAGAGATTATAGCACTTACTTAAGCAGAAAAAGTGTTTTTGTTGCTGTTTTTGCTTTTGTCATCACTTCCTGTCCCTATGACTCATTGTCACTGTAACAGGGAGTGAGACAAAAACTTCTCATTGAGACACAGACATCACTACAAGCCTCACAGAAGGTCTAAGCTTTCAACATTTTATCCAAAGCCATAAATCCATTTTGGCTGGAATTGAAATATGACCCCTTGGCACCAGGGCATTGCTAGCTGCAGATGACTCTGGAGGCAGTGGTTTCTAGAACGCAGGTGGCCAGGAAGCACAGCGTCATTGGTCTCTAGGATGCAGGTGGCCTACATGCACAACGTCCCTGGTTGTTATGGAACAGGCAGGGGCTAAATATACACAGGACTGAACCTGGCCACAGTGCCACCCCCAACGTGCCACCATGAGTGCTGCCTGAGTGGCCATTTAAATTAGTCTCATGGTGACGCACCAAGCTTGTAGCAAAGCAGAGCAAATCAACAGTTATATAGAGGGATAGGTTTTCCATACCCTCATATTTTTATGAATTTACACTTAATGTTTACACTAATCATCCTTTCCCAATTTACCGTAATTTAAGATTAAATTCAATAAACAAGCAAGGCCCAATTAAGAGGGAAAGAGATTTTATTTGTAGACAGTTCCTTGCTTGTTTTCAGGACCCCCTCATTGAGATAACTGTTTCTGGGTTTGGTCACTAAGGACAGAGGTTTTATGTAGAATCTTGGACATTGCTAGACTTAGGTCATCCTTGACACTTGCAGAGATTTTAGCGTTTTGATTTGAGATGACATTCAGTCCCGGTTACCATCAGACATCCCTTGGTTGACCAGGCTTAGGGTAAGGATTGATTGGACACATCTGAAAACCTTGCACAACCACCATTCTAATATTATATGGTACCACGGATGCCTGGCCAACCCTCCTTCCTCCTCATACCATAAACATGTAATCTAGGTCAAGACAATCACAAGAGATGGGCCTCAGGCTGATTGGATTATGACTGCACTTTTGATTGATTTTTTGACTTTATGTTTCACTTTACAGTTTGTATTGATTTGAGAGATAAACAGTTCTCCTTTTGGAAAAAGAATGTTCTGGACAGGTAGATTTTTTTTCCTTTGCCATATCTAACAATTGTCTTTAGGCAAAGGGCCATTTGAAATGATCTATTCTATAACTAATCCTATCAATACTGTTATGTGTATGGACAGCCCTAGCCTTTTAAGTGGAACTAAACTTCACATTATACTCACCTCTGCTCCAGCAATGCAATGTCCATGAGCTCCCTAGCTGGCACAGGCTTCTTCACCTGGTTGTCTTCTGGATGTGGCATCTTTGGCCATCTTGATTGGTCAGTCCAGAGTGATATAACTCCAGTCATGCGGAAGTGAATTCATCCTGGTACTGAGATATGCACAGCTCTGTGTACATTTTAAAGAAGATTACAAGCAGGCAGCTAACACACTTTAAATTGCAGAGGTGACATCGTATGTCTCTCTACAATAAAACCTGCCCACTAACAATTTTTTATTTTTGGTAAAAGCTTTTCTTTAAGAGAGCAGCCATCATGAATGTTGGGGATCTGATACTTTTTCCACATTTCACAAACAAAATGAGAAAAAAGGAGGTTCTCACTAAATCAATTGGATTATTAATAATATTATTGTTATTATTATTATTATTATTTGAATTTAAAGGGCAAACACTGAAAAAATTCACCAAACATATGTTTTTGATTGCTAAGAGTTGAGGGACGGGAAGCAAGCAGACTGAAATCTGAAAAAGGATGCCTGGAAAGCATAGTATCATGGCATTAATTAAACATTCGATTCTGGTCCTGTGAATGCAAGTTTCTTTCGGCACAAGAAGGGTTGGTCTTCAGATGATCCTGAAACAGGAGAAGTGAGTAAGCAATAAGGTATTACATTTACATTTGGCAATATCAGGGTTAAAATGACAGTGAGGGTTACAGGAAGGGTCAGTGTTAAGGTTTGTGTTACCAGGGTACCAGGGTTAGGGTGAGTTAGTGTATGGGTTAGATTTATAGGGAGGGTTAGCGTGAATGTTAGTGGTACAGGAAGGGTTAGCTTGAGGGGAGCTCAGGGTACAACATTGCTTTCAGAACAGGGTGCTCAATGCCAAAAAACTACCGGATCTGAGGTCCTGGCATTAAAAGCTAATGTATCGTGGAATACGGTAACTGCTTGGACACCACAACCAGTAATGAGGCTGATTTTCATAAGGAAACAAAACAATACCAGACACTCCAGTTTTACTCGTCTATGGCATCCCATGTGTTGGAATAATAAGATGTAGTCATGCAGCTGGAATGTGCCACTGTGACAGTAACACATAGCCGATAGTGTAACCACTGAAATTCTGTGACATCCGATACATTTCTGCTTCACGGAAGTGTAGGATCTTGGCATTAATGTATACTCATGTAGCATGATAGATAAAAGCATAAGTAGGTGATATCGACAAGCAGAGAAAACAAGAGGAGCGTCCACCAAAAACCAGATGCAGCAATTATAAATGCTTTTTCCAGAAGTTCACACAAACAACAATAATGATCATTGGGTTTAGCGGTATTGTATAGTAAGATATTCTGCACTAACATAACTATGACAGAGAATTTGATCTGTAATATACAGAAAAGTATTGGTAAGTCTTGTTGCCACATCCATTAGTCTTGTACATTTTGTTTGTAGCATTGATTCTTAAATGGAAACAATAATCAAAAGTAACACAGCCAGTCACTCTAGTCTGTTTGAAACTAGCCAAAAATGTTCGATAATTTGGAAACTCAATTTATAGTTAGGAACCACACTTACTAAAGAAGAAGTAGGGCCAAAGCTCTTTTGGCCTTACTTCTTCTGTAGGTTACAGAAGTTGACTTCTGCACTCCCATGACCCATATTCAGTCAAGAGCAGGCTTTAGCCTGCTGTTGGCTGATATCACTCAACCGGTTCATCTTTTGGAAAGATCCCGACTCTAATGTTGGGATCCACCTATATTCCTGACCAGCAGCTGGCTCAGTTTCTCAGTGAGCCACTGAGAATTTGAGCCAGAAGCTCCCACCCCCTCCACGGCCCAGTGCTCCAGTGAGAGCAGGAAGGGCAGAGCAGAGAGCTGGTGACTAACAGTCACCATATCATTGCTCACTGAAGACTGAGAACTGTGCTCAGTTCTCAGTCTTAGAGATGGTGGAGGGGAGATGCAGAATCAAACTGATGCTGCATCCACCTAGGGAGTATGTAAGTTTGTTGTTTTTCAATCTCAAACTTCTCTTTTAAAGGTGCCTTGATGTGGCATTGTGGCTTCTGTATTTGCAAACATATACAACCTTTTTAGCTGGTTAGCTTCAAAGTGTGCTGGGGACCTCTATTGTACTGTACACTAAAGCCTTTACAGAAAGCCCATTGAGGGATATTTAGGTTGTAAGCTCTTATAGCCAGGGCCCAGCTATTCCACTTGTCTTGTACTGTAAGTGTACTTCCTCACATTTTTTCCGTAAAGCACTGCGCAAATTGTTGGTGCTATACATTGATCAGCCATAACGATATGACCCACACTATAGTTTGGCCACCCATCTAATATTGAGTAGGCCCCCCTTTTGCCGCCAAAACAGCCCTGTTCCTCTGGGGAATGCACTACACTAGACCTCTGAAGGTATGCTGTGGTATCTGACACCAAGCCATCAATAGTGGATCCTTTAAGTCCTATAAGTTGTACGGTGGAGCCTCCATGGATTGTACTTGTTTTTCCAGCATATCCCACAGATGCTTGATTGGATTGAAATCTGGAGAATTTGGAGTTCAATTTAATACATCAAAGATACCTTCTTCTATTGCTACGCAGCCCCATACACAACAAACTAAGATGCACTTGGGTTGATTCACTAAAACAGGAGAGTGCAGCCGTGCATGGCAGCCAATCAGCTTCTAACTTCAGCTTGTTCAATTAAGCTTTGACAAAAAATCCTAGAAGCTGATAAATTAACCCCACTGTGTGTTCTGACACTTTCCTATCAGAACCAGCATTAACTTTTCAGCAATTTGAGCTTCTATTGAATTAGACTAAGTGGGCCAGCCTTTGCTCACCATGTGCATACATTTTTTTTCTTCTTACTTGTACCCCCAAACACTATATATTTTTTAAGCAGAGTCCCTAGAAAATAAAATGGTGGTTGTTGCTTATTTTTATGTCACATGATATTTGCTCAGTGTTTTTTTTAAATGTAAAGGATAAGTTGACCTTTGGAACATATTACATGTTCCACCTGTTATTAGGGTGGAACATGTAACATGTTCCCATAGCCATGCCCGCCACCCCCCTCCCTCTGACAAATAGTACAAGGAGAAGTTTCCCCATACTATCTGTCAGATTTGAAAACAGCGCAGCCGTACGGGGCTCCACCCACAAGACCGTGTCACTCATTCACAGTGTTCTGTATAAGTGCCTACAAGTCCCAACAGCCTTAGCAGTTGTGGGTTTGTAGTTTTCAATGAACTACCACGGAACTGTGGAGCAATGTGGTAGTTCATTGAAGCTTCCTATCGACATATCTGCTTGCTCGTACATCAGGTACGGCAAGCAGATATTCTGACAGGTCTGCAGGTGACCTGCATGGCATCAGCGATCTACTGATGCAATGGTTTACAGGCTCCTTTGGACAAAAATAATAAATTCACATTTTTTTACCTGCAAAAAATTGTGCATTTATTATTTTTATCCAAAAGGTGAACTTCTTCTTTAACTTTTTCTTAAAAAATACTCTTTAATGTGTTTTAATGCACAAAAACACAATATAATACACAATTTTTGGTAAAATATAAAAGATGTTACAATGAGTAAATAGATACCAAACATGTCTTTACAGTAACGCTTTAAATTTGCGTCTGTCCTTAGAACCACACCAAAGTACGGTTCCTAAAAATCCCCAAAGGCAACATTTTAAAAACCTATACAGATCAGTTTAGGGTTACACAGGAGATCTGGAAAATTATTGCTCTCACTCTGGCGTTCGTGGAGATACTTCACATGTGTGTTGCAATAGTTGTTTACACAGGTGTGTGCAACCGTTGCATGTGTTCGCATTTGAGAGAGACTACGGACGAACATGGTCACTGTAAATTTTTTAAATTATTTTATTTAAAGAACACAAAAAATTTTTTACACTGTCTCTTTATTTTTTTATTAACTTTATTGCTATCACAAGGGATGAACAACATCTCTTTATATTGTAAAGCGCTGAGCAAACTGTTCACACTATATAAATCCTGTATAATAATAATAATAATAATTTTTTGTGACAGCATGGGAAGTGACAGGTCCACTTTATGGAGAGATCGGGGGCTTATTAGACCCCAGACTTCTCCTCTGGCCTCCAGTGCAGCCAATCAGACACAGATCATTCCCCCCACGGAGCTGGATACCACCAGTTGCATCCTTACCAGGCTTCCCAAAATGCAGGTAAAAAGTCTCTGCTCCTTTTTTGGAATCACAGCGAGCATGGGAACTGCAAGTGCAGTGCAGTTTCCAGTGCAGGATGTGGTAGCTGCAATTTCCAGTTCGTGCAGGTGCCATTAGGATTAATGGTACCCGCATGCATCCAGCTAAGTTTTCTGTGTGGGTGGATGCGGCTGCGGAACAGGTGCAGTCCAACAGTGGCAATAACTCACACAGATGTGAACCTAGCCTATTTATGCAACATTATATTTAAACATGTAACTGTTTGGATATGCAATGTTTTAGAGTGTTCATTATAGTATATATACAGTATACATTTACGTATTTGTTTTTTTTCCTCAATAAAATGTTTTATTGAAGTAATAGACAATACAAACAGTAAAAAAAATAAATCATCATAAATACCCCCCCGGGGGTCGCAATAAGAAGAACAAGAACAGAGTGTAGACATCGAGAATAAAGTTATATATGTTGAGGCAAGAAAAAAAAAAGAAAAAAAAACTTGGTCACAATGAATCATAAAGAAAGCTTGAATGCTTTATGCATTTGTTTTTATAAAATATAGTTATGCATAACAGGATTTTAATTTGTCTATAGAGATTAAATAAAATAGCTGTATTAACAAATAATTCAAACTATACTTGTCTATGAAATCTCTGAATATTTTATTTTTCCATATATTTGTGTGGTTTTTGTTCATTGCTTGTATTAACAGAAATATAGAAGAGCGATGGCAGAAAAAGAGGCCAAGTGGTCCATCAAGTCTGCCCAATTTTTTTATTTATATATGTATTTTTTTTTTCCTGAGTATAAATCTATGTTTGTCCCAAGCATGTTTGAATTCTATTACTGTTGACTGACTCACTACCTCTACTGGAAGTCTATACCAAGTATTGACAACTCTATTGGGCAAAATAATACTTTCTAAGATTAGTTTTGGACTTTCCTCCTGTTAGTTTGAGGTCATGTCTATGTGTTCCTGATCTTGGCTTCATATTGAAAATCCTGCCCTCCTGATCCTTATTCACCCCTTTAATGTATTTAAAGGTTTCGGTCATGTCTCCCTCTTTCCCTTCTTTCCTCCAGATGTACATGTTAAGTTCCTGAAGTCTCTCCTGATATGTTTTATCCATCAGACCTTTCACCATTCTTTTGTTGCATGTTTTTGGATAAGTTCTATCTTATCGATATCTTTTTGTAAGTGAGGTCTCCGGAACTGGATACAGTATTCTAAATGAGGTATCACTAAAGGTCTCCATAAAGGAATCAGTACCTCCTTGAACCTGCTTGTGTTCCTTCTAGGCATGCATCCAAGGTTTTCCTGCTTGGCCAGACTGTTTGCTCATTTTGCAATCATCTGAAATAAGTACTCCCAAAAAATGTTCCTCTGTAGTACTGGCCAACACTGTACCCCAATATTGTACTCTATCAATGGATTTTGTGTGGGTTATTTACTAAAACTGGAGCGTGCAAAATCTGGTGCAGCTCTGCATAGAAACCAATCAGCTTCCAGGTTTTATTGCCTAAGCTTAATTGAACAAGATTACATTTAGAAACATTGAACTGAAGTTTCCATTGTCTTGACCAATCTTCCATAAATGCCAAATCATGTTGAACATTACAGAGACCTCCAATGATTTCAACCTTATTGCACAACTTTGTGTCATCAGCGCAAAGACATGTGACACAATACTGCTTCTTAAGCTATGCCCCTTACACAATGTAGCCACTCCCATTTTTCCGCAGGGCCCATCGCTATGTTATCACCCCATAAACTGTTCTCCCAGGTTGAAATCTCTGTAAAGCCTACCACTGGCGACTTTATACTTACCTCTCCAGATATCTCCTACCACTCTTTCACCTATTGCAGCTGTCATCAAAATACCCAATGTCAGCTGAAATATGAACTAAGTGGTAGAGTCACCCCCTTTGACATGTTACCTTACTTGGGTCTAGTGATTGGTAGCTCAGTAAGTGAAACTGAAAGATTGTGCTTTGGCAAAATCTTAGCAACGGCAGGACTAAAAGTTCTGAGATCAAATCTGAAATAGTTTTGGGCAGAGTTGGCCTAGACATAATTTCCATATGCCTCTGGAATGAGATTTAAGTTCTCAGCAACATTTAGAGTTGTCACCTCCTGTAATGAGTTATCAGTTCCCAGTGACTCTCCACTCTGGTTTGACTGAGAAATTCACAGTTGATAATGAGCAGAGTGAGTGGACACAGTGTCATCATTCTGGAAGAATCTCGAGCAGAGACATACATGTCAGGGCCGGCTCCCGCCTGGCATCAAGCACTACGTACTGTGAATGTGCTGGCTATGTCAGGCTTATTTGTGTACTCCAGTCACTCACTTCTCACTAAGCCTCGAGCAACTAAAAGGCAGTGATTGAAAAATTATTATATTTAACCCTTCCTGGTAAAAATACAAATATATGATTGCTTTAAAGTGGCACTAAACTCTGGTTTAAAAAAAAAAATTCTATTCAAGTGTGTATTCTTAACTCTGAAAAGTCCCTTCTATTGTTTTCAGCCTCCTCAAAATCTCCAAATTCTTTTTTTTCTGCTGTGAGCTGACTTCCTATTAGAGGGAGACTGTGTTCATTCTCCATGGTCCCACTATATGTAGGAATGTAGCCACCCTCTCTTGCTCTCTCTTGAGAGGTATTATGGAATCTGGGATTTGTAGGAAGCATAGAGCAGTGCACATGAGTGGTTTGAGAGCCCACAGAGTACATTACAAGCAAGCAGAAAAGCAGGATAAACAGTAAGCAACTAGATTATAGGACCAATAAGCAGTGAATGTACTATATGGACTATTTTGGGGGAAAAAAGATATTTATGTGTCACTCTAAATTTAGGATCTTCTCTTTTAATCCCACTCTGTGTATCTGCAATATCCAACTGGCATCATAATTTTTGAAAAACATCTCTGCCTGTTAAAAAGAAGCATACCTTTCACCATGGCACATTCTGAATGTAGGCACGTGCCTAATGTTGGTGTGCATCCTACCTCATGTTATTGGTTTGCCCTGTGTTAATAATAAAGTAGGTGTTAGCGGGTTCCTGTACAGCAGGCTGTCCAGGGGGTTAAGAAGGGGTTAAGACCGATAACTCGTGGATGTTCATGGTTCTGTACCCTTGCGGTGGGCTCTAAATACAATGGGAAGCAGCCTATTGGGGGGGGGGGGGGACCTTCCACATGGGATGAGACAGGAAGAATGCTGCAGAATGTAGTCCTATGGTGAGCACGTGTTCTCTCTCTTGGGGGTACCCAATTAGGGTATTGGAAGTCAGATCATGGACCTTACTGAAAAGGTATGAACTGGGCAGCCTAAACTAGGATGATCTAGACCTGTGTATGGAGGAATCTGTAGGAGATTGCGTCATATTAATTCTGTACCTGTAAGAAGTTCAAGTAAATGTTTTCAGAGTTACAAAATGCCTGGTTTGAAGTTCTTACAAAGGGGTCATGTAAGGTGTACAAAAGGAAAGGGCAAACAGGGCTTACATCAGGGGGAAGAGCACTACCTAGAGTTATAAAGAGTTGTATGGAGTTAAGAAATGGTGAATTCTACAGAGCGAAAGACAATCTTGCTGTTGCCACGAGTAACCAAGGGAGTGTTTGGTTCTAAAGCTGCCAGCCGGCAAGTTAACATTGTGACTTAGCAGGGTTGACGGAGTGCACTTGTGGTGAGGGGCTTTCAGAGTGTAACCCCTCCCTAGTGTTAGGTGCCCCATACCCAGGACTGGCATCACAACACAGAGCCCCTATGTATCAAGCCTACATGGGGGGTCCAGAGATTGGATCCTCTGCCCAACCTCCTGGCTGTGCAGCTCTACCCCCTCACTCCCAGGGATATCAGGACACTGGCCCACTTCTCCCAGGGTTCAACAACCAGATGACATTACTGCAACTGTACTCACTTACTTCATCTGCTGCACTATCTGAAGAACTCACACAGAGGCTGCATGCGGATACACTTCTTCTTTATGAAGATTTGCAATATACAACAGTCAATCAAGCCTTGGGCCAAACAGTTTAAACAAAATTATTCTCTCTAAGAGCAGCCATTAGTCTTGTCTGGCTGATGGGGTATCCCTTGTGCCCATCTGAAGGGGAACCCCTCCAGAGGGAAGAAAAGGGTAAAGTCTCTGCCCCTAGGTGTGTCTCCACTCATGGCTCTCCTTCCTATGCCCAGCAACCTACTCCCCAGGCTGTCTCCTCCCATGCTATAAAAGAGATCCTGCCAGGCAGGAAGTAAAGTCGCTCTCCTTCCTAAAATAATTTAAAAGGATAACACTCCTAGTGGGCCACTTATTGGGTCCCACCTCAACCTGCCTACATAAAAGAAAAGAGTGCGAGGAAGGACACTGAGAAGTACAGAATATTGGGAAGTCTGTACTTGATATTGGTGGGAGGTCTCAAGTATGTTACTGGTAGTGAGGTGGCATCAAAACTGGGCTGGAGGAGTGGGATGCAAGCTCCATGGTATCCCCTCAGAATTGCTGCATCATACAAAGAAGCCTAAGTACAGTTGACAAGTGTAACATTGCTGCAAAGTGAACTGTGCATAAAGAGTTCATTATACCTAGAAGTTGTGCTCTCTTCTACATCGGGATGCTGCCTTAATGCAGAGTTCTCATGACTGTGGCCCCTGCCTGCTTAGTTGGGCATTAGCAAGTGAAGTTCCACAGTGACCCCGATCCGGGCACCCGAAGCAACGTCCACATGTCCAGAGCTGAATTAAGACCAAATTGGGTCCTAGGTGAAAATTCAAAAAGGAAAATCGCACTAAAAGGATCTAGAAGTTAACAGCAGCTGGCAATACCAATTTGACCAAAATTGTATAAAAAACGTTGCACAGAAAAATTTTCTCCGCTAATGTAAATAAAGATTACATCACACATAAATCATCATAAATCAATAAAAACATAAAGTCCATATGAAAATTTTTTTTAAAAGTCCAAAAGTGATATGCGTGAAAGTTAAATGCAGGGAATAGTGACTTTCCTCCTCAAATTACAAACATCAGTGCTGTGCCACCACCAAGAATTCTTACCAAAATGAATGGACTCTTAAAGGAAAAAAGAGTCCCATGCGCTTGTGTTGCCGGGTTATATAGAGATATCTGGAGAGTGCCCACAAATTTCAGACCAGCGTGGTTAATATCCACAGCATCTCATCCAGCAAGAATGAACATCCTCCAGGTACATGGAAAACGAGCCAAGGACAACCACATAGTGTAAAACCATAAAAACACTATTTATTAACAGTATTATCCACTACATGGATTCCTAGATAAAATGCTTATCATAAAAAGACTCCAATCCCCGGATACAGTCCAAACACTTCCTGGTTGAGATGAATGTGGCAACGTCACAAGCGATGGCTCTGCCCTAGCATTTCATCATAACTGATGTCATCGGGGGTTCTAGGTGAGGTTACATAACTTTGGGTCCTTTATATGTATCTCTTATAAAATTATTTAGAGTATATCTATAACCATATCTAAACCAAAGTTTTCAGTTTTTTTAGTTTGAATAGAGTAGGGAATGGTTAAAACCTCTTGGTCAATTGTCACTGAAATGTGTGTCCCCATTCGAAGATTTCCCTTCTAGTCCTGTTCTTGTGATACCCATAAAAGTTTGGATTCCCAATCACTTTCTGCCACAATGGTCACTGGAACACAATGGTCATTTGGACAAACAAAGAAGGTGAATTACCACAGTGGTGCCACAGATAGCAGCTGAAACCTGGCATGGGTTATTTCTCTTCCCTACTTCATCCAACACTTAAGGAATGTATCAAGGCAAAAAAAAGTGTGCTGTACATCTCTGCATAACTTGCAAATTTTCCCATGGTTTATCCCTCTAAAGACTCCACTCCTACTGAATGAACCTGTTGATGTGCCACATATAAACTTGGTTCTTAATTTTCTATTGTGGGCTGAAAACACACAGCATGTGTGTGATGTCAGTGCTCTCAGTTATCGTTTGCTAAACTACTCAACCATTTCTAGTGTCTTCACCTCCAAAGCTAAATAGACTCCTAAAGATGACACAGGGAGTGTGGAGAGGACATAGGGCAGCTCTGAATTTCTAACAAGATCAACAGAGTTTTTTGGTACTTTTAAAGCACACATAACACAGCACTTTCAATAGTATATTTAACAGACCAAATGTGAGCAAATAGGAGTTTTCAGTTCAATGTTAGAGTTTATATGCACTGTAAATAAAACTTTGGCTATACAGCTAGGTTTAAGGTGGGGTGTACTTTTACAAGCCACCCCTACCTCTGCAGCATTCAATCAGTTTATATTTCTATAGTGCCTTTCTCCCTGTAAACTTGAAATTCTTTATGTACTGCTGGGACTGATGGTAAGGCAACCATCCTGAGCACACTCAGTAGAATATCATACTTGGGCAATTTTGAACAGCAGCCAGTTAATACCCTGTCATGTGTGTGAAGTGAGGAAGGAAACCATTGTAATCCTATGGACAGCACATGGAAAACAAAAAACTGCATGCAGACCAGGACTCTAATCAAGGACTCCAGTGCTACAAGTACAAGTGCTACTGTACTGTAACCCTTTCCTTTTCTGTTTGCAGAAACCACTGCCAGATATGAACTATTGAACTAAAAAAAACCTCACTGCTACATATTAATATGCACAAATTCTGCTTAGGTCTGTCCCCAGAGATGCAGATATTCCCTTATTAGGGGTGCCACCTTTCCTCCTACACAGCATAAAGCCAGGCTGTTAATTGTAGCTTGCTAGTCAAATACATCTCTGTCTGTGGTAGTCACTCAGTGAAGATGTACAGTAGATATTAGGGATGCACCGATACCATTTTTCTAACACAAGTACCGATACTTTTTTAAAAGTGCTCGCCGATACTGACTACCGATAACTATTGCCTAGAAAGGTTAGGTAGAGGGGTAGTTTGGGAGGTGTGGAGGGGAGTTAGGGAGAGGGAGTGTTAAATTGGGGTTGTAGAGGATTAAGATTTAACGGCACCCACTCATGTCTGCAAAAGACAAAATACATGATTTTGCACGTTACCTCACTGCACTTGGTGTGAATAGAGTTCAGTTGTCTGTAGGTTGTAACCCTCCCCCTCTTCCCACCTCTTAGCACAAATCCCCCCATCCCCCATCTTAGCACAAATCCCCCCATCCCCCCTCTTAGCACAAATCACCTCTTCCCACCTCTTAGCACAAATCCCCCCATCCCCCCCCTTAGCACAAATCCCCTCTTCCCACCTCTTAGCACAAATCCCCCCATCCCCCCTTTTAGCACAAATCCCCCTATCCCCCCTCTTAGCACAAATCCCCCTCCATCCTTCCTCCTAGCACACACCCCCAAATCCTCCATCCTAGCCCACCCAAAAATTTCCCACCTAGCACAGCTCCCCCCAAATCTCCCCTCTTCATAGAAAAAATCCTGTCCCTACAGCAGTGACAGTAGCAGGGAGGGGGAGAGAAGCAGGAGGGGGTGTGGGTTGTGTTCCCCCTCCAGCTACTCTCCTTCCTCCACAGTCAGATCTGAGAGATCCTTGGTCCTCTGTTAGTTCCAGTGCTACATGAGACAGGGAGCATTGTAAAGTCCAGACCTCCCCCACTCTCTGCTCCTCTCTGTACTCTTACTGGCAGAATAGAGAGCTGAGCTGGCTATCAACAGAGGACTTGCCGGCAAGAGTACAGAGAGGAACAGAGAGCAGGGGAGCTGTGGGCTGAGCTCTCTGCTTCTTCTATACACTTGCCTTTACAGTGCTCTCTGCCTCATATAGCACAGGAGCTAACAGAGGATCGAGAACTGCTCAGAGGGATAGATAACTATTACTGGTATACTTTTTTTTACATTTCAGCTGTCAGCAAGGGAATTCCGCTGACAGCTGAAATGTCATTGGTTGTTAAGGATGCGGCAGCCCCACTCCTTAACAACCGATAATTGCCAGCATTCTTTTTTATACATTTCAGCTGACAGTGGGGGAATCCCACTGACAGCTGAAAGAACCGAACCTCAAGGTATCGATTTTTAGTATCGGAGCATTTGTATGAGTACCGATACTCGTACAAATGCTTGGTATCGGCACCAATACCAGTATCGATGCAACTGTAGTAGATATATACATCAGCAGGCCAGGACAGTCATAAGAGACAGCGAAACAGGCTTAGATAATGACTTATGACAAAAAGTCAAAAATGTACCTACAGGTAACACTGCTGTTTAGTGTGCTTAGGTGGTAGGTATTTGTGAAAAAGAGAGTGCATTTGAAGCCATTGATGGAGCACATTAGGAAGATGCCACTGTGTTTACATGTTTGATAAATATGAAGGATCGTTGTAATACCTCGAAGAACCCCAAACACTGACAGCTGCAGATATCTCCTTTTTGCTGTTTGACTTTCTCACAGCCTTCCCAGCCTGCACTGCATTCCTGTCAAGTTCTAATATCATACTAGGGAGGTTTCAGAAAGGAGACAATTAACACCCTGGCATATCTTTGGAGTGAGGGAGGAAACCATGCATAATGTGAAGGACTGATGTACACAATTTGGACAATCCATGTCTGCTCCTGTGCTAATGGACAGCCATCATTCCCTATGGCACTACTCCGTCTTCTCCCTATCTGTATGCTTAGAATTTGATAGTTATTGTGCATAGGGGGAGGGAGATGGAGATATTTACAATGAGGTATGGGGAGCCATGTATCCTGTATATTTTTCACTTGTCTGTTCCACCCCCACCCCCAAAACCTATTTTAAGACCATCTACAGATCTGTACACTTTATATGAATCTTTGTTAGTAATATATGATATTATGAGATCCTTGGGAAAGTTCTTATTGCTGTTCAGGTCTCCACTGGGGACATTTTCCCTTACAATCTATCCTTGTGGCAGGGGCGGACTGACAACTCATGGGGCCCCCGGGCAATAGGGGATCATGGGGCCCCTGTGTCCTTGCCCAAACTCAAAAAAGCCTATGAAAAAGGTACCAGGGGCATCTCATGGGCCCCCTACTGACCCCGGGCCCTCGACCAGTGCCCGAGTTTCCAAATGGGCAGTCCACCCCTGCCTTGTGGTAATCTTTATGTATCAGGCAGAACAGAAAGAGAAACTCTTCCAAGGGGAAAGAGATGGTGATAAAAACTTGCTTGCTTTTAGGTCAGTGACTCACTAAATAGTGAAGGAAGAATATCCTAATCCAATAGGAGCCAACTACAGTATATAGCCATGGAGGCTGCACATTCAAGGCAAGTCACTAATGGCATCTTCCATATCTCTGCCCTGAAAGGCTCCATTTAAGAGATAATTTTAATGACCGAAAACAGCTCTTTTGATGGGATCTAGACAAGGCAAACACACCATTCCAGCCCACAAATAGATTGGAAGAAATTCTCTTCACTGCAGACCTCCCCCCTCCCTCTAACAAAATTACTATTTTTTTTTTCTTGGAGTGGTTACCCTTTTTTGAGAGGTACCTGCTCCTACCTCTGCAATTCTTGCCTAGGTAGGAATTACATTGGCTTGGCACATCGCAAGAGGCTGAACAACCTGTCTGTCAGGAAGTCACAGCCAGCTTCCACATCCAAGATGGTGGTGCTGGGGATACAAAACCCGACACAGCATCAGCAGCCATGAAGACAGCGCTGGATCCCTCGGCTGGTAAGTACCTGTTTATTGAAAGTCAGCGGCTACAGTATTTGTAGCTGTTGACTTTTTTTTTCTTAAACATGACTGAAATTCCTCTTTAAGTGTTTTGTATTTCTTTCATGGCATTTGGTTATGTAAAGAATTTAATATTTGAAATGCAATGATGTACCAAAGCTATTATGGCCATTACTTATGCTTAATCCTAAATTGTTGTCTCTGATTATGTTTTTCAGGTCCCTGGAAGTAATTGCTGGATTGGAAAGTAACAGTAAAATATTTACTGTGCATGTTCAGGGATTGCTACAGTTACAGGTTAGTCATACTTAAATCTAGTGGTGTAAGGGATGGTGGGTCCTGCTTACCTCCTGCAAACTGCCTCACATCTTCTCTTAAAACAAACCGGTGCTTTGCCATGGAGGGACAAGTAGCAAGTTACTATTACTGCCACCTCCCCAACAGTAAATGCTTTCTTTTCCTTCCGTCCCGTGATGCTCCATTCAGCCATGACGGTGCTGGTACTTAGTGATAGGCCTAGTGCTGTTACAGTGCTCAGGGAGAGTCCTCACCCTTGCATTTGTTCCATCTGGAGTGTTTCAGAGCTTATACAGATTTGTCTTTCACAATGGCTAAAGAGAACAAAACAAAGCAATGGAAAGGAAAGTATGTGCAGCTAAGGTGTGTGTGTGTATGGGGGGGGGAGGTGTCATTTAGAGCTCGTTCACACTTGGCTGTTTTACCAACGCTTGCCAAACACCCCTATAGCGTTTGGCAAGCGTTGGTCTGGCGTTTGCGGGGCGTTTTTTAACGCTCGGCAAACGCCGCATGCGCGGTTTAGCGGAGGTTGCTAGGCGTTTGCTGAGCATTAATAACGCCCCACAAACGCCTATAATGCAGTTTGAGTGGTGTTACCGCTCTACAAATGCCCCGCAACCGCGTCGCAACCGCACCGCAAACGCCGGCCGGGCGTTTGCGGAGCGGCACCATAGACAAGAATAGGAGGCTTCAAAGCCTCCTGACTCGACCAGAGATGTCCGTTTTGCCGCGATGCAACGCAAACGCTCCCGTTAGAACAGCACCATGTGCTGTAATGTGCAGGATTGGCAGAGGCATTTTGGGAAGCGGTAAAAACGCTTCCCAAACGCCTCTCTGCCGCCTGCACACAACGCTAGTGTGAACGTAGCCTAAAACCGACCTGTTGCTTTCCAGTGGCATAGCACAGGTTCACATTAAGGATAGCTCTAGTCCCAGTGTCCTCACCTGTACCTGTATCACAATTCTGCCTAAATACGGCCTGCCTGACAAGTTGTTAACAGACGGCCCTTGTACCTATCTATTAGGTATCACACTTCAGTTAGCCACTGACACACAAGCAATTCTAGTGTGTAAAACTGTGGGCTGTGACCTGAAATAATCATGCTGAGTATCATGTGAAACGTATTCCCCCTTACAATGGTTCCTGGTGAACACATTTGCTAGACTTGTTTCCCTAGGAACTGCTAGTGTTACATAACCAGTTACATTCAGAAACCTATATCATATAGTAACATATAGCAAGCCTTGAGCATTTGCTGCTAAAGCGGCTAGTTTTCCAAATCAGAATAGAGAAATCTCAAAGGTTTGATTCAGTAAACCAGCCTGTGTAGCCAAAGGTAGCCTATATGAACCAGTTATATATCGTTTTAGCTAATTACAATAAGGTGAGATTTGGTAGGCTCTTAGAGCTTGCTGCATTTTGCACAACTCTTTTGCTTTTTTTACACCTTTCAGCATAAACCTGGATGCTAGGTGTGCCTCCACATCCAACACCTTATTCTTCCAATGTTCTTTCCAATGGACACTGCAGCTTTTAGCATCCACAGATGCTTTAGTCCCCATTCATTACAATGCATTGCAGTTATATATGTTACAAATCCTTCACTGACAGCGAAGAATGTCCTCTTTCAGTTCTCATCTGTACCATAACCTTCAAGACATGTGGCATGGCTTCAATTTCTTTGTGGTTTAAAAAAAAAGTAATCAAATGTTCAATCACTACATAAAATTTTCAAGTGTATGGCCAGCTTATATACGGGTATAAACCATTCTCTGCTGGTTACACACAGCTTTTTTTAAAATACAACCCTCATCTGCTTCCTCATACTACAAATTTGGTTTCAGAACTTACATTCCAGGAATCAGTGGTGGAATTACCACCATTACTCCCATACACAAGCGGCCTTCACAGTTCCATTCCTTTAACATCTGCAGTACCAAAAGTAGTCTCACTGCTTGCCATTGAAACATTCATGACTGAAACATGTACACTCAGGATTGGCAGTTCTGACTATTGTGCGCCACATGGTTTCACTATCCACTACCCCCAGGCCAAGATGCCTCAAGACAATAGATAGCAAAGCAAGGGTGTAAAGAGTTCTGGCAGCTGCAGACAATACTTGCTATACTCTGTCCCTGCCTAAAATGTCCATGGGGCCATTATTATTATTATACAGTATTTATAAAGCACCAACAGTGCGCTCAGCACTGTACATTACAATGGGAGACAGTACATGCGACAGTACAAAACAATACATTGTGATACACGAGGGGTTCGAGGGCCCTGCTCTTTTGAGTTTACAATCTAGGAGTCAGGTTGCTTGAGCTAAAAAGTGATTTGGCCATAGCTTGTGTTGTAAGTGCTCCTTAAGTAAATTCTGAAGAAAAATAGGCTTAATGATAGCAAGCTTCCTATTGGGGTAGCTAAACGGTCTATTGGTCATATGATCTATGGTCTTCAAAATCAGCTGTATAGAATGAGCAACTGTTAACTGTAGATTCCAGTCATATTCCCCCTTTTCGTAACCCCAATTATGTACTAGGAATATAAAAAAGAGAATCTGATTGGTAGCTGTAGGTAGCAGAAACATTTTCCATTAGACACTTTAATCATGAGATTCATTGTTCTCATGAAGGACTAGATGCCTCTGGCTGTGAACATAGTAGTCTCCTACTGAGGACTAGAGACAGACTGTTTGCCCATACAGAAGAGTAGAAAGCACTCTACTCACAGTTTAAATCTTTCTTTTCTTTACTCAGACTGTCAGACTGCCATGCATTAAACTGAATTATTGTTAAATCAGCCGTAGCTCTAGTTGACTCTCCAATGAAAATCTAACCACAACAGACACCTAAACAGATCATGAAACTTGATAAATGGTCCATTTATGATCTTTAACTGTCCATTCAATTACAGCTGCTTCGGGATAACAAAATATCTCCCTCTCTGTTTATATTTTTTTCTAATGCACTTCAAGGAGTCATGTAATTTTTCCCAGGATGCCGTTCATTATGGTATTTTGTTTTTGCAAGTGGCCCTCAAGGCTGATCTATAAAGAGGAATCCTCCAGCCTTTGTTTATTTGAACCTTTTTTTTTTTCGTTTCATTGAAAGTCTTGGAATCATAAAATTCCGTAGCAGTCCTTTCTTCAGTTATTTTTCTGGAACATTAGCAGTTGTCTGCGTGAGACAGCTAGAAACGACTATTATTGTTTTTGGAAGCCCCAGACATCATCTAGAGAGTCTTTAGATATCCACGGCTGCATTTGTTTTTCTTGTGGATGAACATCTTTAAAATAGTTTGATTTGCTGCTCTGCTTCGCTTCCAAGAACTTTGCTCTGAAAACCCTTCTCCTAGCAAGAGTTTATAAAAGCAATGAACCGTTTGTTTGTGCCGTATGCAAATACCTTCTCGAACGTGTTCACTCAACAGTCTGAGGTGTGTAAGCAAAGAGAGGTTTGACTAAACAAGCTTATATGTATATGTACCAGCCAGGGTGCAGAAGACTCGCTCACAAGGAAAATGTTTACTTAGAGAGTTGACATTTTGGTCTCCAAACAAACTTAGCTTATGAAGCTCTGGGATCTTTAAATAAACATTGGAAGGAAATCTTGTGATTGAGTTATCTACTATTTTTTGTGTTCTGTGGTTACAGACTATGCCACCCAAGTTTACTGGACTACAGAGATTGTGAGGGCACTGAACGGGGGCCAGTTGCAAAGGCATAAGCAGCAAAAAGGAAGAAATTTAAACCTTAAATTGTCATTTTGATTTTAATTTTGGGTAAAGTAGGGTAGGGTCAACACCCCTGTCCATTTATTTTTTGTTTGCTGTGTCCATTTAGGGAGATTTCCCTTCACTTCCTGTCCCAGAGACACAACAGGAAGAAACAGGAATGCTCTACTAAGTGCATGTCTTTGTGTGATCTTAAAGTGAACCTGACATAGCCTTAAAGGGTAAGTTCACCTTTTCAAGTAAAATTAAACGGTGAACTAACTACAAATATCCTGGCCACCCCCAAGGATACAGTCCAAGACTGGGTATTCATCATAATGCTCACAATGGCAAGCACTTATTAGACAGCATACTCATGTGACTGTGCTGACCAGCGAGAAGCAATTCTTTCTTCTGGGATACCTTACCAGAAGATTAAGCCGCAGATGCACTTTTCATTGGATAGCATCGACACATGGCTGTGCTGACCAATCAGCGCTTGCCATTGCATGTATTATAATGGATTCTCAGTCCGGGGTTGTGTATTGCAGTGTATAGTGTACAGACCACTACACTGGCAGCACAGGCCAACAAGTGAATCACAGTTCTGGTTGTACCTAGTCTTTAACCTCCCTGGCGGTATTCCTGAGTGTAGCTCGGGGTAAAGTTTCAGCACCACAAGCGGTAACCCCGAGCTACACTCGGGAATACCTTGCAGAGTTGCTTTGGGATCTCTTCTTCACTTACCTTGTCCTGCGATGCCCCCCCTGCAGCGTCCCCGGCAATGTCCTCTGGCCGATGCCGGCATCTGTCTTCTGGGTTCCGTCCCCTGCGACGTCAGGACGTATGGGGACGGAACTGGCGGGAAATTTAAAATTGTCAAAAAGTGACATTCACTAAATACACTAAAATCACATAGTAAAACATTACTGTATCAAAGCATTTCACATACATTTTGTCCCGAGTGCTTTGTCCTGTGCCCTGCCTGCATATTTACTGTTCTTTCTGCCTGGAAACTGAGAAATGTCCATGGCGTCCAAAAAGTGTCCCTTTAGGTCAAAAACGGTTTTAGACCAGCTAGAGAACAGCGATAGTAAATCAGAACCACTTGCAGAATTGAGTGATAATGATTCCTGGGGAAATTCATCATCAGACACTGAAAACGATTTTGCGACTTTGCTCAGCGATGTGCGAACTTGGCGCTATATTTCAAATTTCAGTGTTTTTGGTTTGATTATATTATTGAATTAAATTTATTAATATTAAATTATTGTTTTTTATGATTATTTATTAAATTATAATTTATGATTTCGTTTTTCAAATTTTAACATACCCAGGATGTTTACTAGACTTTTGTTCGGACAGATTTCAGTAAGTTATGCCTAAAAATTACAGGCCTACAATAAAAAAACAACTTTTTTTTAATGCAAAAAAAATGTACCGCTTTGAGCACAGAAATACTGACATAATCAGACCACTAGGGAGGCTACGAGAAAAAAAGCAAAAGTTTATTTTAGATTGCCTTTCAGATTACATGCAAAGAGGGCTTATCTCTATGGCATATCAAATTTTCTTTTCCACCACTTGTAGCTATTCAGGCTTTATAATGCAAACACTTTACATAAAGCATTTTGTTGATCTGGTTTTGACCTAGAAGATACAGGGCACTTATTCACTGGGCTCAAGCAGCAGGTCTGTTTTACTCTGGTCAACATTTAAAAGTACATCTTGAAATGCATACAGGGTCCCAGCACATCTGTTCAGTGCTTCAGATACTATCCCACCCCAATCCCTTTGTTGGTAAACTGGTGATCCTGGAATATGTTTGCTTGGGATGGTGGAACACCCTCTGCAGGGCTCCTTACTGTCTGTGACATACAGAATGCTCTGGTATAGAATATGCGGACAATGCTTTCAGTGAGTTTCATTTATAAAGCCTCTTATTTAAAGTAAGGTATTCTGGTTTTTAATTAGACCAGAGTTATTCTTAAAGCTCAACTCTAGTCATATATAAAAGAGACAAATAATTCAGATCTTATTCAACAAGACATCATTAAATGTTTTTAATATGAGCAGTGTGAGAACTTTAATTGACTTAGTATGAGCTTTTTGCAGTCTCTGTACAGCAGAGTTTAGACTGGGAGAATAAGAAGCAGCACAAGGATCAAGTTGTGCTGCATCGCTCATGTGCTAACAAGGAATATGCAGATAGGAAGAAAGAGCTGAGTTACAGAGAGATGGACTCATCAGCCTGCTGCTTCTCCTTTCACTGTCCAGTCACAGGTAGGAGAAGGGACTAAACCTATCAATGTAACCATATTGCAGCTGAAAGAAAATTAAGCCTTCTGCTCTGCCAGACGGCTGTGTTACATGGCTGAGCTGTGTATTTCTCAAGACTGGCTGGGAAGAAATACAAAGCCTTTGAAAGGGAAAACAGCTCCCACATGCAGTATGTATCTAATCTGTGAATTTAGCTGTTTGTCAGCTTTAAAGGGGAACTGAACTCTGAAAGCTGTGCCAAGAAAAAGGGCAGACAGAGGAAAAATAATTAGTCATCAAAATTGCCAGTATTCTCCTTGCAGCCAATCTTTCCCCTTAACTTACTATGCCTTGTTCTGCACTGTGTGTCTGTGTGGAGGTGGCTATCTTGTGAAATCTCACTCCAATCTCCTAAATCGAGCAGTCTGAGGCAGCAGGTACATTAGATGTCACACTGCAAATATACAGCTATGAGGTTGTAGGTACAGTTGTGCCTAGGCACACTTACAAACTAGGAAGTGGACTGCTATTTTTCAGGAGGAAATCCATACAGAAGGTAGACTTTTCAGGTACTGCTTAGGCATGATTTAATATTTTAGATGTTCGCTATAACATAACAAATCTTTAATGTTTGAGTTCAGACCCAATTAAAGACAAATGCCAAATCAACTGGGTGAAAACACAACCTCCACGTTTATGATCTGGTAATTTGCCATAATGTGCATTTTTGTGATGATTTAGTATTTTGTATTGTGTATCTCAAGTAATGCTTTTGTTTTTTTGTCTTCTAGAGTGGCCAGTACACATCTATATTTGTTGACAATGGTGCAGGGGCACCCATCACAGTCCAAAATGGGTCTGATTTTATGGGTATCTTCATGGGATTGTAGACAAGACTGTGGGATGAACCTAGACTGAAGCAATATCAAGCTTACACATTCACTTACCTGCAATGGAAGAAGCTTTCACCATATCCGTTACCTAGGACTTTCTCCTGCATAACTGCTTGGCACTCGCAGGACGAGGAGGAAATTCATGTAGGCCCAATGCCTGTTGCTGCTGCTTCTGAGCCTTGCAATGCCATGCAAGTCTGCAGTGGATTCAATGGCTCTATTATGCATACCATTGCAGGCCCCATTAACAGTGAATGGGTCAGTATTTACACGTCGGACTCTATAAATAAAATTGTAATATTTAGAGGATCCTGTCCTGCTCGTTGTTTGTTGTACAATGTGTGTCATAAATATGAGGAATTTTGGAAAGTGAACTTAAGAAAGGTCAACAATTGTTTTTCCAGCAGCACTTCATTGGCCCCATTACATAAGAACTCTGCTGAAATGAAGCATAGGACTTTAATCATCAAATTAAAATGGAGCGAGAACAAACCCTGTTCATGAACATCATGGTGTCCCTGATGTCACATGGTGCAAGCAAGAGGACTCCAATACGTTTGTTTTTGAATTTATAGCATTGATCTTTGTATTGATTTTTATCTTATAAAGTATTGCATAAAATGGCTGTAATTTAATAAACATTTCACATTCATCTATAACAAAAAAAATAGTTTGATTTTATTAATAGCAAGGATTACAAAAGGATGGTTAAAGGGATACTGTAGATACATTTATAAATGTTTAAAGTTAAACAAATTGGCCATAAAACTGCTGCTGAAGAGCAGGATAACTTGGTACATAAATGTACATGTTTTGTTTTCAGATCTTTCCCTGTGTCCATAAGAAGCCTCCTTGTATTTTAATCCAGGATATTCATGAGGCCTTGGCTTCTGCCCAAATCAAGCTTAAAGTGGAACTTTACCCATAACAGTTTGATAACAATTAATGTTCTTTAACAAAAGAACATACAGTACATTCCACATTATTAATTATGCTACCAAAATTAGGGTGTGGTGTAAATTCCCTCCAGCAGTACTCCTGTTTTACTTTGCTTGAGGCTGCCCTTTTGCTGTAGCCCAGAGCAGTCACTTCCTTACTGGAAGCTCTCCCCTTCTCCTTGGTCTCAAAAATGATGTCACTTTCTTTAATTAATACGTGCATTTCCAGCCTTGATTGTATGGCTCAGCTAGAGAGGAAGGCTGACAGAAGCTATATAGTGCTGAAGTTCATAGCTACTTAGGGAGAAAGGAGAGAATATCAAGATGAAGTTAACTCTTTTGTGTCTCCCTAGCAGCATGGTTTGTCCTGTCACTTCTTCTTTTCTTTTCTCCCTCCCTAATCTGTGCTCCCCAGCATAGTCTGTGTCATTCCTCAAGCTTCCTCCCTTCTCTGCAGCAGTAAATCTTTAGACTGTCAGCACATCGGCCTCTAGCAACTCATTGGTTATCAGCACAGTGCTGAGAATACAGGACAAATGAAGCTGTGCAGAGCAGGGTGAGACAGGGCCTTACTGAATTTTACATAGCATAGCACTTTTTTAATGTTTTAGATAGCTATACCTGCAAAAGGGGCTAGAATTAAGTAATCTATCAGAATATACTGTATTTTTTTAAAGTTCCTCTTTAAGTCTCCCACCTCCTGGCACTAAGCTGCACCCCTTTAATTGAACTGTTATATGCCAGAACTTTAGAGATACAGGGATCAATTTGAATATTCATGCATGTTTAAGGCCAAGTCAGATTAACTGTAAGATCATATATGGACAGATGCTTACTGGAGTTAGACAACTGTGCCTAGATTGTTACTCAAGCTTTGACATTTTAGAGAAATTGAAAAATGAAGGAGCAGCAAAACACTGACAAGTCATCAACACCTGTCAGTGTGTTCCATACACTATATTGCCAAATGTATTGGGCCGCCTGCTTTTACACGCACATGAACTTTAATGGCATCCCAATCTTAGTCCGTAGGGTTAAATATTGAGTTGGCCCACCCTTTGCAGCTATAACAGCTTCAACTCTTCTGGGAAGGCTGTCCACAAGTTTTAGGAGTGTGTCTATTAGAATGTTTGACCATTCTTCCAGAAGCACATTTGTGAAGTCAGTCACTGATGTCGGATGAGAAGGCCTGGCTTGCAGTCTCTGCTCTAATTTATCCCAAAGGTGTTCTATCGGGTTGAAGTTAGGACTCTGTGCAGGCCAGTCAAGTTCCTCAACCCCAAACTCGCTCATCCATGTCTTTATGGACCTTGCTTTGTGCACTGGTGTGAAGTCATGTCTCGAACTGTTCCCCAAAGTTGAGAGCATGAAATTGTCCAAAATGTCTTGTATGCTGACGCCTTAAGAGTTCCCTTCACTAGAACTAATGGGCCATGCCCAACCCCTGAAAAACAGCCCCACACCATAATCCCCCCTCCACCAAACTTTACACTTGGCACAATGCAGTCAGGCAAGTACCGTTCTCCTGGCAACCGGCAAACCCAGACACGTCCAATGGATTTCCAGACAGAGAAACATGATTTGTCATTCCAGAGAACACATTTTGACTGCTCCTGAGTCCAGTGGCGGAGTGCTTTACACCCCTGCTTCTGATTTTCATTGCACTTGGTGATGTAAGGCTTGGATGCAGTTGCTTGGCCTTGGAAACCCATTCCATGAAGCTCTCTACGCACTGTTGTGCTAATCTGAAGGCCACGCAAAGTTAGGAGGTCTTTAGCTATTGACTCTGCAGACACACTGTGGCTGTGCCTTGAGTTTGAAAACTCAAAAGAATGTAAAACTAACTGTGTGGTGTTTTGTTGTCCAAGAAACACTTGAAGGGTTTTTCACCAGACTTGTTGAGATTGAGCGAAAGCCTGCACCACAGACTCTTAATAAAGCTAACCCAAAGAAAAAGAATCAGCCAGCATGGGTTAATGGATGATGAGGCATTTCTTATTAATATGATTCGTTTTCATGAGGTTGTACAAACAACTTGAAGACATAAGCTGTGTATTGAAGAGAGGATATGTTACCTTCAGCAAAGAAAGTGATCTTTATAGTGCTTAATCTGTAGAATGCCCTACTGTAGAAGACAGTAAAGGCAAAACCAAGCAGTGGAGTGAGAAGGAGGAGGTTGTACATAAAGGATGTGATCATCCCACAAGAGTGAATCATAATCCACTCTTGTGTCCTACAGAGTCCAAGTAAAGGGACACAAGCACTCTCTGACCAAACATTATACATGTGAGGTCAAAAGCTGCAGGTGAGAGCACATCTGGTGTGTTGGTGTAGGTGCACAAATTGAGAGAAGATTTGAGCAGATTTATTGAATATTCATCGACTGGTGGCTTACTAAAATGATTGGAGAAATATTAATAAGGACTACATGATTGTCATGGGATTTTTTTCTGGTTGCAAGCAATGTTTTCTATTTCATTTAATTTTTACTTTTTCATTATCCATGTGGTATTGAACTGAGGGTACACACTGTCACGTGGTATTTGATGACAAATATGGGTTTGGGTATTTCACTATTTTAAGGAGAAAGCACTGCTTTTTTTTTGAGTTTTTGTTACATAGCACTTTAATATGAAAAGTGTGAGCAGCTTTCGCTGAGTGGTAGAAAAATATATTGGTTAGAGATTGTGTAAGAGCTTATTTTGAGCTGCTCACAAGGTTTCATTTATTTATTATAACATAATATGTACTTTAAATCTGAAATAAAAAGCATAATTTGTTTTAGGTAAATTTAAAGCCCATTTTAGAGGACATTGGAGAGAAAAATCTCCAATGCAGGGTGGCTAAGGTTTAAATGCTTATTTAGTTCTATGGGGCCACAAAAAGCAATTTTACTTACCCGTACATACCTCGGCAGCCAGCATTTTCCTCTTCTCCCCTACACTCTGACAGTGGACTGTCCCTTGACGTCCTTACATTCAGCGTAGGGCTATAAGGGGGGGAGGCTGGGTACTGAGGGCTTCTGCCTCTTGCCGTACCTGAGTCATGGAATTATGCTCTGTTCTTTCAGCCTGTTCCAGAGATGCCGTAACACCATTCTTCGGAGGGGGACTGCTGGGTCCTGCAGTCTGCCTGAAGACACCGACTTTTTCTGGAGAGTGCCAAGTCATGGACGTCTACCAGAAATGGACTATCACCTGTACTGTATAAGGTGTGCCTGGGCAGCTGCTAGTGAGACTAGGTTAGGGACATTTTGCACTAGACTGTAAATGTGGAGTCATGTTGTAACCCTTTAATGCTCCCTAAATTCACTGTGCCTGGCATGAAGTTACTTAAAGGGGTGCATGAAGGATTAAATGGCAGCTAAATGAACTTGGGTCAGTTAAAACACATACGGGGTATGAAGTTAGTCTACTATAGGAGGTTAACTTGGCACCAGAAAGGGGGAGAGTAATTGCCATGGGTAACCAAAGCCTGCCTTAAGGTTGGCTTCACTTGAACATGGTACCCCATGTGCAGGGCAAGTAACCCCGCCCAAACTGCCTGGCATAGCCCAAGAACCCTGTGGGCTTACAGCTATGTACCCGGCAAGTAAGGACCACCTGCCGCCCTGTGCCCACAAGTTGACTTGCAACGGCCGGAGCAAAGAAAAGGAATAGACTGTGGTGACCAGTTTTTCAGCCTGGAGGGAGCCTGTGTGAGCAGGGGATTGGGTGAGTAATACTGTTTTTGCTGTCTCCTAGACCTAAGTGAGCATATAACTTTTGCTGTGTGGGGGCAGCTCCACTGCATGGGACCATTTTTCCTTTCCCAGGAGTTCAGTTTTAAAAATATCCACTCTGCTGCATATTCCCAGGCATAAATTGTATTGAAATTATAATAACTGAATCTTTTCTTTATGGTCCACTCGGGTCAGTATTCTGAGCTCTGCTGTGCACCAAAAGTGAAGACACTCCTGACCGAACCTTGGTGCAACAGAAGCAGCTGCACTATCAATCCATTGGTCAATTTGATGTTGTGAATTTCAAATTAAACATGCTCAGATGGACAATTCATGTAATCTGACTGGATAAAATAATGCTACCAAGAAATTTCTACTATCGAAGCCAGCCTCTCTAAACCAGGGTGCCCAGGCACCATGGGTGCCTTGATGTTTCTTCAGGGGTGCCTTGGCAAAATGTCTAACAATTTCCCAAAACTTGTATACAAGCCAGTGGGTGGAACAAGCCTGCCTTTTAGTTACACAGCCACAGGTTTTCGTTGTGCACCATTATGACCTTCTAGCCGCCGGCGTCTTGACAACCAATTACATCATCAGTTGATAAGAAGGATGTCAGCTGCCTGCACAACATCCTAGTTTGACCCTCCCCTGCCCCTCTCCATCAGTGATGGGGTCACATCAGCTCAGTGATGGAGAAAACTGAGGGAGAAGAGAAACACTCAGTACCAGTGTGCAAAAGTGTATTTGCTTTGGAAGAATAAATCACCTCTAATGTTGGGTGTCCTACGTGTGTGGATGTTGCTGCGTTATATAAACTATTAGAATAGTTTTTTCACATTTTAGAGTGGGGTGCTCTTTTAAAATTATGGACTGTCTTGAGGCTCCCCATTTTAGCATGGGGTGCCTCAGGACGGTCCATAATTTTAAAAGTTGACTCGGGACTGTTCATAATTTTAAAGGGTGCCTTGACTGAAAAAAGGTTGAGAAACACCGATCTAAGCCTAGAAGAAGATGGCCAAAAGGAAGACCCAAACTGCAGTGGGGTATAGAAGCTGGGAAGTAGCTGCTTACAAAGGAATGGCAGAAGCTCTTGAAAGAGGTCAAGGCCATCCTAGGTTTTAGGCTACATGTACACTTGAACTGCCATAGACGTTATATCTACTGGCAGCAGAAAACTACTAAACGTGGCTTAACGTGTGTGTAAAAGCGTTTAGTGCTTGAACGTTTATTCATTTCATTGACATTAAAATGAATAAACGCCCAAGCACTAAACACGGCTCGCGATTCTTCTGCGTTCTGTAGAGGGATGTTTAACTGCCCCTAAACTCTGCTGCTCCTAAACTCTGGTAAAAGATTGTGTATGCATGAACATATACTTATTAATGTTTACCTCAGCTCAAGGTAGAGAGACTCCCAATCTCCAAGCACAACTCCTCCTGTAGGTGCTAGCCCAGCTCATGTGCTGCCTAAATGAGAACAAAGGAAGCCCCAATCGCTGAACTCCAAACAATGCACTTTATTAAACCAAGATAAAGCCAATACAGACAGTGGAAATACAGTGGGGGACTGGCGGTAAACACATATCACGCTAAAGACAGCGCTAAAACGCCAAAGGCTCCTAAACTCACATTTAGGAGTAGCAGTGTACATGAGGCCTAGTGTGACTACAGTTTCTTAACAGTTCCTGGAGTTCATTGTGTTAATTTTATCCTGGTAAATCAGTCATCTGGAAGGTATTCTGTAGATTCAGGCCTGGTTCACACTAGTTTGGGCTGTGCGGCCTGCGTTTGCTCGGGCACAGCAGCCCATTCATTTGAATGGGGTGCTTTGCCTCGTGCCCCACACAATAAAGGTGCATACACCTTTTCAAAAATGCATCCTTAGGGAAACTGAATGATCTTTTGGACTGTGACATGATTCGCTGCGGCTAGTTGCGGGAAAAGGTGCGATTCCTGCACCCGCATCCAGCCCACAGCCTGCGGGCTAGTGTGAACCCAGGGTCGGTGTCTCCTCAGTTGTACAGAATCTGATTACAGCACAGATCCTGCAGTGAGATACCACATGAGGTCCTCAGCAAAAAACTAGAACATTTTTGCAGAATATTTAGGGGCATAGGGGTGTATTTTCCAAAGACAAATTCTTCTGTCAGTCTGTGTAAGCAAAAATGCTGTTTTTTTATTTTTCTTGTGATTGGGTATTCTTTGCAAATCGAAATTTCACCTCATTCACTAAATTCTGGGGAAAATTCCCTTGCAAATTGAACAGCCTATTTGTTTTTAGTAAATCAATCACATATCAGAAGTGGTAAAATCTGTAAACAAAGGACAATACAACTGCGAGTAACCCCAAAAATACTGTACTGTTTGACTGGAAGGGCCAATTACATGGAAAAGTGTTCCTGATACACATAAAGCTTTGTTAATCTCCAAATCTTTGATATGTTCTGATAACCTCACTGAGAACTGAAATACTAGGAACAAAAATCGCATATATCTGCAACTATAGTTTATGGGAGATAGCAGATCAAAGCCAGCCATTTTGCTGAACTCCATATATAAATATACCAAGTAGAAAGCATTCCTAGGCACCTACTAGACTTGTGGGCAGCTTATTCACAAGTCATTATGTGGAAATAATGAGAACAATGCACAAACCAAAGCAGTGTCTAGCTTATAGAGCTATTTGTTAAGTGTGGAGGAAAGAATCATATTGCAGAATGTAGCAGGGCCAGAATTGCTATGGTGAAAAAAAAAACGATGAGAGAAGTAGACTCCCTGTCTGTTGCTATTCTAAAAAAGCACAAAATTGCAGAACCAAGAGAGTCGTGGACTAAAACAGGATCATCAATAGGGTGTCTGGATCAGCAAAAGGCTTAGTTAAAAAATCCAGTAGATGAAGCATTAGTTGTAAATTAAAGACCGAGAGGTTTTTGTGAAGGTTCTTGTTTATCCAGATCATTCTCTGCTCCTCTGTAACATCCTCAGTTCCAAAGAATGTGAGGCACATACTCCAGCATATCAAGCTATACAGGCAGCACATTCACTTTGACCCAATCACCACGGTGTCAAGAAATGAGTCAAGGCAAATGCTGATTTGTCCAAGATACCACCATGTTCACCTCTATCATGTTCCCAGACAATGAACATCTTGTCTTGACACCTAGTAACAGCATGGTGATTGGTAGTGCAATTAAGTTATCTTTGTGAACAAAATGCTGGGATATGCTCCTGGCACTCATCAGATCTGAGGACGGCATCTACGTGTTGAAATGTTTTAGTGAAATGTTGCAGAATAAGTCCATTTAAAAGGGGCTAGCTACTATCAGCTACTCAAATTTTTTTCTCCTTTTGGTTATATATATATATATATTTCACAGGGACCTTTGTGCTCTAGTGAAGACACTGTGAAATACTTGACGTTGCAAATATAGTATTTCCTGGTTGTCCTCCCATCAGCACACATTGGGTTAACCCCTCCCTTTGGATCCTCAGGACCACCTTTTCCAACTTAATAAAATAGAGGCTCTCCCCTCCATTCCTGCTCTCTTTTTTGGTCATGCCAGGCCTGAAGGTACAGCAACCAGCATTCCCCCCTACGATACCTTTTACCCCCAGGTTCAGCCTCTCCTGGGGTTGGATGGTCCAGAAGTAATAGAGGTAAACCCTCTTAAAACACTGGATACCCTGAGTGCAGGGGCTGTGGGCATACTGTGCTTAAAGCGGAGTTCCACCCAAAAGTGGAAGCTCTGCTTATCTGGCTCATCCCCCCTCCACTGCCACATTTGGAACCATTTGGGGGGGGTGCAGGTACCTGGCTTTGAAAGTATGGCCCCCCTGCAGCCCTCTGGGAAACTCAACAGGTCCCAGAGGACTGTGGCCCTCTCACAAAGCACAGTGCACTTCGAGCATGAGCAGTAGGAAACCGGCTGTGAAGCCGCAAGGCTCCACTGCTGGTTTCCCTTAAGTAAGATGGCAGGGCCAGCATCTGACAGGGGTGAGGACACCACTGGATGCCTGGACAGGTAGGTGCCCTAATATTTGTAGCTGCTGACTTTTCATTTTTCTCCTGTGGTTTGCTAACAAGGGCGCAGGAGACTTACTTTTATTCTTTTTCTTTCTCCTCCAGCAGGTTCACTTAGGAGCCACACCGACTCCTGGCACCAGCGCTGATGTCACCGGGGACGGGGCTCGGCAGGAACGCACTGCAGTTTCCCCTAGTGTATCTGTTCACTCAGATCCCTCTAATCATGAGGACCCTAATAAAGATTGCGAAGGAGAGAGTCCAAGCCATCCTAATTCTTCCCTTCTGACCTTGGAGGCTGTGGTTTCCTCTGCTGCTAGAGATGACGTCGGCCCTGCCAGTACCTCTGCCTCTCGGGAAGGATTTATTACAGCAAGAGCATTGGGTTCATCCCAATCCGAGAAGATTGTAACTGACGGCTTGGCTGTTTAATCGGCCAGAAGACCTCTCAGAGGAAGTAATTTCAACAGTACTAAAATCAAGGAAAGCTACAACAAACACTACATACTCTAGAATCTGGAGAAAATTTGTAGATTTTGCGTCACAACATAACTTCTCCCTGCTGACTCTAAGCATTGCAAACATACTAGAATTCCTACAGACAGCACTGAATATAGGCTTGGCATAGAGCTCAATCAAGGTACAGTATATGTCTCAGCACTATCTTCCTTCATGGGACACAAATGGGTGAGTGAGCCTTTCATAAAACAATTCTTCGGGGCAGCAATAACAATGCGGCCACCAAGAAAAGACTTCTTCCCAGACTGGGACTGTGGCATGGTACTAAAGGCTCTGATACAGCCCCATTTGGGCCTTCAGAGTCATACTCACTATGGTTTTTCGCAATTAAATTAGCCTTCCTTACAGCTATCACAACAGCAAGAAGAGTGTCGGAGTTAGCAGCCCTATCCTGCAGAGATCCATTCTGCATCATTCGCCTGGATAAGGTGATTCTGAGTCCTTTGTCTCTCTCCAAAGTAGTCTTAAGATTCCATGTAAAATGGGAGGCAATGCAACCCAGTTTCACATAATCTCCAGAATCTTAGACCACTGGACATGGTCAATTTGTTGTCAACATACCTGCAATGATCACAACAGATACGCAAGACTGATAATTTATTCATCCTCCCATCTGGACCTAGAAAGGAGGCAGCGTCTCCAAAAAATCTTAGGCACTTGAACCTCAAAGGCGATCAGCTTAGCATACAATCAATAATGCCTTGCTCCTCCGAAGAATTTACATGCTCATTCCACTAGAGAGATGTCAGCCTCATGGGCATCCATCACAAAGGTATCGGTGGAATACATATGCAGAGCCGCTAGCTGGAATTCATGCAAGAGCTTTGCTCGTCACTGTAAATTAGACGTAGTCTCCGTCAGGTCCTCTACGTTTGGAGCAGCGGTAGTGTCAGCTCCTCTTCAAATTAATTACAATTTGTGTGAAACAGTAATGCTAGTTGAATTTTTCATTTCTGTCCTGCCCTAGATTAACTATGGTATATGTCAATGTGTGCTGATGGGAGGATGACCAGGAAAATGGAAAATTGTTATCAATACTCACCGTAATTTTCCTTTCCTGGTCAGCCCTCACGTCAGCACAATTTTCTTCCCTCCCTAGGGGACTGTCACCGTTATATAACAGAACAGGAAGGGAAGGGAGAACATTTCTTTTTTTAAGCTGGAAAAGGTGGTCCTGAGGACCCAAAAGGGAGGGGTTAAACCCAATGTGTGCTGACGTGAGGACAGACCAAGAAAGGAAAAGTACGGTGATTGATATTCATAACAATTTTCCATTATATAAACCTTTGGAAATGTTTTGGTATAACACATGGCTGATCCTGTTTTTACTGTTTTCTTTTAACCACTAGCCTACAGGGCACTTATACCCCCCTTCCTGCCCAGGCCAGTTTCCAGCTTTCAGCGCTGTCGCACTTTGAATGACAATTGCGCGGTCAAACAACACTGTACCCATATGACATTTTTATCATTTTTTTGTGACACAAAGAGCTTTATTCTGGTGGTATTTAATCACCTCTGGGATTTTTATTTTTTCTTAAACAAACCAAAAACCACTGAAAATTTTGAAAAAAAAATGTTTTTTCTTAGTTTTTGTAATAAAATTTTGTAAATATGTGATTTTTCTGCTTCACTGATGTGCGCTAATGAGGCTGCACTGATGGGCACTGATAGGCTGCACTGATGGACATTGATAGGTGGCACTGATGGGCACTGATGAGGAGACACTGGTAGGTGGCACTGATGGGCATTGACAGGCATCACTGATGGGCACTGAAAGGCAGCACTGATACATGGCACTGATAGGCGGCACTGACTGGCACTAATAGGTGGCACTGACTGGCACTGATAGACGTCACGCACTGTTAGGCGGCACTGACTGGCACTGTTAGGCAGCACTGACAGGCACTGATAGGCGGCACTGATAGGCAGCACTGACTGGCACTGATAGGCAGCACTGACAGGCAGCACTGATAGGTGGCACTGATTGGCATTGATAGGTGGCACTGACTGGCACTGATGGGTGACACTGAAAGGCAGCTCAGATGGGCACTGATATGTGGCATTGATGTGCACTGGTAGGCACTGATATATGGCATTGATGTGGCACTGATGGGCACTGGCACGTGGCACTGTTCAGCACTGACAGCTGGCACTGATGGACACTGACAGATGGCACTGCTGGGGCTACACTGATCATCAGGGCACACTGATCATCAGTGCCCTGATGATCAGTGTACATGTCCCCTCCGCGGAAAGCCGATTACCAGCTCTCCTCTCGAGCTGTCAGCGTGGCAGCTTAAGAGGAGAGAAATGCCGATAACCGGCATTTCCCTGTTTACATGTGATCAGCTGTGATTGGGCACAGCTGTTCACATGACCAAGCCGACATGTTCGGCTCTTTCTGTGATCGGTGATCCGCTGTGTCCGAGGGACACAGCGCACCGCCGATCGCCGCGCTGCGCGCTCCCTGAGCCGCGCATACGCAGTGAGAATGGGAGGACGTCATATGACGTCCCAGAAAGAGAGAACCACCTTGCGCCCGTCATATTACTATATGGCGGGAGTTCGTTAAAGATAAATAAGATCAACACAGAATATATACATTCCACTGGCCACTTTATTAGGTACATCTGCTCAATTGCTTGGTAACACAAATTGCTAATCAGCCAGTCACATGGCAGCAACTCAATGCATTTAGGCATCTAGGCGTGATGAAGACGACTTGCTGAAGTTTAAACCAAGCATCAAGATTGGGAAGAAGGGGGGTATAAGTGACATTGAACGTCACATGGTTGTTGGTGGCAGACGGGCTGGTCTGAGTATTTAAAAAACTGCTGATCTACTGTGATTTTCACAGTAGAGTAGAGTGTATGTATGTAGCTCTACCCTCTTAAGGGCTGCTAGATTTTCATTGGGTCTCACTAAGCCCTGCACAGCCAGGCAACACTCTTTTCCATACGTGTACTTCCAGAGTCAGTAAAACAGTCCTTGAGCTGGTTTTCAATTGTTTTTATTAAGGGGTTAACAGCTTGGATGGTATCAAGGGATACATGGGATGCCCAAGGAACTATAGAACGTGAGGACAAACTTCTTAGCAACTATGTACAAAAAGAGTGAACTGGCAAAAAAAAAAGTAAAGCACTGTTCCTTTCTGGTGTACCTCCTCAGACCCTGGATGAATCCTCCTCTTCACCCAGCTGTGCTGAGAGTATCCAAAGGGGCCCAAGAGCTTGTATTTAAGTAGTCCCAGGTGAAAACTAGTTAAGTATTGCACCTGACCGCCCTTTCCCCCAGGGGCGGACTGACCATTTGGAATCTGGGGCACTGCCCGAGGGCCCGGGGTCAGTAGGGGCCCCATGAGATGCTCCTGGTACCTTTTTCATAGGCTTTTTTGAGTTTGGGCAAGGACCCATGATCACCTATTGCCCGGGGGCCCAATGAGTTGTCAGTCCACCCCTGCTTTCTCCTTATCCAGCTCAGGGGGTGTTATGTACTCATGCTGTCCTGTCCTGTCAGGGTGGTGGGTTGGTAGCTGCTTTCAGTCCTTTTGCTGGGTTGGCTCATTCCCTGCTAACAGAATGTCCTCCCCAGCAGACTTTAGGCAGTGGAGATCCGGCCTGTAGGTAGGCTCACCTCCCTGGGACCCCCTCCGAGGCTCCACACTTTAGCCTTCTCTCAGTCCATCTTCCACCTGACTCCCCTCTCTCCCCAGGCTCTGTCATATTTGAAGTTTGCCCTGGTCACCATGCCCAGCCTGCTGCCAAGGGATTGGACAAGGGCCTTTAAACATGCAGATCTGAGCTTTCTCCCCACCTCCTCCCCTGTTCTGGAAGGTTCTCAGGTTTATGGAAAGGTGGAAGGGCTCCAGAAGACCTGAACTGTAGAACCTCCCAGCCTGTCCTGAGGTGAACTCCTGCCTCATTCCCAGGCTGACTCATCCCTGGCTGCTACTTAGCCTCTATCTAACAAAAAAAAGAAATTAACTAGCTAACCTAGAGGGTGTTACATATATATACTGTACATATATGTGTATATATATATATATATATATATATATATATATATATACAGTGCCTTGAAGAACCCTTGAAATTTTCCACATTTTGTCATGTTATGACCAAAAATGTAAATGTATTTTATTGGGATTTTATGTGATAGACCAACACAAAGTGGCACATAATTGTGAAGTGGGAAGAAAGTGATAAATAGTTTTTAAATGTTTTTACAAATAAATATCTGAAAAGTGTGGTGTGCAATTTTATTCATCCTCCCTGAGTCAACACTTTGTAGAACCACCTTTACTGCAATTACAGCTGCAAGTATTTTTTGGGTATGTCTCTACCAGCTTTGCACATCTAGAGAGTGAAAATTTTGCCCATTCCAAGCTCTATCAGATTGGATGGAGAGCGTCTGTGAACAGCAGTTTTCAAGTCTTGCCACAGATTCTTAAATTAGATTTAGGTCTGGACTTTGATCGGGCCATTCTAACACATGAATATGCATTGATCTAAACCATTCCATTGTAGCTCTGGCTGTGTTTAGGGTTGTTGACCTGCTTGAAGGTGAACCTCCAGCCCAGTCTCAAGTCTTTTGCAGACTCTAACAGGTTTTCTTCTAAGATTGTCCAGTATTTGGCTCCATCCATCTTCCCATCAACTCTGACCAGCTTCCCTGTCCCTGCTGAAAAAAAGCATCCCCACAACATCACAACATGACGGTGCCACCACCAAGTTTCACGGCAGTGATGGTGTGTTCAGGGTGATGTGCAGTGTTAGTTTTCTGTCACACATAGCATTCTGCTTTTAGGCCAAAAAGTTCAATTATGGTCTTATCTGACCAGGGCACCTTCTTCCACATGTTTGCTGTGTCCCCACATGGCTGCAAACGGGACTTCTTATGGCTTTCTTTCAACAATGGCTTTCTTCTTGCCACTCTTCCACAAAGGCCAGATTTGTGGAGTGCACAACTAATAGTTGTCCTGTGGACAGATTCTCCCACCTGAGCTGTGGATCTCTGCAGCTCCTCCAGAGTTACCATGGGCCTCTTGGCTACTTCTCCGATTAATGCTTTTCTTGCCAGGCCTGTCAGTTTAGGTGGACGGCCATATCTTGGTAGGTTTGTGCCATCCTCTTTCCATTTTCCATTAGCATTGTCCTGATTGTATGATGGATTGAACAGTGCTCCGTGAGGTATTCAAAGATTGGGATTTTTTTTATAACCTAACCCTGCTTTAAACTTCTCCACTGCTTTATCCCTGACCTGTCTGTTGTGTTCCTTGGCCTTCATGATGCTGTTTGTTCACTAATGTTCTCTAACAAACCTCTGAGGGCTTCACAGAACAGCTGTATTTATGCTGAGATCAAATTACACACAGGTGGACTCTATTTACTAATTAGGTGACTTCTGAAGGCAATTGGTTCCACTAGATTTTAGTTAGGGGTATCAGAGTAAAGGGGACAGAATACAAATGCACGCCACACTTTTCAGATATTTATTTGTAAAAAAAATGTTAAAACCATGTATCATTTTCCTTCCACTTCAGAATTATGTGCCACTTTGTGTTGGTCTATCACAATATTGGCACCCCAGCATTTCTGTCAGATAATGCACTACTTCACCCAGAAAATTATTGCAATTACAAATGTTTAGGTATCTTCATGTTTATTTCTTTTGTTTGTGTTGGTATGGCACAGAAAAGTGGAGAAACAGAAAGCCAAATCTAACACATTTCATCCAAAACCACAAAAATGGACTGGACAAAATTATTGGAACCCTCAAATTAATATTTGCTGGCACACCCTGTTAGGAATGGACTGGCCAGCAATGGTGGGACTCACCTGCCTTTTGATCTGCAGTACCAGGGCTGGCCAGCGGGTGTTCCCAGCAATCAGAGACTCAACTCTGCAGCCAGCTAACACCTGGAACTGATGATACTGGGGTATTTAAGGGATGGCCAGACCCACAGACTCTGCCTTGGTGTTGTGTTTGTCCTGGGCCCTGTATCTGTCCTGCATCCTGTTTCTGTTCCTTTGCTGACTTCTCCTGCTCTGATCCTGGCTTGTGACCCTGACCATCCCTCTGTCTGACCCTCTGTACTACGCTGCTTGCTACCTGTTCTGATCCCTGGCTTGTGACCCGGACCATCCCTCTGCCTGACCCTCTGTACTATGCTGCTTGCTACCTGCTGAACCTGGACTGTGACCCCGACCATTCTCCGCTTGCTCCCCCTGTACCTACCTGCCCAATTGATATTGACCCGGCCTGCCTGACGACGCTTGCTTGTATGTACTGTTATCTGTGGGTGGTTTGGTTTGGTTTGTTTGCACTGTATTATGTTTTAGTATTGCACTGCGTTTATGTTTGTACTGTTAGTGTTAATAAATTATATTGTTTATAACATATCTGAGGTCTGCGTTTCCCTGCTTCAGTCACACACCTCTGGTCATACCTGGGAGCCCTGACATTACACCAAGGCCAATCCTGACCAGAAGTGGCTGCACAGGGAAGCCATCTTGGCTTGTTGATGGGAAGGATGGATCTTGATGAGGTTGAGTATTTATATCTGCTAGTGTTTGATGACAGGGAGTATGCTTATCAAACTCTGAAGGAGTATACCCGGGATGAATTGCTAGAATGTATACGGCTCGCTCATGTTCTAGTAGATCAGGGCACAGTGTTCTCTGAGGTGCAGCCATTGATTGAGGTTTGTGCAGAGTTGGTTTCATCTGGTTCCCCCGAATGCAGGGATGAATTTTTGCCACCATTTAGTGCAGACCAGGTAGAGTCCCTGGTGTGGTTATTAGAGGATGATGTGGGTTACTTTCTGGAGCGTTATTCCACATGTTCACCACAGACACTAAGAGATTGTATAAACGCAGTGCAGTCATTGACCAGACAGACTTTGTGTAAGCTCAGCTTTGTTCAACCCCTACTGCAGACATGGACAGATTTGTTGCACCCAGCCTCAGTCAGCTTACAAAGACCCAGTCCTGCTTCTAACTCTACTCCTGTATTCCCACCAGCTCCTCCAGTTACAGCCCAGTATACTTGGCTATCTACCGCATGTCAGTACCCTGTTCCCACTCGCTGCACCTATCCTGCCTTTAACCCTGTAAAAAAGCCCTCTGTAGCAACTGCTCCCTCTCCTGTTCCATCCTCCAGTTCTTCTCTGTCTCCAGCTGCTCCATTCGTTTGCAGACCTGCGTTTACTTGCAGTGCTCCAGTAGTTAAAACCAGAAAAAAGCGAAAATTCTTTCCAACCAATACCATCCTGCCAGTATCCAAACCGGTGAACCTGCCTTCCGTGGTTCAGACTGATGCCTGTACGCAGCCTGATGCCTCTACTCGGCCTGAAGCCTCTACTCGGCCTGAAGCCTCTACTCGGCCTGAAGCCTCTACGCGGCCTGATGCCTGTACTCGGCCTGATGCCTGTACTCGGCCTGATGCCTGTACTCGGCCTGAAGCCTCTACTCGGCCTGAAGCCTCTACTCGGCCTGAAGCCTCTACTCGGCCTAATGCCTCTACCCAGCATGATGAACTGATCCAGCCTGACGATCCTATTAGGCCAGTTGACTCGATGCCCGCTGTTGATCCAGATGATCCGGTACCTGATCCGGTGCCCGCTGTCGTGCCAATTGACTCAGAGCCCGCTGTCGTACCTGGTGACTTGGTGCCCACTGCCTTGCCAGATGACGCGGTGCCCGCTGGCAAGCCAAATGACCTGATGCCTGGTGACCTAGTGTCCGCTGTCATACCTGATGACCCGATGCCCGCTGTCGAGCCAGACAATCCGGTACCTGATGACCCGGTGCCCACTGTCGGGCCTGTTGACTCGGAGACCACTGCCTTGCCAGATGACGCGGTGCCCGCTGTCGAGCCAAATGACCTGATGCCTGGTGACCCGATGCCCGCTGTCCAGCCAGACGATTCAATGTCTGCCCCAGTGCCCGCGGTCATGCCAGTTGACTCGGAGCCCACTGCCTTGCCAGATGACGCGGTGCTCGCTGTCGAGCCAAATGACTTGATGCCTGGTGACCCGATGCCCGCTGTCCAGTCAGACGATCCAATGTCTGACCCAGTGCCCGCGGTCATACCAGTTGACTCGGAGCCCACTGCCTTGCCAGATGACGCGGTGCCCGCGGTCGAGCCAAATGACCTGATGCCTGGTGACCCGATGCCCGCTGTCCGGTCAGACGATCCAATGTCTGACCCAGTGCCCGCGGTCATACCAGTTGACTCGGAGCCCACTGCCTTGCCAGATGACGCGGTGCCCGCTGTCGAGCCAAAATGACCTGATGCCTGGTGACCCGATGCCCGCTGTCCAGCCAGACCATCCAATGTCTGACCCAGTGCCTGCGGTCATACCAGTTGACTCGGAGCCCACTGTCGTGCCTGGTGACTCGGTGCCCGCCGCTCCGCCTGGGGGCCCGAGACCTGTTGCTCCACTTGGGGGTCCAGCGCCCGCCGCTCCGCCTGGGGATCCGGCGCCCGCCGCCCCGCCTGGGGGCCTGAGACCTGTCGCTCCGCCTGAGGGCCCGAGACCTGTCGCTCCGCCTGGGGGTCCGGCACCTGCCACTCCGCTTGAGGGCCCGAGACCTGTCGCTCCGCCTGGGGGTCCGGCGCCCGCCGCTCCGCCTGAGGGCCCGAGACCTGTCGCTCCGCCTGGGGGTCCGGCGCCCGCCGCTCTGCCTGAGGGCCCGAGACCTGTCGCTCCGCCTGGGGGTCCGGCGCCTGCCGCTCCGCCTGAGGGCCCGAGACCTGTCGCTCCACCTGGGGGTCCGGCGCCCGCCGCTCCGCCTGAGGGCCCGAGACCTGTCGCTCCATCTGGAGGTCCGGCGCCCGCCGCTCCGCCTGAGGGCCCGAGACCTGTCGCTCCGCCTGGGGGTCCAGCGCCCGCCGCTCCGCCTGAGGGCCCGAGACCTGTCGCTCCGCCTGGGGGTCCGGCGCCCGCCGCTCCGCCTGGGGGCACGATGCCTGTCGCCCCGCCTGGGGGCACGATGCCTGTCGCCCCTCCTGGGGGCCCGATGCCTGTCGCCCCTCCTGGGGGCCCGATGCCTGTCGCCCCTCCTGGGGGCCCGATGCCTGTCGCCCCGCCTGGGGGTCCGGCGCCCGCCGCTCTGCCTGAGGGCCCGAGACCTGTCGCTCCGCCTGGGGGTCCGGCGCCTGCCGCTCCGCCTGAGGGCCCGAGACCTGTCGCTCCACCTGGGGGTCCGGCGCCCGCCGCTCCGCCTGAGGGCCCGAGACCTGTCGCTCCATCTGGAGGTCCGGCGCCCGCCGCTCCGCCTGAGGGCCCGAGACCTGTCGCTCCGCCTGGGGGTCCAGCGCCCGCCGCTCCGCCTGAGGGCCCGAGACCTGTCGCTCCGCCTGGGGGTCCGGCGCCCGCCGCTCCGCCTGGGGGCACGATGCCTGTCGCCCCGCCTGGGGGCACGATGCCTGTCGCCCCGCCTGGGGGCACGATGCCTGTCGCCCCTCCTGGGGGCCCGATGCCTGTCGCCCCTCCTGGGGGCCCGATGCCTGTCGCCCCTCCTGGGGGCCCGATGCCTGTCGCCCCGCCTGGGGGCCCGATGCCTGTCGCCCCGCCTGGGGGCACGATGCCTGTCGCCCCGCCTGGGGGCCCGGTGCCTGTCGCCCCGCCCGGGGGCCCGGTGCCTGCTGCTCCGCCCGGGGGCCCGGTGCCTGCTGCTCCGCCCGGGGGCCCGGTGCCTGCTGCTCCGCCCGGGGGCCCGGTGCCTGCTGCTCCGCCCGGGGGCCCGGTGCCTGCTGCTCCGCCCGGGGGCCCGGTGCCTGTCGCCCCGCCCGGGGGCCCGGTGCCTGTCGCCCCGCCCGGGGGCCCGGTGCCTGTCGCCCCGCCCGGGGGCCCGGTGCCTGTCGCCCCGCCCGGGGGCCCGGTGCCTGTCGCCCCGCCCCGGGGCCCGGTGCCTGCTGCTCCGCCCGGGGGCCCGGTGCCTGCTGCTCCGCCCGGGGGCCCGGTGCCTGTCGCCCCGCCCGGGGGCCCGGTGCCTGCTGCTCCGCCCGGGGGCCCGGTGCCTGTCGCCCCGCTCGGGGGCCCGGTGCCTGTCGCCCCGCTCGGGGGCCCGGTGCCTGCCGCTCCGCCCGGGGGCCCGGTGCCTGTAGCCCCGCCCGGGGGCCCGGTGCCTGCTGATCCGCCCGGGGGCCCGGTGCCTGCTGCTCCGCCTGGTGGCCCGCTGCCTGCTGCTTCGCCTGGTAATCCGATGTGCCTCTGCCCGGAGTCCTGCCCGATGTGCCTCTGCCCGGAGTCCTGCCCGATGTGCCTCTGCCCCGAGTCCTGCCCGATGTGCCTCTGCCCGGAGTCCTGCCCGATGTGCCTCTGCCCGGTGTGCCTCTGCCCGGAGTCCTGCCCGATGTGCCTCTGCCCGGAGTCCTGCCCGATGTGCCTCTGCCCGATGTGCCTCTGCCCGGAGTCCTGCCCGATGTGCCTCTGCCCGGTGTGCCTCTGCCCGGTGTGCCTCTGCTCGATGTGCCTCTGCCCGGAGTCCAGCCCGGTGTGCCGCTGCCCGGAGTCCTGCCCGGTGTGCCAGTCTTTGATATCCCGCCAGTTGCCAGACCCGGGCGGTGGAACATTTTGCCCAGCTAGGACTGTTTGGAGCGTCCTGAGGCCGCTCCTTGAGGGGGGGGTACTGTTAGGAATGGACTGGCCAGCAATGGTGGGACTCACCTGCCTTTTGATCTGCAGTACCAGGGCTGGCCAGCGGGTGTTCCCAGCAATCAGAGACTCAACTCTGCAGCCAGCTAACACCTGGAACTGATGATACTGGGGTATTTAAGGGATGGCCAGACCCACAGACTCTGCCTTGGTGTTGTGTTTGTCCTGGGCCCTGTATCTGTCCTGCATCCTGTTTCTGTTCCTTTGCTGACTTCTCCTGCTCTGATCCTGGCTTGTGACCCTGACCATCCCTCTGTCTGACCCTCTGTACTACGCTGCTTGCTACCTGTTCTGATCCCTGGCTTGTGACCCGGACCATCCCTCTGCCTGACCCTCTGTACTATGCTGCTTGCTACCTGCTGAACCTGGACTGTGACCCCGACCATTCTCCGCTTGCTCCCCCTGTACCTACCTGCCCAATTGATATTGACCCGGCCTGCCTGACGACGCTTGCTTGTATGTACTGTTATCTGTGGGTGGTTTGGTTTGGTTTGTTTGCACTGTATTATGTTTTAGTATTGCACTGCGTTTATGTTTGTACTGTTAGTGTTAATAAATTATATTGTTTATAACATATCTGAGGTCTGCGTTTCCCTGCTTCAGTCACACACCTCTGGTCATACCTGGGAGCCCTGACACACCCCTTGGAACAAATAACTGAAATCAGTCGCTTCCTGTAACCATCAATTTGTTTTTTACACCTCTCTACTGGAATTTTGGACCACTCACCTTTCACTAGCTGCTTCAGGTCTCTTAGGTTGGAAGTGTTTCTTTTCCCAAGTGCTGTTTTGAGATCGCTCCACAGGTGGTCTACGGGATTAAGATCTGGACCAGTTCAGTACTCTCTAGTGCTTTCTCTTAAACCATTTCTGGGTGCTTTTTGACATGTGCTTTGGGTCATTGTCCTGCTGTAAGACGCATGACCTATGACGGAGACCCATCTTTCCGACATTGGGCCCTACACTACACCCCAGAATTATTTGGTAGTCTTCAGATTTCATAATTCCATACACGGTGAGGACATCCAGTACCTGAAGCAGCAAAGCAACCCCAAAATACCAGTGAACCTCCACCATGTTTGACTGTAGGGACTGTATTGACAGAAGAATGATGGGCTTTACCAAAAAGCTGTAATTTTGTTTTATCTGTCCACAGCACATTCTCCCACAAGGATTGTGGCTTCCTCAGGTAAGTTTTAGCAAACTCCAATCTGGTTTATTTATGTTTCTGTGTCAGCAGTGGGGTCCTTTTAGGTCTTTTACCATAGCGTCCCTTTTCATTCAGATGGTGACAAATAGTGCAAGCTGACACAGTTGTACCCTTTGCCTGAAGGTCAGCTTGAAATTGTCTGGAAGCTGATCAAAGTTCTTTATCCACCATTCGAACAATCCTTATTTGCAATTTTTGCTTAATTTTTCTCTTTCGTCCACATCCAGGGAGATTAGCTACAGTGCCATGGTCTGCAAACTTCTCGACAATGTTGCACACAGTGGATACAGGAACATTAAGATCTCTGGAGATGAACTTGTAACCTTGAGATTATCCATACTTTTCCACAATGTTTGTTCTCAAGTCCTCAGACAATTATTTGCTGCTGTTTCTCTTCTCCATGCTCCATGTGGCACACAGAGACACACAACAGAAAGGTTGAGTCAATTTTTCACTATTTTAACTGGTTGTTGGAGTGATTTCTATATTGTCAGCATCTGTTAACTGATACAGGTGAGTTTAATTATAAATTACAGGAGAATCACAAACTTATAATGTCTAGTCCATTCTTGGGGTTTTGCGTGGAATGTGTCAGATTTGGCTTTCTGTTTCTCCACTTTTTTGTGTCATACCAATACAAACAAAAAAAGTAGACATGAGAACGCCTAAACATTTGTAATTGCAATAATTTTCTGTGCAAAGTGGTGCTTTATCTAACAGAAATGAAGGGGTACTAATATTTTTGGCCACAACTGTATATAAGTGTGTGTGTATATATATATATATATATATATATATATATATATATATATGTATATAGTCTAATTTACAGTAGGCCCTCATTCCTCTTTCTTGCTGCAGGCTGGGTAAAGACTATAATAAAAGCTCTGAAATATTTATATATAACCAAGTTCAGATCCCTCTGGTGACAAGTGGTTAGCTTCTTCCTGGCCACTTCCTCTTTGTAGATGTGGCTCACAATGAAATCTTTATGAAGCCAAGGAACTGACTGTCCTTGCTCATTTCATCTGGAACTGGTAAGATTGGGAGGTAATTATCCAAAGTCTTTAGATTGGACTGAACAGTTTCTGTATTTTATACTGAATACATTGGCCCTGTCCTGTTTTACTGTATTTTCAGATATATTCTGAGTTTTATTCCATGAAAGTACAGCTTTACCATAAGATGGCTTTCTCTAGAAATGAGCCTGGAACTTAAAGTGGATTGTAAACCTTTACATATCCACAGAGATGAAACAAATACATAACATAAGTAACAAAGGAATGAAGCAGCAGACAGAAATTAGACTTAGTGCTCTGGACTGAGACATGTACACATTATAGAGAGATATGCTTTGTTCATTCTTCATGTCTGAAGTTTAAAACCACTTTAAAGAAGAACTAAAGCCACTGCAGATCTCTGGAGCATTTGTCATAATGTACAAGTACGCACAGCCTACTCTCACATTATGGCAGACTTACCCTCTAGTTTGGCTTCCTCCTACATTGACAGGTCTTTGCTTTCCCTTATCGCTGCCATCTTCTCCCAGTTGTGTTCCTGTCATCTTCCCTCTTTGGTCATTGGGCGGCTACTGATATTATAATCCTTTAGCATGTGCCCTGCAGTTACATTATAACAGCTACATTCTTGGCATCTTACAGATGACAGGAGTGGGACAGGAGTGCACACTGCACAGTGCATGCACCCTAGGCAGTATTGACAATAAAGAAAAAAAAATGGTTAAGAGAAAAAAGACTACTGTATATAGGCAATTTGTATTTAAACAAAAAAAAGCTTTGAATGGCTGAAGCCTTAAAAGTCCTGTCAGATGAACCACATAGCTTTCTTTGGTCAGTCCTGGGTTCATGCAAGATCCAGTGTTGAGATAATTACTTGCTTAATTTCTGTAAGTTGGACAAACATTATGTTATGGAAATTTTTTATAAATGTGATGGGACACTTTGAGACCAAATCCAGTGGGTACATGAAAAGGAAGAAGGGAGAGAGGCACCTCTAAGTGTAGAACTTCAAAAATTTTATTACACGCCACAATTGGCCACTGACTTAAAAGTAGATCACAAAGAGCAAAACTATCCGTCATTAGGGACAACATCCACGGTATAGGTCATCATAACACTGTGTATCTCTCATTCCTGCTGTCAATGGTTACTGAATGCCGGCCGAGAAGATAAAAGCGATCCGAGAGTGAGGGCTGGAGCGCTCATGGAGCGCAGAATGAGCATGATGATGTCACCGGGTGTAATAAGACACATTTCCGGAGCATGCACACTGCAACCTGGTATCACCTTTCTCTCAGGAAATGCCTTAAATAAGATGAAAGTACTTTTACAATGACTATTTTTCCACTTCCTTGTTGAATAAGGCACTGGTGATGTAATCCTGGTATCACAGCTGCATCCCAGCAGGAGCAGAGCCGGTTGAGAAGTTACTTATTTCTTGTTCAAACATTTTATTGGGTTATAAGGGTATAAGACATACAGCAGGAAGCAACAATCATTTACAGTATATGTGGCAGATGAGAACATGAGGCCCAGGGCCTTATAGCAACAGTATGATTATTGCAAAATTAGTAAAATACTCAGTATAAAGAGAGGGGGGGGGAGAAGAAATGGGAGGGAGAAAAAAGGAGGAGGGGAGAAGGAAGTAGGTAAGGTGTGTGACTTCCAGTACGGGGAGCAAAATGTGGGATCGGACCAGTGCTCCGGAGCACCTTCCAGGGAGGGAATGTATTAGAGAACAAGCAGCGATTCATCGAAACCCTGAGGGAGGAAGTGGTCAATCCAGGGAGACCAGATCGACTAAATTTTGGGGAATGTGTCTGTGATGGCAGCTTCCACTTTGGCATGTATCATGGCCTGTGTCACCTTGTTCCGAACCGCCAATATGCTAAGAGATGGGGTTTTCCAGGATTTTGCTATAATTTGTTTGGCGGAGGTTGTGACCTGCAAGAGGAGCTTAAATTGGAGTTTAGGAATCGAGGGGGGTCGTAAATTGAGTAAGGCGATATCCGGAGTTGGCGCCAGTGGTTTTTGGAGAACGATAGCTAGCATGTGGAAGATACCATCCCAGAAGGTGTGGGCTATTGGGCAGGACCACCAAGTGTGAAGGTATGCTCCCCTCATCGCACAGCCTCGTAAGCAATCCGGAGAGTATCCAGGAGTATATTTAGCGACTCTATCCTGGAAAGCACCACTCCCCAGTATAGCGGCGTGAGGAGGAGAAGGAGGGGGAAGGAAGAGCTGCTGACAGGAGAAAAAGGGGGGGGGGACAAGCGAGGGAGACACTGAAAGCCCACAGCTTTCCTCTCACCCTGTTACAGTGCTCCTGCCCGGTGGTGGTCAGGGAGGCTCAGGCTTGGCAACACCCGCTGCACACTCCTCCCACCAAAGAACCTCTGGTCCCCAAAGGAGGAGCAGATTCAAATTGCATATAATGTCCACAACTTGTTACATGCTTTCAAAATAATTCAGGTGGCAAAAACAGGTTAGTGCCCAAAAAAAGGCAAGCAGGGGACAAAGAACAAGTCACAGTAATACTTGTGGCCTCCCTGTAAGCTGGTCTTTTAATCAGTAATGACTTACCATGCCTTGTTCAGCTCTGTGTCAATTTTTGGATGTGGCCATCTTGGTATGGTCAGGGTTTTTGGGGGGAGGGGAAGAATTCAAGTAAAAAGATATTTTTTCAGGGTACAACTTAGGTACAATTAACATTACCCCTTACCATAGCAAATCTTCACTTTTGAGTTTTGTTCAGGTTCATTTTAACTACATCTGTCAAGCTGCACAGCTACTGAATTAATATAGTTCTAGGCAATCTGGCAGTAAAACCTCTTCACAGCTCATCCCTCATATTACAGCCAATACTAGATGATGATCTCTACCCTTGTAGAAGATTTGGTTTCTTTAGCATTACAGTAAATGCAGAATGACTGAGACTTCTACTATCATTGATTCTTTTTGACATTGGTAGATGAAACAGAATCCTTGGGTGGAGGATCTTCACATTGAAGCTCTGAAGGGATGTGAAGAAACCAACCACTTTCATGTAGGCTGACTCTTTAACAAGAAATGGCATTGGGAGCTGCTCAGTGACATCGTTCTTAGCCACTGACATTAAAATCTGGGTAGATGTTTGATTTGGCAACCTTGCTTAAAGCCCAACTCATCACAAACCTTTACCTAGCATTGAAAGAGTGGGAATTGGTTACACACTTGGTCAGCTTTTTACTGTTACCCTGGACCCTATTTGGGAGAGGTCTCCTCACCTCCTGCTGTCAAACAGAACAGGAAATGAAAGAAGATCCCTCCAAACGCAAACCAGGCAGCAATAAAACACATTTCTAATAGCAGGACGAAGGTCAGGATTGTTCGGGTTTTATAGCTTTGTTCCCATGATGGATATTTCCCCTCACTTCCTGTACAGATGACCATACCTCCTAACTTTCTGATATGATAAGGAGGGACACCTTTTAGCACATAGTATGTAGGCAAAAGGCCATGTTTCTGCCACAGCCCAGGTTACACAGACCCCAAAGCACTAATACAGAAAATCATTGGCTAAAACACACAAGTGCTTTTTGATTGGTTTTTCAAAATAACAAATGCAGCAATATTGAGGTTGGATAAAACAGTTAATGCAGCATAACAATTTTGGTAGAAAAAGAGTATATTTTGTATAGAGATGTACACATCAGACTAAAAGATGGGCAACTGAAGTTGCACGAGGGTCAATTGGATTTGGTCTCAAAACAATAGAGAATATTTCGGCACAGATAAGGATTTAAAATTCCTGAAAATACACAATCTATATTATAGACAAGTAATTAACCATCAGTATAAAAGAGAATGTTGGAATGGACTAATGCATAATGATATAATTCAACAGAGTCCAAACTAAATTAAGTAACATAAATTGTCCATCCACTCATGGCAGCCACTGCTTTGGATGTGAAGCTCGATCCAGTGGGTACATGAAAATGAAGAAGAGAGAGAGGCGCCTCTAAGTGTAGAACTTCAAACAATTTTATTACATGCCACAATTGGCAACTCACTCAATTACAAAGAGCACATCTATCTGTCATTAGGGACGACATCAACAGTATAGGTCATCATAATACTGTATCTCTCAGTCCTACTGTCATCGGTTTCTGAATGCCAGCTGGGAAGATGGAGGCGATTAGAGAATGAGGGCTGGGGAGCTTGTGCTTTTTGATTGGTTTGATTGGTGCCTTCCCATTGGCAGAGCGAAGGCACCTATAGGAAAGGAGGAGCAAAGCATTATGGGACATGTAGTCCTAGAGAACAAGTAACCCTATTCAAGCTAAAGGAGAAAACTACAAGCCCAGCATGCTGAGTAAGAGTGATTTGGGAGAAGAAAGGGGAGAGAACCACATGGCCTGGGGCATTCAGGCAGGTGAGAAGGGAGATAGAACTGTGTGGAGGGGATGTGGCTATCCCCCCCTTACTTATTTGTGTGTGGACATTGCTGCCTGGGCAGAGCGGAGACCCTTCCCTCCAGGAAACTCCATCACTGGGCACAGACCTACAGCCACGGGTACCTCTTCAGTAGTGTGGCCACTCAGGACTACTTCCAGATACACCCATGCAGACATCGCTGAGTCCCTGGGTCATCAGGTTGCCAATCGGGCATTTTTCATCTGGCTACAGACCTTCAAGAGCCTGTACTGGGACACACTTCCTCTAAGAGCCTTGATATCTCCAAGATTGGTGAGCGAGCTGATGCCCACCTTACTCTCTAATATTCCACTTAGAGTGCATGCAGACACGGTTACACCCTTATCCACTTAAAGAGTGTTTGCAGGAAATACCTTGTCGATTCTATTCACTTTGCTTTTTGCCATTGCACAGTAATACCTATGGGACCCATCATAGCTAGCTGAAGACCGGGGACACCCTTACCTCAAGGACTTCTCCACTCAAAAGATTCAGCAGAGTTTGTCACTGGCTAACCCTTTTTTTTCTTCTAGTGTACTAATTGCCTAATGTAAAGGGGAACTCTCACCCAGGTTGCATATATTGTGTTTTATATTTTTTTTCCCCTTGCCTGTGGAATCAGGGCTTAGAAGGAGCTGACTGCCAAAAGTTATTTTCTTTCCTCTCTTGCTCCTGGGATCATAGGTCCACCTAGGGTCTGTTGGCCCTACAGTTAGGTCCATTGTTACCCTCATTTGTTGCATATCTTTGTGACTCTGTTTATATTTCAATAATTTTTACTGAAGAAGAATTTTATATTTTTGTTGTCTTACATAAGCAACAATGTCAACATTTAAACAATAGCCATAACTGATTAGTCTCAGTGCAATAAGGAGTGCATGGGTTAAACAAAGAATTATTTAGAGGTAATGCCAAATCTCTGCCCAAAAGCAGAGTACATCATTTATATGCAGTCTTTGTGACTCTGTTTAATGCTAAACCCTACAATTTGGGGAGTTTACAATTTTTGTCACCTGTTGACCCTATTGTCTCTAGCAAAATATGAATCTGCAGTTACTCCTTTTGGGGCCATTAACACTTGTGTTTGCAGTTATCTCATTTAACCAGGTGAGTCAGAGGGACTGAGGTTGTTCAGAACAGGGAACCCAACATTATCAAGCGACTCCTTTGGGGGTAGCGCTACAGTAGTAATTGAATCAATGAATTAACTCTTTCAGCTGAGCCAAGATTTAGACATTTATTTTGCAGAGTACTGGTGATATCATGGGTGTCCAGGTAATAGGCTTCTGCTTCCTGCAGTGCATTTTATGTATTTGCACATACAATATGACAAGAGTTTAGAAGGTGCTTCAGCAAGAGTCTTTGATGGACAAAGTAAAGTAGCTTGGCGTTTATTTTATTTTCAGCTTGAAAAGCTTTCAAAATATGTTTGACATTGAGAGTAGCACACTATAAATCAATGTGATATTTCTCCCCCCACATAGCCAGACTGTGGTTTAGGCTTTCCACTATTTCGTTATTGTTACTTTATAAGCGAAGGGGAATGTTAGTGCCTGGATGGGTGCCAGTGCTTTTCTGCCAAAGTACAGATATGTGCTGTTTGTCCTGCATCACCTGCAGCGTGTACGAGAATTCATTGAAGCAGGTAGTCACAGCAGCAACCTATAGTTTTGGATCAATTGTGAAAAATTTGGTCATTTTAAAGCTGAACTCCAAGAAACTTCAAAATGCTCCCTTGCAGTGGGGCTGCGCCTAATCTGCAAGGGTTAGCTACTTGCCTAGGGTAAGGGGGCATAGAAAAAGAGATTACTTACCTGACCCTCCTCTCCTCCATGCTGTTAGACTGCTCCCTACAGCATCTTCTCCTCCAAGGCTCCAGTGGTCTAAGGTCCTGAAGTCATCAAGACCACAGAGTCCATAGCCCTGCACTGGATGCAATGACACCGAGAGACAGTCCACTGCCAGAGCATAGGGGAGCACCAACTTCTGGGGGAGTGGAGAATCAGGTAAGTAAAAGTGCTTTTAGCATAATATTAATTATGGTTGCTTGAGAGGTAACAAAGGCACCACAGCCCTTCATCATCAAACTCCAAAATATCTACCCCAAAAAAAGAAAATGGGTTGGAACTTCGAAAGTGCCATATATGGGTTTGAGATTATATATATTAAAATCATACAATTGTACTTTAATCCATATAGAAAAAAACACATATACTGCAGAAATCATTAAAAACAATTTTCTTGTGATGTAGCATCACGCTTAGATTAATAAATGACCGTAAATGTTTTTGGGGAGTATCTCCTATTCTAGCCTCTCAACAACCACCTTTCTACTTTGGTTTTATTCCATACCATACCCCTACACACACAGTGCCTTGAAAAAGTATTCATACGCCTTTAAATTTTCCACATTTTGTCATGTTACAACCAAAAACATAAATGTATTTTATTGGGATTTTATGTGATAGACCAACACAAAGTGACACATAATTGTGAAGTGGAAGGGAAATAAATGTTTTTTTACAAAAAATATCTGAAAAGTGTGGCGTACATTTACTGTATATTCAGCCCCCTTTACTCTGATACCCCTAACTAAAATCTAGTGGAACAAATTGCCTTCAGAAGTCACCTAATTAGTAAATAGAGTCCACCTGTGTGTAATTTAATCTCAGTATAAATATAGCTGTTCTGTGAAGCCCTCAGAACTTCGTTAGCATTAGTGAACAAACAGCATCATGAAGATCAAAGAACACACCAGACAGGTCAGGGATAAAGTTGCAGAGAAGTTTAAAGCATGGTTAGGTTATAGAAAAATATCACAAGCTTTGAACATCTCACAGCGCACTGTTCAATCCATCATACAATCAGGACAATGCTAATCCGCATACTGAATCTATGACAACAGCAAGGCCTTGTAGTAGAAGAGTCGGGGTGCTTAACCACTTCCCACCCAGCCAATAGGAAAATGATAGCCGAGTGGGACTCTCATCAATCCTGGTGGGCGTCATATGATGTGCTTCCTGGATCGCGCCTTGCACGTGCCCACAGGGACGTGCTGTGGTGAGATCTGTCACTGGCTGTGTACCTCAGACACAGCCGATGACAGATCTGTGTACCGGCCCATTGCCAGTACCATGTGACCTGCTGTGGCCAATCACAGCAGGTCACATGACAGTTGTAAACAATGGATGGCTTCCTTTCGTGCCACTAGCTGTGATCTGTCGCAGTGATCACATGCACAGACTGGGCCAATCACAGCCCATCTGTGTCATGTGATTAGCCGTGGCCAATCACAGCTAATCACAACAAAAAAATCTGAATGAATCGATTTCATTCAGTTAAATGCTTGCTTATAGCAAAGAAATTCTTAGATATAAGCAATCATATTGTATTGTGTAAAAAAAAAAAAATACTGATCACTTCCCCAAAGTAGTACAATGTTACTATGGTAATATGAAAAGAATATCGTCAAAAAAAAGAAAAAATGTAATAAAAATATAATAATAAAATATAAAAGAATTAAAAAAAAATTATCAATTTTTTTTGTTTTGTTTGTACTGTCACCAGTCAGTGTCTCTGATCACCACCACACCAATTATATGATGATGCTGTACTGCACTGGTGACAGTATGTAAAGAAAAAAAAAATTTGTGGAAATAATTTTGTTAATTTCTTCACTTTTCAAAAATTATGACAAAAAAATTACAACTTCAAAAAACTTACCATGCCTCTTATGAAATACATCGGACTGTCTACTTTGCAAAAAGGGGTCATTTGGGGGATATCTGTACTGTTCTGACATTTTTGGGCCTGAAGAAATTAGAGCGGCTGTCAGTACTTCAGAATTGGTCAAGTTTGAGATATATCCCATAGTTTGTGAACTCTGTAACTTTCCTACAGACTAAATTAATAAATACTGATTTGGGTTATTTTCACCAAAGAAATGAGCAGAATATACTTTGGCCTAAATTTTTGAAGAACAATTATTTATTTGCAAATTTTATAACAGAAACAAAGAAAAACGTGTTTTTTTTCAAAATTTTCAGTCTTTTTTTGTTAATTTAGCAAAAAATAAAAAAGTCCAGTGGTGATTAAATACCACCAAAAGAAAGCTCTAATTGTGTAAACAAAGTTATAAAAATTTAGTTTGGGTACAGTGTTGCTTGACCACGCAATTTTCATTCAAAGTGTGAGAGCACTGAAACCTGAAAATTGGCCTGGGCAGGAAGGGGGTAAAAGTGCCCGATATTGAAGTGGTTAACCACTTGCCCAGCAGAAGATTTACCCCCCTTCCTGACCAGGCTATTTTTTGCGATATGGCACTGTGTTACTTTAACTGACAATTGCGCGGTCATGCAATGCTGCACCCAAATTAAATTTACATTCTTTTTTTCCCACAGATAGAGCTTTCTTTCGGTGGTATTCGATCACTTGTACGTTTTTATTTTTTGCCAGAGTAGAACAACCCAGCAGCCCATCGGAGGCACACAGAGGTCAGCATACCTGGAACAACCATGAAATAAACAATATGAGGCGCTGGCTGGGGTCTCAATGTCCCATCATACAAAATGCAGCAAATGAGCAGCTAAAATCTACATTTTTGGATTAGCAGCCGCTAGGCCTGCAGCCTCTTTTGGGTTTGACCATAACATTACAATACAAGAACCACTATCTGCTGACTTAAAGGATAAGATCACCTTTTAGACAAAAATAATAAATGCACATTTTTTTTCAGGTAAACAAATGTGCATTTATCATTTTTGTCCAAAGGAGCCTGGAAAGCATTGCAGCAGTGATCAGTAGATGGCTGATGCCATGCAGGTCTCCTGCAGGCCTGTCAGAATATCTGCTTGCCATACAGGATGTAAGAACAAGCAGATATTCTGACAGGAAGCTTTAATGAACTACCATAGCGCTCCACAGCGCCGTGGTAGTTCATTAAAAACTACAAGCCCACAGCCGCTAAGGCTGTCTGGACTTGCAGATCATTCATTCACTGAAGTCCCGTGAATGAGTGCCATGGCCGTGTTGGGCAAAGTCCTGTACGGCCATACTGTTTTTGAATCTGACAGATAGTATGGGGAAACTTCTCCCTGTACTATCTGTCAGAGGGAGGGGAGGCGACGGGCGCTTCTGCGGCTATTGGAACAAAAAAGGGTGGAACATGTAACATGTTCCAAAGGTGAACTTATCCTTTAAAAAAAAGATCTTAATCACAGGCAGAATGTTTTAATAAAAATGGTATACTGTTTTGTGAGAATGTTTGTGTACTTTGAGAACATGCTCTACCAACCATCCACAGTTTTTTTAAGTTTTAAGCTATCCCAGTTCTGGCCACCATTCTTCTCAGGATGATCCCTAGTTTTAGCTGAACCCTACTGCCTAGGCAGTGCAGGCATTACATGGATCGATATGTCAGACAGAAGACTGCATTTAAAGTTTATGAGTGCATCTATGATCAAAATGTAAAATGTTACTTTCTATATTCTATTTCTAATATTTCTAGTCTACTCCGATTGGGCCTCATGAACAGGGGCAGAAAATGGCGCTAGGAGGGTGCCTTGCATTTATTTTTTTAAGCCTCTGAAAGCAGCTCCAGCTTATCTAATGTACATATAAGGTACATATTGTGTCATTTACAGATGTATTAAAGAGCAGCAATCTGGGGCAAAAAAAAATGCCCCAAACTTGCATTCAGAGAGGAGTTTTTCCAGCGTAATTTATGCAGGTAACACATTTAAACACATGTAGCACCCTCTAGTGTACATAGTTAATAAATATATGTAAACAGTGCTGTGCAGTATTGTATTTAAAAGAATCAATATAATCACTATATAAATCTCTCAAAGTGACAAGTGTCTTACATAATAAGAAACAAAAAATGATAACTATGACACATCTCGTGTACCAACTATTTTATCCGTGTGTACCACTTTAAATGCAAAAGAACCAAATAAATCCCTGTAAACAAAATGTTAGAAAAGTGTTAAGCGTCTTATGCAATAAAAAATCTAAATGTATCTACATGTACCAACATATTTGTCCGTGTGTACCACTTTAAATGCAAATGTAAATTCAGTTGCATTCCTTATTACTTTCCACACATTTAATGACAAAATATACGTGAGTTCTTCAGGGAAAGAACCTCTGAAGAAGTCACGTGATTAACGCAATGCATGGTGGAGCCTGGGGATGTCACACCACTACCAGGAAGTGCGCGAGCAGCCATTTTATTGGAGGTTTTCACGTTTATATGCCTGTTACCTTAGTGCACTGATGTTGAGGACTTTTTAAGTTACGTATACAAATATTTTTAATAAAATATTAGAGTGGAAACACAGAGCACTATATACTCTTCTTTCTGAGTTTTCGCTGCCCTGATCTGAAGAGTTATGGAGGATGTATCTGGATTGTGAAGCATCTGGAGGCCTGAGCAGTGATCGGTGCCGTGCCTTATGAGAACCCCAGTTAAAGAAGAAGGCGCACATGACCTAATATAAGTTAGGTCTATGGATAAGGCGAGAGCATAAGTTTTGTGGTCGCGGGATATGTTATTTGGATGGAGTATATATTCTAGAACACGGTGATGACTGAAAAAAGCTTGGAATAAGAAAGATTGTTGAAGTTTTATATGTACTGGGACTGTAAGCTTAATAAGAACATATTGCGGTACATATGGACATATTGAACACATGTGGACATTATATTCTGATTGTTCATTTATAAGGAAGTGTGGTGCAAGATAGGGATCATTCCTTGGTGATACGTATATTCTGTGTTAAGAATGGAACACACAAATAAAAGCTGACACACATGGATACCCAGTAAAAGTGTGTCATATACACTCAACGGCCACTTTATTAGGTACACCTTGCTAGTACCGGGTTGGACCTCCTTTTGCCTACAGAACTGCCTTAATTTTTTGTGGCATAGATTTAACAAGGTGTTGGAAACATTCCTCAGAGATTTTGGTCCATATTGACATGAGTTAATGTTGCCTTTCTATCATCTCCATCCAGTTTGCCCATTCTCCTCTGACCTCTGACATCAACAAGGCATTTTAGTCCACACGACTACTGGATATTTCCTCTTTTTTGGACCATTCTCTGTAAAACCTAGAGATGGTTGTGCATGAAAATCCCAAAAGATCAGCAGTTTTTGAAATACTCAGACCAGCCCATCTAGTAGCAACAACCATGTCACGTTCAAAGTCACTTGAATCTCCTTTCTTCCCCATTCTGATGCTCGGTTTAAACTTCAGCAAGTTGTCTTTAGCACGTCTAGATGCCTAAGTACATTGAGTTGCTGCTATGTGATTGGCTGATTAGCAATTTGTGTTACCAAGCAATTGAACAGGTGTACCTAATAAAGTGGCCGGTGAGTGTATATTTACTTATTGCACTTATACTGTATATATTTTGTAATTACGCTCCTGGTAGTGGCGTGACATCACCAGGCTCCACCATGCATTGTGTCAATCACGTGACTTCTTCAGGGTTTCTTTCCCTGAATAAGTCACGTATATTTTGTCATTAAATGTGTGGAAGGTAATAAGGATTGGTAACAGTGATGGTGTGAACCTCCTGCGCTCCCAAGTGTTTATTTAAAAAACTAAAAAATAATACATCAAATAAATATGTGTATAAATCCCAATGGGAGCTGCTAGCATTAAATCATATACCAGTGATTAAATAAAATAAGAAAAGTAAGGAATGCAGCGCTACATTCAAATCATAAAGGTATGTGAATGTGGGATCCCAAAATATCAATAAATACAATGTGACAATGTTAATAATACAGATCAATACGTGCTCACTGATAATATCATGAATCAAATAAATAGCTCAAAACATGTGGAAACACAAAAACCATATCCATATATATGTGCATGAACCAAAATTACGCATATATATGATGTAATCACACGTGCCTAATGTGAGGTGAAACAACCATAATAATGGTATAAACAAACATATATCTCAAAGTCCAAAAAATATATTGTTGGTGACAAAAAACAGTAAACGGTGCTTCCAAATAATACTGTTAGTGACCACAGGTGAAAAAAACTCGTGCAGATTTCTGGGTGTGTACAAATCAGAGAATCCAACCACCATCTGGATTAGCCTCTCACCTCATCCCTTCGACCCTTGCGGATCAAAGAGCAGTAGTGGATCCCTCTCACAGATCCTCCAAGCACCAAAACACTCCAAAGACAGGTTTCTCAGAGTATAATATTCCCACTATGGCTCTTCTCCAGGAAAAGTTGTAGTGTCAATCTCTCAAATGAGACAAAGGAATCCTCCCACAGTGTAGTATATTTAATTATACCATAGGAACATATAGCATATTTACATATTTACATGGTGTACAACTGAATGCACAGGTGTACCAAGATGGCCGCCACGCCGGAAATAATGGTTTAACGCGGTGACGTATTTCCGGCGTGGCGGCCATCTTGGTACACCTGTGCATTCAGCTGTACACCCAACAGATATATCCTCATCTGAAAGCATGAGGTTTTTCTTGGACTGGCTGCTACGTAAGTTGTAATGTAAATATGCTATATGTTCCTATGGTATAATTAAATATACTACACTATGGGAGGATTCCTTTGTCTCATTTGAGAGATTGACACTACAACTTTTCCTGGAGAAGAGCCATAGTGGGAGTATTATACTCTGAGAAACCTGTCTTTGGAGTGTTTTGGTGCTTGGAGGATCTGTGAGAGGGATCCACTACTGCTCTTTGATCCGCAAGGGTCGAAGGGATGAGGTGAGAGGCTAATCCAGATGGTGGTTGGATTCTCTGATTTGTACACACCCAGAAATCTGCACGAGTTTTTTTCACCTGTGGTCACTAACAGTATTATTTGGAAGCACCGTTTACTGTTTTTTGTCACCAACAATATATTTTTTGGACTTTGAGATATATGTTTGTTTATACCATTATTATGGTTGTTTCACCTCACATTAGGCACGTGTGATTACATCATATATATGTGTAATTTTGGTTCATGCACATATATATGGATATGGTTTTTGTGTTTCCACATGTTTTGAGCTATTTATTTGATTCATGATATTATCAGTGAGCACGTATTGATCTGTATTATTAACATTGTCACATTGTATTTATTGATATTTTGGGATCCCACATTCACATACCTTTATGATTTGAATGTAGCGCTGCATTCCTTACTTTTCTTAGGTAATAAGGATTGCAGCTGAATTTATGTTTACATCTAAAGTGGTACACATAGACAAATAGGTTGGTACATGTGGATGGATTTACATTTTGTATTGTATAAGAAGCTTAAAGTGTTACTCAACCTATGACCCCGCATCCACTATATCTGGTCTCCCACAGTACAAAGAACATGGAAGTGCAATTATTCTAGTAAATAGAAACTGCTAAATACCTTTTCTCATCCAGCAAAGCACTGGTTAAAGCTTGTAGGAGGAGTTTTTATTCTCCCCTGATTGTCCTATGAGGCTACATAGCCCGTGACCCTCTGTCTGGACAGCGCGGATTGGCCCTGTGCTGATTACATGCACTTTCCCAAGAAAAGGAAAAAAACTCTAGCAATACACACCAAACAGAGCATGTGCAGCTTGCCCCAGAAGTCAGTAGGCAGAGGTAAGGAGGGGCTGAGATGCATTCATTTATTTTAGGAGGCCTGGGAGTGTGGCAGACCAGCCCATAACTATGACAGAGCCCAACCAGCAGGGGAGTCAGGCGGAAGATGGAGTGCTGAGGAGTGCTGCTGTGTAGCCTGGGAGGGAACCCCTGGATAAGAAGGGTTCTGCCTCCAGGCTGGAGGTTGGAGGAAAGTGGAAAGCTGAAGGAGGGAGCTCCACTGCCCTGCAATCAACCAGGAAAGACAGCCTGCATAGCTTGGAAAGGAACCAGCCCAGCAGAAGTCCTTAAAGCAGTTCACAGCTGCAGGTCAAGGACAGTGTGAGTACTTCTACTCCCCCAGGGCCTATAAGGGAGAAGCCTGCTCTTGGCAAGTCTTCAGGGGAGAGCTCATAGCTTACCCAATCCCTTGTCCTGGGATCAAATACCATAGCCAGGTGGGCTTGGTATTTTGTTCACTTAGGGGACTAAGAGCTCCTACAACCTGGGATTTTGCTAGAGACTGTCATGGTTTTGGCTGGAACACAGTCAAATATCTGCAATTTTTGTAGTAGTTTTTGTAGTTAAATTCAAGAAAGAAAGAAAGTGTAACTAAAGGCAAAACATTTTTCCAGTTTTGATAGAATAAAGGAGGGTTATAACCCCTGTCCGTTTTTTTGCCATCTGTGTTAGGGTGACTTCCCTTCACTTCCTGTCCCATAGCCAAAACAGGAAGTGAGGAAATCCCAGGGGTGTCACCAGAACTAGTGTCCCCATTGGAAGATTTCCCCTCTATTACTGTTCTGGTGTCAACCCCAAATTTGTGATTTTCTTTTACTTTCACTTTTGATGATTATGGTAAACAGGACAAATTGAGGGTGAATACCCCTAACGGGGGCACAGACAGCAATAAAACCTGACATGTGTAATCCCTCTCCACTCTATTCAAAGCTAAAAAAGAAATGTTTTGCCTTTACTTACATTTTAATATACTAGCCAATAGAATCAGTTTACACTCATATGTATCCTAACCACTTTCTCTCCAAAAAATGTACCCCCCCTTCATAACCAGGCCATTTTTTGCTGTTCGGCACTGCACTATTTTAACTGGTAATTGCACGGTATGCAATGCTTCACCCAAACAAAATGTATTTCCATTTTTTCAAACAAATAAAGGTTTCTTTTGGTGGTATTTGATCACCTCTGCGGTTTTTACTTTTTGTGCTATAAACAAAAAAAGACCAAAAATTTTGAAAAAAATATATATTTTTCATTTTTGGTTATAAATAATATCCAATAAACTCAAAGTTAGTCATAAATTTAGGCCAAAATGTATTCTGCTACATGTTTTTGGTAAAAAAAAAAAATCCCAATACATGTATATTAATTGGTTTGTGTGAAAGTTATAGCATCTACAAACTATAGAATATATATTGGAATTTCCACAGCTTTTACTTTATGACTGCCTATCACATTTCTTGAGGTGCTAAACTGCCAGGGCAGTACAACCACCACCACCAAATGACCCCTTTTTGGAAAGTAGACTGAGTCCCTGGAACATTTTATTTTTTGCCACAAATTTTTCTAAAATGTAAAAACATTTTTTTTTCTTACACAAAGTTGTCACTTAAATGATATATTGCATATCATGTGTATATGTGGAATAACACCCCAAAACACATTCTGCTACTTCTCCCGAGTATGGGGATACCACATGTGAGAGACTTTTTGGCAACCTAGCTACATGCAGGCCCCCACAATCCAATGGCCACCTCCAGACTTTCAAAGGGCATATTTCCTCATATCACTTCCCCACTACCTATCACAGTTTTGGAGGTCCTAAAATGCCAGGATAGTACTAACACCCCCTCCCCAAATGACCCCTTTTTGGAAAGTAGACACCCCAAGGAAATTGATAAGAGGCATGGTGACTGTTTTACCGATAGTATTTTTGTCACAGGGTTTTGAAAAAGAAAAAAGGAGGGGTTGCTTCTACTATCCTGGCATTTTAGGGCCAACATTAGAAACTTATGCCCCACAAAACCCACTCTTGAAGACCAAGCCTTTTCTGACACTTTTTGTTCACATGAAAAAACAGGGTGTTTTTTTGCTAGAAAATTACTTTGAACCCCCAAATATTATATATTTTTTAAAGCATAGACCCTAGAGAATAAAGTGGTGGCTGTTGAATTTTTTTACATCACACAGTGTTTGCTCAGCAATTTTTCAAACGAAAATCTTTTGGGAAAAATACACCTTTTAGAATTTGAATGCACAAACACATAGTATATTGCCCAATTGTTTGATAAAATATAAAAGATGATGTTACTCCGAGTAAATAAATACCAAACATGACATGCTTAAGAATTGGACATGCCTGTGCAATGGCGACAAAGTACATACATTTTTAATATCGAGAGGCGATCCTTTAAAATCTTTATAGGTCGCCAATTTATATTTACACATGAGGTCTAGTGCTAGAATTACTGCCCTCGATCTGACATTCATAGTGATACCTCAGATGCATGGTGCAACTGCTGTTTACATACTGGCACAGGGTCAACACTTGCTAACGCAGGGGGGGGGGGGGGGGCAAGGGTGCTTTTTTTTAGTTATTTTGATTTTTTTATTATTTATACACTGTCCCTTTCTTTTTTTTAAATCACTTTTATTGCTGTCACAGGGAATGTAAAAATCCCCTGTGACTACAATAGGCATTGTCAGATATTCGTTTTTGGGAAATCTGGGATCTATTAGACTCTAGATATCTCCTCTGCCCTTACATCATCTGATCTCACCAAGATTGGTGTGATCAGATGCTTTCCCAATTTACAAATGGAAAGTCCGGCGAAACGGAAATTATGAAATGCCTGTAGCTTCTCGTCTCTTAGACCATAGAGTTGATTGGAGCCATTCTGGTCTCTGATCAGCTCTCAGCCAGCGGAACGTACGGCTGCATTCTCGGATTCTCCTGTGGGACAGGAGAGCCCAAGAGAAAACTGTGGAAGGAGGGGAGGGGGTTGGGGTAATGTCCCTACCCGCTGCTTGTAAAAATGATTCAGCAGCTAATTGGCCACTAGGATTGCTTTTACATGAAAGCCAACTGCCAGCTGAAAAACACGTTACCAGGATGATGCCTGTAGCTTCAGGCATCATCCTGGTATAACCACTCAAAGTCCAGCGAGTACCAGTACATTGCTGGTTCATGTTGGGCACATATGAAACAGCAGAGAACACGGGCATATGATGAATCAGGTCTGTGGAGCAATATGACCGCAATTTATTCTTTTTTGTAATGTTGAGGGTTAGGCCAAAAAAAGTTTTAAATTCAGGAACCGTGATAGGTTTCCATGCAAATTGTCTGGCAAAAGCTGAATTTGTATGGGCAGCGATGTATTATTGTGCATATAAATTGCTTTGGCCCACAATCAATTGGTACAAATCTTCCATGATAAACAGCAGAGGGGCTAAACACTAGTTCTGCCAGTGAACGGGGCCAATCCTGCTAACACTGATTTTTTGGGGACACTATACAAAGCAGGCACTAGTATAGTTCTGTTCATGATCAATATCTTGATCCGTACAAACACTATACTAGTAATGGCGGTGATTGTAACTGGCCAGCTAAGACCAGTCCTAGGTTGTTAATATGGTTCACATATATGTGTATACCAAACCTGCCAATAACCTCAGTACAGTATATATGTGCATATGTTAAAGCCAAAAGCAAAATCATTGCTGTAATTTATGTCTTTGATTGTTATATGACTTTTATATATTCATTGTGTTAGCAGAAGCAGAAAAGGAAAATATGCCTTTAAGAGTTAGTATAGAGCTGAACCAATCACAGACAGCCTCACACTGTACAAAGCCTTAACCAATCCCAGCCAGTTTCACATTTGTGCCTGTGTAAAACTCCCTGCTAGGATTTTCTAGAGACACATGCTCACCAGACAGAGGAGGAAACAGACAGAGTTCCAATCAGAAAAGCTTTATGGAAGCAGAGAAGGCCAAATAGGTATTTAATGCACTTGTGTTTTCCTCTATTGTTTAGTAATGCAGGTAGATCTGTATGTAAAAACTGTTGTGTGTGTGTTTACTTGTAGTTCCACCGAACTTAACGAATTTACGAACTTACGAATCAAGTCACTGTAGAGTAATCATAATCCAATCGAACTTATCTAATATAATGAATTTATAAATCCAAGTGAATTTATCAATCTATCGAAATATACAGAACAAATTTATCGAATCTATTGAACCTATCGAGATAAGCTATCGAATCAAACCACTGTAATATGAAAGAAATAAGCTACTGTATGATAAAGAAATAAGCCATTGTAAGCAGTGTTATATGAAGAAGATTGAAGTTATTAAAGAAGTTAACTAAAGTATTCGGTGTGCTCTTTAAACCTACTGCATCCATAGAGCGGCATTGGAGGAATTACAGAGTAAAGTCAGTCTAATCAAACAAAGAAACAGCAATTGCATAATTTTTCTAATGCCACAGCGCACAAGGCACCAAAGGGTGCTGCGCCTGCCACAGTGATCATCTACCTACAATGTGAGTGCGATAGTGTACGGGTTATCTAAAGCTAGCCGACCCTGGCTGGGAGGGGCGCTTACTGACCCTGATGCTAACTGATGTCGCTAGTGGCAGGAATACAGTGATCAGTGAAAAATTCGATATACTGACACTGTACTAGTGGGTAAGCATTCTGCAAGTAGTTTAAAACACCCCCCCCCCTTTTTTAATTTTCAATATGGTATTTTTTATTTAATTTTGAAAGAAAATTTTAAGTATTTTTTTTCTAATACTTTTATCAGAATAGTACAATGTTACCATAGTACCATTGTACTACTGTGGGGGGGGGGGGTGATCAGGGATTTTTTTCTGTACACTTTGCAGGAGAAATAAAGATAATTTCTCATGCAATGCAAAGCTTGCTGTCATGAACCTAACTCTTTCATGAACTGTCATGAGTTAGGTTTTTGACAGCTGAAGATAGTGATCTGTGATTGGCTGGAGCTGGTCACATGGTACAGGGTGCTGTGATTGGCCCCATGTATCATGTAGAGCTGTTATGAATGAGATAGATTTATAACAGCTTTGCTTACATTGCGATCATCACATGATCACCGGGACGTACTGATATGTCGCTTTGCCTGTAGCTGCGACCGGCAGCTGTACATTGTGGGCAGGTGGGCGGGAAGTGGTTAATGCAATACACACATTAAAAATGGAACATTTGCCAAGTTCTGGCAGCATATTTGGGGCATTTTTTCATACGATCGTGTACATGAATCCTTAATCTGAACAATCTTGAAGTTTGTAAATTTACTTTGTAAAGATCCCACTTATTTACTTCCTGGGATTCTGTGACACGTATTCCCTATACCCTGTTGACAGGCACTGCTGTGTCACATGTTTCACAGAGCCTGCCTTCTGAACTAAAGGTGCTGAGAGGAGGATTTTCAGGAGGTGGAGTCAGTACAGGATTGTCAGCTTGCAGGCAGCAAGGTACCATGGGATATGTAGTCAGTTGAAACTGAAAGTAAACAGCAGAGAAGAAGTTGCAAGGCATGCAGGGAATCCTGGAGTTGTGGAAAGAGATGACCAGCAGACATGAAGAACTCACATGAAAGAGGATTTTTCCAGTGAGCTTCTATTGGATTGTCAAATATAATTTATTCTGCTGCAATCCACCACTCAGTTGCTGCAGGCAAGGTCCTACGCCTAAATCTTCTTTACATTAGGGGTGTCCAACCTGCGGCCCAAGGGCTGCATTTGGTCTATGAATGTGGCCCAACACAAAATCTTAAACTTACGTAAAGCAGTAGTAACCCTGGTAGTAAAAAAACGTGCAAGACAATGAAATAATGCGCTAGTATGCATCACATACTAGCATATTATGAAATGCTTACTTTAGAACAAAGCCCTCCAGCGGTGCGCTGTCATCATTGACAGGGCTTCCATCTTCACTTGGTCTTCCTTCTGGGTTCACGTGCTCCAGCTGTCTGACTATTTGATCCACAATGACGTCACTCCTGCGCATGCGCACGGGAGTTTTGGCTGTGGCACAGAGCTCTGAAGGGACGCCAAAGGTATGCTGTCCCCCAGAGCACATGCGCCGATGACCTCACCAGCTGCATGGAGTGTGAATATCTTCTAAACAGTGCAAGTTTAGGAGATATTTGCTATACCAACAGGTAAACCTTATTATAGGCTGACCTGTAAGTACAAGTTAAAAAACCCACTATACTTCCACTTTAACCCCTTGACACCGACGTCACACAAATATGTGGCCTCACAGAACTGGGCTTTTATCCGTGGGGCCGCATATTTGCGTACCTGTCTTTCTGCTGGGAGAGCGCCGTACAGTGCGTTCCCAGTACAAAGACCGGGGTGTCTCTGAGAACCCCGAGTCCCATTCTAATAATTGGGACCTGAGACTCCTGATTCTGGGTGACATGATTGCTGTGATTGACTATCACAGTGATCAGTCACTGTACAGCCCGGCCACCTTGGTTTTTTTTCTCTCTCTATGAATGGAGGAAAAAGATACATTGTATCTCTAACTCCTGGCATAGAGGGGAAAAAAGTTTGTTAAAAAAAGAAAAAAAAGATAAATAAATATAAAAAATTAAATAAAAAAATACCTAGATCAAGCTTTAATCTAGTTCAATGCCAGGGTAAGTGTTTGGGTCAAGGTCAGGGTCAAAAGGTCAGAGTCAAAGGTCAGGCTTTTTTTTATTCTAAAGGCAAAATGCGCACTATAGTTTCTGGGCTCTACTATGGGTACAAACAACAAATAACATACACATGCATGGTATCGCTGCGATCGTAAAGAGCTGGAACATTTATTTTGGGTTGTTCTTTGGTGGTAGCTTATGGTAATAACAAGAAACACACAGCTAAATTAAAAAATAAAATTTTTTTACTATTTTGGGCCAGTTTTCCTTTTATAATTAAAAAATATTAGGAAATATCCATTACCATTTACCACCAAATGAAAGCCTAATTTGTCCTGAAAAAAACAAGGTATAATTCACCTGGATGTGCAAAGTAGTTGTGATGATATGTACGGTTTTACTAACACATGTCAATGTTGCAAAATTGTGCTTAGGCATTAAGATTTGTTTTACCCTTAGGCGTGAAGGGGTTAAACAATTTTTTTTTTAAATGTGAGCACATGCAACCAAAGAAAAGTTTGACAATGTTTCTTTGCTAGACTTTTATTCATTTTATCTTCCAAAAAAAAAAACTCCTCACAGTCACACCTTATTCATGTCATGAGTTTTCAGCAGCACCTATATTTGTGAACAACTACTTTCAAGGATGAAGCACACGAAGGACAAAATTAGAACCATCTTGAGAATCTTGAAAATTAATTGAGAATTGTTACTACATCCATCGAACCAGTGATTGATGCATTTGTTTATTAAAAACAATGTCAAACATTGCACTAGTTTTATGCTGCCCTCTTTTACTTTTACAATAAAAAATTACAAAAAATTAAACTTGATTACTCAGATAGGTACGCTATCTATATCATTGATCGTCAACTTGTGATCTGCCCGACTTTTTCTGCTCATCAGCCCTCCATATTGTTAGTGTATTTTATGTGTGGCCCAAGAGAATTTCTCTTCGTCCAGTGTGGCCCAGGAAAGTCAAAAGGTTGGACACCCCTGACTTACAGTACATCATTGGGAGTTTGCTGTATCTTCCAGGTTCTTGCAGCCAGCCTCCTATGACAGAGCACATTGTTCTCCCTCCTCCAGTGCTGTCCTGCAGCTGATGTTTCTTGGGGTGCAGGGGCGGACTGACAACTCATGGGGCCCCTGTGTCCTTGCCCAATAGGGGCAATAGGGGATCATGGGGCCCCTGTGTCCTTGCCCAAACTCAAAAAAGCTTATGAAAAAGGTACCAGGGACATCTCATGGGGCCCCCTACTGACCCCAGGCCCTCGGGCAGTGCCCAAGTTTCCAAATGGTCAGTCCGCCCCTGTTGGGGTGTCTGATGTGGAAATCCCAGGAAGCCCCAGGAACAGGTTTCCACATCATTCTTGCCTCAGTGAGAATGAAGGCAGAATACAAAATAAAAGAAAGGGGAAAATAAACACACACTCAACGGTTAGCTTTTTTACATTGTGTAGAGGGAAAATACAATGGGCAGAGTAGTTTAAATTGACAGATTAAGGCAGCTTTGCATATATTAATATGTAATTAAAGAAAACATTCACCTTTTGGACAAAAATAATAAATGCACATTTTTTTGCAGGTAAAAAAATGAACATTTATTATTTTTGTCCAAAGGAGCCTGGAAAGCATTGCACCAGCGATCAGTAGATCGCTGATGCCATGCAGGTCTCCTGCAGACCTGTCAGAATATCTGCTTGCCGTATGGTATGTACGGTAAAGCAGATATACTGACAGGAAGCTGCAATGACAGCGCCATGGTAGTTCATAGAAAACTACAAGCTGACAGCTGCTAAGGGTGTTGGGACTTGTAGGCACTCATTCACAAAACTCTGTGAATGAGTGATGCGGCCGCGTGGGCGGAGCCTTGCATCGCCGCGCTGTTTTCAAATCTGACAGATAGTACAGGGAAACTTCTCCACGTACTATCTGTCTAAGGGAGGGGGGCGGCAGGCATGGCAGCAGCTATGGCAACATGTTACATGTTCCACCATAAAACGGTGTTCCAAAAGTGATCTTATCCTTTAAATGCAGATTTTTTAAATAAAAAATTAGTGTAAGCCCCTGAATTTGAATTGGTATGAGCATTGTAAATTTCCCTATTTAGTAGCACACAGACAAGGAGAAGGAGGGGTAGGAGTCAATCAGGCATGCTTCTTGTAAACATAGACTAAGATCATGCTAACAGGGGGAGAAAGCAGAGCGAGCACAGTGATGACCTCATCTTTCTGCTGCTGCTCTTTCCCTGTCTAGTCAGAAGACTGGAATTGAAGAGAAGAAAAAAATAATATTCTCCCTGAAAATTAAGAGTCTAATGTGCTAGTGTGCATCGCATACTAGCACATTATGAAAGACTTACCTGAAAATGAAGTCCTTCAGCGGTGCGCTGTCACCACTATAGATACTTCCATCTTCACTCGGTCTTCCTTCCATTTAACTGGCCGATCCACGTTTACGCATGCGTGCAGAAGTCATGGCCATGACATGCTGTCCATTGAGAGTGCAGTGCGCATGCGCCAGTGATATCATAGGAGATATTTACTGTATCTACAGGTAAGCCTTATTATATGTATAAATCATAAAAAGGGCCTTTACTATCTCTTTAAGCAGAGTCACCAGCCTGGCTGTATTAGATACCAGAGGTGTGTAAATCTCAGGACTAAATGAACAGAAATACAAAACCTTTGCCAAGTAGAACAGCCCCCCAATGATGTATTTCTTTTGCATTATTAGCTGTTTGTCTGGTGCTCAGCTTTTAATGTTTTTCAAAATCTCCCCATTATAAAACAATATCTTTAGTTTTGTGTTAGACTGAAGTCCTTCTTAAAGTCCGCTGTCCTCACCAGGCCTGTACCTTCATTCAGAAGACCACCCTAAGAGCTGGCACCATGCATAGATTGCCTCCTCTGACCCTGGGCTCGAGTTTCAGGTTCAGTAAGTGACTGTGACGCCTGTGCAGACAGCTTGTGTAGGTATTTGTATCAGACGACTTGCCTGTTGCCTCGGATCTTTTCTGGCACTCACAGCTCTCTGTCTGTCCTCTACTAAGCTTCTTTTATAAATAGGAAAGTCCATTAATCAAGAGACTGAAGCTTGAGGTCAAAGGGCAACCTAGAAACTAAGGACAGACGTTTAAACATCACTAACGCATTTGCAGCTTATGTTTGGAGCCCGTAGTTTTAAAAATCAGCGCTGGGACATTTAAAACAAAGAAAGGTGGTGACCACTGATGAGATCATTGGTGAAGTATGAATAAAAGATAGATGTTTCTGTTTCAAGAAAGCATAAAACAAATAACTTGCAAGGATCAAAATACAGTAATGCATGTGCCATGCGATTGAAAGTGCAAGATGTTGTAGAGAAGATCCAGTAAAGATACTCACTTTGTTGCATTAAATGTTGAGACCTAAGGTGCCTATGGACATTAGAAAGAGTTTGCCCAATGTAGACAAGCTTGCATGCACAACAGTGGCCAGTGATAGCCAATACTGCCTGACCATGGATGCTCAGAACAACATTGTCTTTCCAGAGACAGCCAGTGTCTAGAACACTTCTTCACCATATACACAAGCATGCAAAATTGCCTGATGCGAGAAAACATGTCAATCCATCACTCTTCCTATTTAAAAAAACAAAAACTAAACAGCAAAAGATCCAAAAGCCTGTGGAACCTGCATTGTCCCTATTATGCAGTTTGCCCTTCAGCATAGTGCAAAATCTTCACAAGAGGTTCCAAATATGGACAGTACCCTGATGCCATTTAGTACTGGATGTTTCCACACCTTGTGGACGCTTAAAGCCTCACTGAATGAAAACCCTTTTTCAGTTTTTGATAGAAAGAAGAGAAATTAGAACAACTGTCAGGTTTTTATTGCTTCCTGGTTCCTTGCTGGGGGGATATACCCTCTCTCTTTGTCCTGGCAATGGTTATTACTGAAAGTGAAAGAAAATCAAACATTTTGAGTGGTCACCAGAAGAACAATATAGAAAAAGTCCTCCAATAGGGACAGTAGTTCGGGAGACCCTGTTGACTACCAAGGATTTCCCTCATACTGGAGGGATTTCCTCTCATTTCCTGTTGTGGTTATTAGACAAGTCTCTTCAGGACACTTCTATTGTGATTGTTAACATCTTTTCCTGCCTAAGAACTTTGTTTAAGAGTTTCGAAAAAAAAAGAAAACCATAATAAGCCTTGTTATTTACAACGTATATTGGAGCCCTGTTGAATGGGAGTGTCTGCCCCCAAAACGCCTTTTATTTTCCTGTTTTTATATGGTCACCAGCAATAAAAAAAGACCACACTCTGGTGCTCTTCTTCTTGATCTGATTTGGTTTAATCAATTTTGGGAGCTATCGCTTGCTTGGGGGGGCTCTCTTTTGTGTCAGAGCTGCCGAGGTTGAGTCCTTAAGTCCAACCAACACCTCCTTATAACAGATATAAGATCAGAGTACAAGTTGTGCTTGTTCATTTTCACCCTGTAACATGTTAATGGAGAGTATAACTATTGTAGGCATTTTAGGCTGTTGTCACTATCAGAAAGCCATTCATGAGCAATAATGTGTAGCCGCCACTGAAGTGAGTGCTTGCAGAAAGGAAGTGCCTTCAAAAAGGTTGAAGAAGATCAGTAGCACTGAGAAAGGATGAAAATGAAGACAGAATGTTTTTCATCTGGTTAGGGTTTAGGTATACTGCTTTACAGATAAGGTATTTGATAATTGATTGGGATGTGTCTTTAAGATTACACAAAGAAACTGCACCATTATTTCACAGTGGATTCTGTAGAACCATCATTTTTGCATTTTCTGTAATTCCAGCATGCAGGACTGAGGTAGGTTAGGCTTCTGTTTCTTGCATATAATAGTTCATACTACTGTAGGTGGCAAGGGCACTTGACCTTGGCACGCAGGGCACATACTCCAGGACTGCTACTGAGTGCCCCAGGTCTCATTTTCAGTAATTGTTGTGGTCATCCCAAAAAAAGCCAATGGATCATCTTTGTTGGTCTTTGGTTATGTGTATGTTTGTTATTGTGTATGTCCATGACTGAGGAACTTGCAGAATGCCGAGGCTCAAAACCACTGACCTAGCAACCTAGCTAAAGAACAACCCTTGTCCCTCCATGCATAAATAACCAAACAACGACTCTCAATTTTGGAGTCAAATCTCCATAGCAGCCCTTTTTTTAACATAACATACTAAATGACGGACAACTTTTACAGACTCAATGCATAAAATATAATCAATGTATTAACAAAACAGTAATGATCCTAACTAGGCCCAAGGTCTTTCAAAGCACTGATAATCCCAGCAAAAACCTCACTGTATCTGCCACCCAGTGAAAAGGCCCTCAACCGCTACTACACCACCTCAAGGACAATGATCCACCTATGTACTCCCAGATACAGCCCAATAAAGAGGAATTTACCAATGTAAATTTATTGTTGGGCAGGGACATCCATATGTAAGATGGGCCCAACCCATAATTCTCCAAAAATGTTAATACAACAAGGCACAAATGTACCAAAAAAACCCAAACCAATCAGTCCAGGGAGGGAAGACAGGAGAAACTTCTCCAGTGCTGTCACAAGCTCCGACTGAAGCCAGACAACTGCAGCCTCTTCTCCCCGTCCTGAGTACCACCCCCCTAACCCCTTAAGCTATCAATCAGGTAAGCATAATTCCCAATTCATAAGTAAACACCCAACCCCACTGTACTTCACCTCTTCTGCAAGCCCCAGTCATGCTGGCCCTCCTCTTAGTTCCGCTCAGTTCCAGGCCATATACTTTTCCAAATCTCCATCACTAACTGCAATTCCCTCGCAATGCCTTATAACTGTACACAGTTTAGAGAATTTGAGAATCTGGCATTGTTAATTACTGCATTTCTACATTTACCTGTACATTGCAACGCATATTTCCTTTTCAACTGATGAACAATGAGATTTTACATTTTATGCACAATACACTTTTGGACCATTGTGTAGTTAATTTATTAGTGTATGGAGGGGGCAGATGTTTGTGGTAATTTCACACCATGGGAGGTATCATCCCTATTGCAAAATTGAAAAAATGAGTACAAGTATTTATTGGGACTTTAAATATGCCTCCAATGAAGTAAAATAAAATAAATCAAGCAAAATAAACATTGTACAGCTTTGTTGTCACATATTTAAAACATATAAGTTAAAAGTCTTATAACAATTACCAACGCTGGGTAATCGAACAATACCAAAGCATAATGATGTCCACTGTTAGCCATTGTGGCCATTGTTAGTCATGCAATGGAATACTGTGGTCAGCCATTTTGCAGCTTCCCAGATCTTCATATTTTAAGTTTGGAGGATTTTTATATTGCTTTATTACTAAAGCTCTAAGTAACTAATGTAAGGTATAAGTCATCTCTACCTTTAGACCATTATATCTGGTTGGTGGTTATTTCTCCACCGGCTGGCAGGGCTTGTCTGGATTTGTCCATTTATACCTTTTATTGGCTATTTTTATATATTAAAGTGTTTGTTTTGCTTGTGTTTGAGATCCATGGTCCTGATGAAGCGGGTGGTCCTGCAACACATGCCAACCTATCTACAGTGATCTCTTTCGACAATGGCACACTAGCTCTTTTGAAAATTCTATTTGAAGACAACCAGTATAATTAACAGATGATTATATGCTTTGGTATTGTTAGATTACCCAGTGTTGGCAATTGTTTTAAGCCTTTTAACTTGTATGTTTTAAATATGTGACAATAAAGCTGTAAAATTTTAATTTTACTTGATTTGATGTACTTTACCATTGGAGGTATATTTAAAGTCCCAATACATACTTCTACTCATTTTTTCAATTGTCTAGATCATTTACTGTTCAATTATTTTTTTTTTCTAAGCAATTGTTGTTGATTTAAGTCAAGTCATTATATCTATAATATAAATATATTTATGAAATTACAGATCTTATACAAAGAGGACTTTTTTTTTAAATACCAGTGAAAGGCATTCCAAATACTAACTTATTCTTATTTGGCTAAATAAATAAAAAAAAAAAAACAGTATTAGACATGGTGAAGCAATATCATTGCAGTTTTTTTTAGGTTGTCCTTCTGGTCCCATATTTTTCTGGCCTGGGGCTGATGTCCAGAGGCCCAGGAGTGCTCCAGATCTTTCAGGGCTCTAGGAACATCTCTGTTAGGTGGCCCAATGCAGTCTACTCAGCTGCACTTTCAGGTGCCAGATTCAGTTTGTTTCTCCTGACAACAACAAAAAACAATAATGAAGAAACCCCACATCACTGAATGGCAGGCTGCCTGTTATCCAGTGGTGTAGTGATCCTTCATCATTGTTCCTTTCTGCTTTCTGTGTGCAAACTTGGTTCTGCTGTGGATACTGTGAGGTATTCTCTGACCCATCAAAGCCTGTTCTAATCCAACATCAGCCTACTTTCCTCACTGAGATTTAACCAGGGATTAGGCTTCTTAGTAGAGAAATGTATTTAACTTATCATCTGCCAAAGGATTGCAGAGCATAGTGACTCCCTAAGCTGGCCAGGTAGTGAAGTCATGCAAGCGGCAAGTATACTTAGGGGCTCTGCCAACTACTACCAGATGTGTAACTAAGGATAGGCCATACCCAGGAGTCTGCTGTCGTGAAGAACCTGCTACCTATGACTGGGGTAGACATTGAGTGACCTGACTTGTCACTGAAATAAGAGATATGTTCTTTATACACCAAAGTATTTAAATGAACAAAATAGGAAGTCTGCATATCCATATGGTAGATTTCAGATTTAAAGGATAAGCTTTAACATATTTTACACTTTAGTTTAATACACTTTGATGCACAAAATATAAAATCCTTCTTCCTAATATTTTCAGCCAAATATTTGTGTAAACGTTTGTGTAGTGTAACCAGTCTATATACTACCCATCTACCAGATCCTTGTGCACAGTAGAATCCAGCATCTGGGTCAAACTGCAGATGTCATCTGGCAATAGAGAATAATGGTCATTCTGGGTAAAGTATGTCATTATTTCCCATGATCAGACCCCATTATAAAGGGTAGGTAAACCCAACACTGAACATTTCTGATTTATTCCCTTTTGGTCTGTTAAATATACAATTGAAAGACTTTTGTTATATCTGTTTAAGTTTAAAATTAAATACCTGTTGATTCTGCTAGGATTCTTGTGAGCTGACAATTTCTTGTGCTCTCTGCCTGTGCTAAGTGTGTTAATCCTCATGTACACAGGAGGTTTAGCCCATACAGCATAAAAAAAAGGAATTTTTGGGTACCCGTGTTAGCGGGTGAAGGCCTGACTATTTGTGGCCACAGCGAAAGCCGGAGCACCCCTAATATATAAGACTGACCTTCTCAGGCAACCAGCCCTTGTTCTGTATACTCCACTCTCTCTCGATCCCTGGGTGGGGGCCAGTGACCGGATCCTCTGCCCACTCTTCTGGTTGCGTGGCTGTACCCCCTCACTCCCAGGGGTATCAGGACACTGGCCCACTTCTTCCAGGGCTCAACAGCCAGGTGGCTTCACTGTAACTGTACTCACTCACTTCATCTGCTGCATTATCTGAAGAACTCACACAGAGGCCACATGCAGATAAACTTCTTTATTGAAGACTTGCAATATGTAACAGTCAATCAGGCCTTGAGCCAAACACAGTTCAAATGAATGATTCTCTCCAAAAGCAGTCATCAGTCTCATCCGGCTGGTGAGGTATCCCTGTGCCCATCTCCAAGGGAATCCTGCCAGGGGAAAGGAAAGGATAAAGTCTCTAGTCCTAGATGCTACTCCCCTGCATGGCTCTCCTTTCCATGGCCAGCAACCTACTCCTCTCCAGCTAACACCTCCCATGCTATATCACAGATCCTGCCAGGAAGGAAATTAAGTCACTCTTCTTTCTAGAAGGATTTAAAAGGGTAACAATTCTAAGTGGGCCACCTACCTGCCTACACCCTGAAGGCACAGATGCAGCTTACAGCCAGTAGCATACAAGCCCCGCTGCCTGTACTTGTGTACACGGCTATATGTGAACAGGTACATATGCCTTGAATGCAAGAATTCCACGTTTGTGACTTGCATCCCTGAACACATACAGCCCTAAACAAAATTACCTCTCAGAACAGTGTACAGGTGCCACGTATTTCAGCCTGTCAGTGATATTCTCAGGTTTTTGGCATCAGACAGACTAAACTGCTCAGGTACATGAGGCCTTTTAACTACATGGTTCTCAGTTATCTATGAAAACTACAGAACCACACCCCTGTATGTCATAGAGAATAAGAAGGGGGGGTTGTAGTCTTATCTTGTTTTTGTTGTACTGATAAAGAAGGGTGAGAGAGCGTTTTCATCCTAGGACTGGAAACACGTTACCAGCAAAATCAATGGGTGAAAATAAAGGGGAAAAAATCTTGAAAATATAAAAATAATGCAGCCACCATATCTAAGCCCTGGATAGCTGAAATATATAAAATTTTTGTTTTGGGTTTATTCATGCTTTCAACGATTCTATCATTATAAAAAAAAAGTTAAACAAAGGCAGTGAATGCAATCTTCGCTCTCTTGCAGAGCTATGGGTGCTGTTGCCATCCTGTCTTTCCAGACACATCAAAGGGCATGTCCTCTACTGGGCTATTATTCCTTTCAAGTGCTACAGCCACCAGCAAAACCCTCACATCCAACAGGCATCTGGGTCTCATCCTACAATGTGCACTATGGTTTATTCTCCCAGCCTCTAATTCATTACTGTGTCCTGTAGTGACATAGGGGATGAATTGGGAGATGGACTCACAGCACACAGTAAGAAAAACAGGCATCTGACACACCCTGAAGATTCCCCAGAGGCCATAGCTCTTGATGGGGCCACAGTCAGGATTCACCACCTGCTGGAGAGGTAAATATTAAAGAGGACCTAAAATGTGAAGTTGTAACCACAAAAAAGCAAGCAGAGGGCAAAGGGATGGTCATCAGTATTTCCTGGGGTCTCCATGCAGCTAATCTTTCATCAATACTGACTTACCATGCCTTGTTTTGCTCTTTGTCTCCATTTTCAGGAGGCCATCTTGGTAGAAGCAGGACTTTCCTGTCTCAAGTCAGAGACTCCAGCAAAGAGAACAGTGAGCAGTACAGCAGTGACATCACCAAATCTAACTTCAAATCTGTTGTGACTTGCAGTCAGAGGCAGCAATGCTTTAGATCTCACACTGCAGATATACAACTATGAGGCTGTAGACACAGGCGTGCCTAGGCACCCTAACATACCAGAAGGAACACTGTTATTATTATTATACAGTATTTATAAAGCGCCAATAGTTCGCTCAGCGCTGTACATTACAAAGGGGGACAGAACATGTGACAGAACAATACCAATACAATGCAAAACATGAGGGGATTGAGGGCCCTGCTCTTTCGAGCTTACAATCTAGGAGGGAATCACTGTTGTTTTTCAGCAGGAATTCCAAACAAAGGGTATGTAGCACCCTCCTATATACAGTTGCAAGAAAAAGTATGTGAACCCCTTGGTTGAGGTTATTGCTGCCAAAGGAGGGTCAACCAGTTATTAAGTCCAAAGGTTGATATACTGTTTCCTCCCTGCACTGTGAATGTTTACATGTTATGTGGAAATAAACCATGGAAACATCTAATGTTTGTGTAGTATTATGTGCAGCAGACTGTGTTCTATTGTTGTGACTTAGATGACGTTCAGAGCACATTTTATGCCCAATTCATGCAAAACTCCACGTAATCCCAATGGGTTCACATACTTTTTCTTGCAACTGTAGGTGCTAGGATTTGTACAGTTTGTAGTATAGCTGTGTTTCTCCGCTTAACAGAGAGGCTGTTAGGTAAATTCAGTTTGACATTTTGTTTAACAGAATCCTGAAAATGATTAATCAGGCCTGCTCATGAACAGTATGGTACAGTCTGCTAACATGCAGATTATTGTCAAGTCTGAATTTAGCTTTCAAATAAATACAAATTTGACAAGTTTCAGATGCCTAGTTTGCCTAGGAGAGGATTTGGGCTGGTTCTGCTCCCAGTACTCCTAGGGTAGCGGTGTTTGGGCTCAAAACACTATACATTAACTGAGGGAGGTAAATATGTTCTTTGGCTGTGTTGTTGGTATTTCATTTGTTATGAAATATACTGAAATTTTAGAGTGTTGGCTGATAACAAGTCTATCAGGGAGGTATATTGAATATACATTCCCTTCAGCTGAGATATTTACGACCAGATACCTGTTAGTTTTCCAGATTGCTCAAGCCTTCAAGGGTGACAGTTTTTTTAGGGTCTCCCAGACTGGAGTGTAGATTTGGCTAATAGGCACGAGAGGGGGTCTGTATCTGTCCTGGTCTGATAAGAAGGTTCTGACATCACAAAACAGTTTGTGTATTGTATAACTGAAGGAAGGGGGGGGGGGGTCACTGTGCTATGCCTATACTATGCTATGCACATACTTCTTATAAAACTTTATCATTTACAATGAATGCACTAGCAATGAAAGTCTAAAGCATTCTTTGCAGTCCAATATCTCTGCTGGAAGGATACAATTCTACAATCATACAGACTTCTCACAGACTGTGACATCTCTATCATGCCCTGAAGTACCCTGAGATTTGTGTTAGGCAGACCCAAAATAACAAGACTATAGATCTTTTTATAAGTCTTTCCCATCATGTCTCAGGATGTGGACCAGCTGGCAGGAGATACTTAGCAAATGTTTCTGCTCGATCACTTAGGCTGTGGTGCACCTCTTAGATAAAGGAGCAATATTCAGAGTGAATCATAAGAAATAGATGTTTCTAGTTATGTATCACGTATGAGAACTTACTTAACTGGTCTTGGCTATGTTTGTCCCATAAAAGCACCGTCTTGCGAAGACGAGAGCCAAAGCAGTAGGTGCGGCCGACTGTGTTTTCCAGTAACCTAATTAGTCAGTGGGATAACAACACTAAAAGATGAAGAGTAAAAATATAATGTGGTTTTATTATTGGCTAGATAGAATAAACCAGATCTGTACAGATATTTTTTAGAAGAGTGGTGCAGTGACGTATCTAGCACTTCTGGCACCTGGAGCCCATCATTTTTTAACCCCCCTAAAAAAATGGTATAGAGAAATAAGGCAGCACACAGCATAGGGTGATGAATTGTGGGTGTGGTCAAATTACATTAACAGTGGAAGGATCTTAAATGGGCATAGTTAAATGAAACGTAAGTCTACTCCCCCTACACTCAGCACACATATGCCACAGTCCTTTTACCCATACAATAAGCTTTAATGACTGTGCCACAAGCAAAAGTGTAAGGGCTCGTTCACACTAGCGTTTGTCTCTGAAGAGGAATCTCCATTCAGATTGCTCTTCAGAGAGCATATGACAGGTGGTGCGGAGGTGTTTTATTGCCACCTCACTGCTTGAATATACATTCCCTTCAGCTGAGATATTTACGTCCGGATACCTGTTAGTTCTCCGGATTGCTCAAGCCTGCAAGGGTGATTTTTTTTTAGGGTTTCCCAGACTGGAGTGTAGATTTGGCTAATCACCTGAATTCTGCATGTTGCAAATGCTTGCATTGCTCGTAGTTGCAGGGTGCTTGTAGAGCAGCCATATTCACTTGAATGCGACGGGAGTATAAATTCTGTCGCAGCCATGAAGCATTTCAGCTGTTGCATGTGCACACCCCCAGCCGTTGCCTCTGCAACTAAAAGAGGGTTGGCTGTTTGGGGGTTGGTAATCTGCAGCTCAGTTTTACCATTCCACAACGGCTAATGTGAATGAGCTCTATTGCACAGGCCACTTTACAGGATACAACCAAAATGATCCCATCTGCCCAGTACAAATCATCCCTCCCAAGTCCATATGCTCCACAGTACAGATCTCCCATAACATTCCTAAATACCCTCCAAGCCTACCAACTCAGTAAAGACCCTCTAGCATAAACCCCCCAGTACAGACTCCCTATCCAACACAGACTCCTCAGCACAGACCAAATTCCCCCTGCACTGACCCCCCCACAGCAGAGACCCTTCAGCACAGGCCAACTTCCCCCTCAGTACAGACCCCTGGCACAGATTGACTGCCCCCAGCAAAGACCGACCTCCCTCCAGCACAGACAGTTCCCCAGCAAAAAACGACCGCCCCAGGACAGACTAACCCCCAGCACCGATTGAATCCCCCAAGCAAAGGCCAACTGCCACAAGCACAGACCAATGCCCCCAGAAAAGACCAACTTCCCCCAACACAGACCAACCGCCCCTGTAAAGATGGACCCATATATACAGGGAGCTCAGAGTGAGAAGTCTGAAGCAGAGACAGAGGGTAATAGGTTGTCACTCTCACTGAAGCAGCAGGTGAGGGCTTACCGAGGTGCTGCAGCCAACTGATATTTTATTTTCATGCAGTGCAAAAAATGTTTTTATTTTTTTGCAGTACAAAAAATAACTGTGGAGGTGGGAGCATATATGCCGCACAAATTACCCCTGCTGTCTGCTGAATGAGACCCATTCAACAGTTGTGGCTTGTTAGGGGTTAAAACAAGAGTTGAGGATACAATGACTCTTTGCTGTCTGTCAGATGCCCTCTGTAGATGGCAATCCAAGTATAAATGAGCCCTTAGAGTGTTGAAATAATCATCCTTCCTTTACTGCTTTGCAAATAATCGACCTGGAACAACCATGTGCATAACGCTGTTGGGACTTCTACTGGTAAGGCAGGGTAAGGATGACCATTCTGGAGACTTGACCTTTAAAAATAGGTTACCTTTAAGCTCTTCAGGAAGACATGTAGAAACAGATTAAAAAATGTGTATTTCTACACAATATATGTATGAAATATAGCATGCAACTGCCACATAGAAAGACCACCAGTAGTAAAGAAATCACTGTGTTCACCTGCTGTACCCCTGAGAGAAAGCCTGCACACGTTCTGGGAAGGTTTTGGTCAGAGCAATAGGTCACTTAGGTGCCAATAACTGCACAAAAAAAGGGAAAGGAGTCATATTGTCTCCCATACTCCAACAAGCCATAGGTAGTATAATAAAGTTAAGCATCTGCAATGGAGGGAACAGCCTATCAAATGAACCTGTCCTGAATGATCCATGTTTAGTTTCCCTTTAAACCTTTTATATGATTATGACAAAGAGGGTACCATAACAATTATTCATTATTCCTTTATAACCTCTCAGTTAGAGTAAATGTTTATTTAGTACTTATTGTACTCATGTTTATGTATCCAGAAGTAAATTAATTTGTAAAAAGATATTAAAAAAAGGCAGAGAACAATCATATATACAGTACACAGCTGGAAACATAAAGATAACACATGGAAATGAATTTTTATCTTTACCTTAGTAATGTATATCTATATATAGCCACATATTCAGGTTTGGTATTTTGTGCAAAAAGAGCAATTTACCTTAGCTATTAACAATGGTAAACCCTCATATTTAAGAAAACAATAATTAGTAATGTAAAATTAGTTCTTCATGTCATCATTGCACATTATAAAATAATTTAGAACTTTGAAGATTTAGATACAAATAGGGAATAAATCTTTAGCAAAGTACTCTCTAGGTCAGCCTTTCTCAAAGTTTTGAACACAGAGGAACTCTTGAAATAACTTTCCACAGGGAACCCCTGCTAAAAATGACTATATCTACAAATCATGATACATTAGTGTGATGGTCAGTGGGAAGAATGCTCCTTACACGTGTGGTCATTGGGAAGAATTACCCCCTTACAGATATCTAAAAAGATCAATGGTGTCAGCAGTGGTGTATTTAGGTTTTGTGCTGCCCTAGGCAACAAAAAAATCATTTGACCCCACGGACAGCAACCAACACAACCCCCCCTTCCCCAGAGAGAGAATGACATTGACCAACAACACCCCTGCCTTCCACCCAGGAGAGCCTTCCACTACCCCCCACCCTCCGGAGCTGCCCCCCTAGGCAAGTGCCTTGTTTGCCTTGTGGTAAATACATCCCTGGGTGTCAGTAGGAACGTATCTGAGAGGGAGAAATTTCCCATTGCTCAAGGAACCCCTAGTAACCTGAGAGTTCCATGGAATCCTGGTTGAGAAACTCTGTTCTAGGTGGTGAGAACATTTGCCCAATCTGCATTTTTCCAGCTGGGTCCCACAGTATGACTCTAGGACATTCCCTGTGCCTGGTATCTGAGGCATCAAGATTTTTTTCCTTTGTAATAGCCTTCTTTGCCAGTTTCACCAGTCATTGGCATAAACATGCAGTTTCACCTTTTGCAAGTTTGCATGTTTGTCCAGCAATCATTCATAGGAGTGAAAAAGTCCAGCAATCATTCATAGGAGTGATCATATGATGGATTGTTCATGCATGGCATGCTTTTGTGTAGTATCTGTTGGCACCTTAGAAGGTGGTGAATGCTGTGGACACTTTGGACTTGGAAATGGACACGTGTTGTCAGAGCCTGGGTTCAAACCTGGGCCTTCTGTGGTGAGAGGCAATGTTTCTTCTTGCTGAGTCACCTGGAATGCTGGACAGCTCCCTTGACAATTATTTGGATGATCCTACCTTGACCTTGTTTATCTTGAACCTTGAACCCCTTGCTCCTCTCATGAACTCATGAACTTCCTGATAAAAGCCATGTCTCTGCATTTCCTGTTTGCCAGATTATTGTGCCTTCTCCAGCCAATATCCCGCTTGTCTCTCCTGCTGCCATCTATACCTTCGCTACCGACCTTTGGCTTGTTCCTAGACTACGATTCTGCCTCATCCTCATCTACTACCGTTTTTGATCAACCGGCGGCTTGTTGACTGACTCCGCTTCTGCTTGATCCCTAACCTGTGTGATCTGCTATTGTATTCCGGCTTGCTCATTCCCTGGTGGGTTGATCCTGAGATCTTCGACCTGGCACTATCATGCAGCCAAATCCATCTCCACCATTTGGAGCTCTGGTGAAAACCGGTTAGTGCTTAGACACCGCACCTCAGGGGAGCCTGCGTCATTTCCCAGGGTGACCTACTTGTGTACCTATCCTGCTGGTTTCAGGTAAGCCTTACACTACTATAGCAACTGGTCTCTGAACCTGACCCAGACCGTGACACGTGTTTTGTTTCCTGTGTCACAGACAATCTTCTGCATTGTTGAGGTCATGGGATAGTATTTGAATACACTTCCCCAGTGCATAATGGAGAAAACAATTAAAATGTACCAATTAAAAAGTAAATAAAGGCCACAATGAATGCCAAGGGAGAACTAATGACATTTATTAATTCATCAGCAAAACAAATAATTAAAGCTGAGGTTTAGCTAAAAGAAATCCCTACAACGTTAGTCACATCACTTACTTAATGAAGGATGTCCCACATTGTGCAGTGGTTAACAACTTCGGTCTTCAGGCAGACCAGTAGTACAGATAGTCTGATGGGGACATGCCCCCTCCTGCCATCCTTTCTATCAAGAAAAGTTTTTTCATTGGTTACACTGCTTGTAACACAGTCTGTGAATTGGGGAGAGTCTGATCAGACACAGGATTCTCTCCTCCATTTACAGATCATGTTACAAGCAGTGTTATCATATAAGAACTTTTCTCAATGGAGGAGAAGGAAGGAGGGGGGCCCCATCAGACCAACTATACTGTACTTTTGCTGAAGACCTGAAGCTGTTAGCCATTGAAGCGTCAGAAGTTCAGAGACCTGAAGAGGACAGGCATCTCTGCACAGAAGATTTCCCCAGAATCCTTCTGCCTGCACAACAATGTGGGACATCCTTCATTACAGGTAAATATTGAGACTAAAGCTGTAGGGTTTTTTTTGGTAGCTTCTGAACTTCAACTTTAAATGTTGCAATGTTTTAAGTAAATTAATAAAATTTCCCAAAGGTAAATATATTAATAGAATGAACCACATGCAGTTAATACATTTATTTATTTATATATGCATTACAGGTACTAATATAGCGCTGTCCATTTTACGCAGAGCTTTACATATACTGTATATTGTAAATTAACATCAGTCCCTGCCCTCAAGGAGCCTACAATCTGAGGTCCCATCACATTCATGTATACAGTATACATACCAGAACCAGTTTAGACAGGAGCCAATTAACCTAACAGCATGTCTTTTGAGGTTCATAAATAAATTACCACAATTAATTCACAAATAAATAAATTAATATATAAAATGCTTTGCTGAACTGAAGTGCCACAATGCCTTAGTGAATATATTGTTCAAATGTCTTAATGCTCTTAACAAGTCCATTTAAAAAAATAAGCAGTTGAATACATTTAATACAATTCTAATTATCTGGAGTTTTATGTCAAATTCATATTGCTCCTCAAAGCGGTAAAGACATTAGCTATCTATACCTTTCTAGGTAGGACAGGATGGCAAATATCAAAATAATGAGCAGAAGTTGAAAGAAAAGTCTCAGAAACATCTTTATTTTACAGTTGCTGTTCAGGTCATGTGACCACTTTGCTTCCCTTTTGGTCTGTGTGGCCCAGGTTAATGAGCAGGACTTCTTCTGCAGCACATCGTGGTCCTCTTCTCTTGGTTTTTGCAAAGTGGTGTGGAAGTAAAGTTATCATGTGATGCAGATAATCAAAACATTTACCTTGAAATCTGAAAATTGTAATAATGCTTTTCATAGAGAGCTTTCTGTTTTATTGCTGTTCCTCCCAAATATTGTTTCCTTTGGATTATTTCACTGCTGAGGTTGGATCTGATGTCAGCCAGGTGCTCTAATCCACCCTGGCTGGCTATGCTCCCAATGACATGGGCAGTTTGGAGCATCAAGGGGTAGTAAGTGGTACTTGTACATGTCTTGTTGGTACTAAAGCAGTGGTCCCCAGACTGTGGGCTGTGGAACAGATGTGACCCTTTGCTTGCCTTCATCAGGCCCTAAGGGCACTGTTCCTACCACTGATATGAGGCATCATTCCTTTTACTGACACCAAAGAAAAGACACTCACTCTTCCACTGACACTAACAGTAGGGCATAATTACTCCTACTGATATAAATGTTTGGCACTATTCCTCCTGCTGACACCAACAACAAAGCACTATTCCTTCCACTGCCACCAACAATGTGGCACTATTCCTTCCACTAATACCAATGATGTGGCATGATTCCTTCTTCTACTTACAAAAGGGGCTATGGAATTGTTTCTGCTCTCACTGACCACCAAGCCATTGTATACTCCCACTGATGCTGGGGAAATTTCTCTTTCCACTGTCCACAGTTCAGCCCCCACAAAGTGTGGAGGACAGTAAACTGGCCCTTTGTTTAGATAGTTTGGAGAACCCTGTTCTAAAGATCCAGAGCATGCACACCGCAGAGAAATGCTACAAAGGCTTGATGAGCCTGCTGATCTTTGCCAATTTAAACCAGGAAGGGAAAGTCACTGGCAAGATCAACAGGTATTTTTCTACACAATAAAAATTATACCAAACTGTTGAAATACAGTGTTCATGTATTTTGTGCAACAACTAAATCAATATTCTGTAGATATATATTCTTCAGTCTTCAGATGGCAGTGTTTTATACGTTTGTAGCTGCTTATATGGTTAATACTCTATGTTTTATAAATTAAAGTTTCCTGTTTCCTTCTGGCAGTGAAGCAGAAAACCACATGTGGACTGTGCACTGTCTGTTCTGAGGGCTATATACAGAATTTCTAGCAGGTTATGGGCCCAGTCATAGCCTGCTAAGCAAATAAGTGCAAGATACAGCAACAGAAAGAAGAGTGCAAAATAATAAAGGAAAATGGCTAGTAACACAGCTGCAACAAAGCTTTCATTAGCAAATCTGACAAACCAGAACTACCAGTCTTGGAAATTCATGATGAAAGTGCTGCTGATAACAGAAGGTACTTGGAAATGTATAAATTAAGTCAGGCCAGAACACCGTTCAGGTGAATGGATAAAGAAAGATCAGAAAGCTCAGAGTACAATCTTTCTTAGGATAGAAGATGAACAGTTAGGTAAGTGTGAAACTGCTAAAGAAATGTGGGAAGGATTACAAAAGGTGCATGAAAGAGCTAATCTCAGCAATAAATTGTATTTGATTAGAAAGCTATACCAAACCAAGCTGGCGAAAGGCCAGGATATGCAGGATTAATTCCGCACACCTTGGAAATAGTTGGATGCCTGAGAGGCATAGGAGAAGAAATAAAAGATTTTCATGTTGCAGCACTATTACTTAGTAGTTTTCCAGAAACTTATGAAACGCTTGTCAAAGCACTTGATGCACATCCAGATGATGAACTGACCTTGCAATATGTTAAGGGCAAACTTATGGATGACTATAAGCGTAAAACAGAAAGCATTAATAGAGGCGGGGCTTCTGTCACAGAGTCTGCTTTAAAGATGAAAAATGGGAATAAAAACAGTAACGTGCAACAAGAAACGTGCATGCTTCGTGTGCAAGAAACAAGGCCATTTAAAAGCAGATTGCACAATCTGAAAAGCTAAAATGCAAACACAAACTAAACTACAAATGGTCAAAAGTGTGAAAGTATAAATTAATTTTTCTTCAGTTAATGAATGTTTTTCAATCCAAAAGTTGCACCTCAGCTTTTCAGGCATGGTGTGTTGATTCAGGAGCTATGAGTCACACGACAAATTAAAAGAAATTTTTTATTCACCTTAACCAGAGTAAAACAGAAAAAATCACCACAGCTAATGGTCAAATAATGGAATTAGAAGAAGGAGGAGACAGTTTTCTTTACTGTCCTATTTCCCAGAGTGTCACTAGAAAGACAACTGTGAAAAATGTCCTGTGTGTCCCTGCTCTTGAAACAAATCTTTTGTCAGTGGAGAAGCTCACAAAACAAGACAATGTAGTGACCTTCCAAGGTGACAGTTGTGCCATCACAAAAGGGGATATCTTACTTGCAAAGGCTAAATTACAGATGAACTGTATCAGCTGAACTGCAATGAGGTGGTTAATACTGCCAAGGAGGAAAAACATTCAAACTGCATTCACACATGACACAGACAACTTGGGCACATAACTCCTGATACAATAAAGACATTAACTGAGAACAACTATGCAAATGGCATAAAAATTATTCCATGTGATCAAACAATGAAAGGCACCAGCTGTATAAAAGGAAAGCAGAGTAACAGAGCTGAAAAACCTCTGGACTTAATTCATTCAGATCTTTGTGGTCCAATGGAAAAATTGACTCCAAGAAAGAAAAGGTATTTTCTCACTTATAGAAGATTACTCCAGGTATACCACACTATATCTGTTACACAACAAAAGTAAAGTACCAGAGAAACTTAAACAGTATTTGGATCAAGCAAGCAACAAGTTTGGTAAAATGATGAGTTTATTGTGCACAGGCAATGGAACTGAATATACAGGTGATAACATACAGGCGATTCTCAGAAAGCATGGCATAATATTTCAAACTACTGTACCATACAACCTAAAACAAAACGGGGTTGCAGTTCAAGGGCATTTCCTCTTTGGCATAAGGTAACATGACCTCTTCCACATCCACATGTATGTGATAAATAGGCCTTCACAGGGTACTGTAGCTTAAATTCAGTATATATATATACAGTGCTCAGCATAAATGAGTACACCCCAGCAGATTTGTCAGAAAACCTTTACTTTCCTTTAATAACATTTTCTATGCGACATTATACTAAAACATACTCCCACAAATGTGGGCCATTGATTGCAAACAAGATTTGTTAATTTGAATACACAAAAAAGTATTTTTCCTAACAAATTCATTCAAGAACACGTTGCAAAAATGAATACACCCCAATGAAAGTCTTAGAAGCAAAGCTAAATTTTTGGACAACAAAATCTTAATTAACAGGTGAATCAAATTATTCATTAAACATGTTTCCAGCAGACAGTTGATTATAAAAGGGCAATACTTAACAAAGAGAACCCCTTTCCATTTCATGCTGTCAGCAATGGCACCACATGGAAGAGAAATGTCACAAGGCTGGAGAAAGAAAATAATTTTTTTACACAAGAAAGGTGAAGGCTACAAAAAGATCAGCTAAGCTTTACTATCAGTCAGAATAGTGTAGCAAAAGTAATACAGAAATGTAACAAAGATGGAACTGCAACCATCTCACAGAGATGTCCAGGCCGTCCACGGGAGTTAACCCTTTGACAGGAGCGTCTTCTGATGAGAAGGGTTGAAGAATATAGCCATGCAAGTTCACTGCAGTTAGCTAAAGAAGTAGAAAGCCAAACTAGGGTGATTGTTTCC